>NC_138304.1:42125000-42725000 GCF_965601325.2 Salmo salar | reverse complement strand
AACACGAGCAATGGACATTAGACCGGTGGAAATCTGTTGGGATGAGTTGGACTGCAGAGTGAAGGAAAAGCAGCCAACAAGTGCTCAGCATATGTGGGAACTCCTTCAAGACTGTTAGAAAAGCATTCCAGGTGAAGCTGGTAGAGAGAATGCCAAGAGCGTGCAAAGTTGTCATCAAGGCAAAGGGTGGCTACTTTGAAGAATCTAAAATCTAAAATAAATTTTGGTTTGTGTAACACTTTTTTGGTTACTACTACTTTTTTGGTTACTACTACTGATTCCATATGTGTTTTTCATAGTTTTGATGTCTTCACTGTTATTCTACAATGTAGAAAATTGTCAAAATAAAGAAAAACCCTTGAATGAGTAGGTGTGTCCAAACTTTTGACTGGTACTGTATATAGGGCAGCAGCCTCTAAAGCTACTCAGTAGGAGTGCCTAAACTTTTGACTGGTACTGTATATAGGGCAGCAGCCTCTAAAGCTACTCAGTAGGAGTGCTGATCTAGCATCCATTTGGTCTTTTAGATCATAATGAATAAGATTATATGGACTTGATCCCAGATCAGCACTTCTACTCTGAGACGCTTTATTCATAATAATAATAATAGTAATGATTGTCTTAACTCGGTCTTCACCCCAAAGCTTCTCTGTCCTAAACCCAAACCACTGATTTAGGATCAGAACACCTCATCCCTGGTCCCATGTGGCTCACTTGGTAGAGCATGGACCTTGCAACATTGAGACTGTAGGTTTGATTTCTGGGGCCACCCATATGTAAAATATATGCATGCATGAGATTAGGCCTACTGGAACTCTAAGTGCAGAGAAAATGTGTGTTGTGGGAATTGCATACTCTATACCAGGGATCATCAACTTGAGTCAGCTGCAGGGTGATTTTTTTCTTGGGTGTGGGGGCCGGAACATAATTACAAATAATTAGTAATCTGCAAATTGATCGCAAGAAGCCCAAGCAGATATGTTTGACTAAAACAATCATTTCAAACCTTGCTTACATTTGTATACTTCCTGGCGCTGACGGAAACATGGGGGAGGGTTAGAAGGATTCCTTTATCCTATCCCAGGTATTCCTTAAAGAGGTGGGGTTTCAGGTGTCTCCGGAAGGTGGTGATTGACTCCGCTGTCCTGGCGTCGTGAGGGAGCTTGTTCCACCATTGGGGTGCCAGAGCAGCGAACAGTTTTGACTGAGCTGAGCGGGAACTGTGCTTCCGCAGAGGTAGGGAGGCGAGCAGGCCAGAGGTGGATGAACGCAGTGCCCTTCTTTGGGTGTAGGGACTGATCAGAGCCTGAAGGTACGGAGGTGCCGTTCCCCTCACAGCTCCGTAGGCAAGCACCATGGTCTTGTAGCAGATGCGAGCTTCAACTGGAAGCCAGTGGAGTGTGCGGAGGAGCGGGGTGACGTGAGAGAACTTGGGAAGGTTGAACACCAGACGGGCTGTGGATCACGTATCTATTATGCGTGGGAATACTTGTGAACAGATTTCTTAAAATTAAAATCACTTGGAGCTGATTTCCTGGTGTTTTTACAGTCTTTTATGCAAAAGTATTTTGTTGTTGTTGTTGCTCAGAACACGTTGGGGGCCAAATATAGCCAGTTGGGGAACCCTGCTCTGTACACTGTATCCAGCAGTGGCTGTGGAACGTCTGGTGGGCCGCGCAGGCGCACTAGGGAGATCGCCTTTGAGTCCAGTGCGGCAGGAAAAGCCAGGGGAGACGTCGTGGAGATTGAGGGTTAGGAGAGCAAAACAGTTATAAAGGGGAAAAAATGACAATTGGTTCCGTTTACTTATAACACCATCCTCAAAATATGAATTTAGCTATTCCTGTAAATAGAAGTCGGGTAAATGGGCGAGCGGTTTCGTGATAGCCTCCAGTAGACTAACGTTTCGTCTGTGCTTGCTTGGCAAACTGAAGATAATGTCAGGGAATGGCTGAAAATCCCTAAACTAGTCTACTGCAGTTGCCTGGCTGGAATCCTCTTCTCGTACTGAGAATATCGGACACATGGAAATAAAAACGGTTAGCTTGTAACCGTGGGAAGGATCCACAACACATCTGGGTGTGAGGAATTCCAGTCGGTCGTCGTTTCGGAAACGCATTCGAAGTTTGAACGTAAAGAGACATTTTGCTGCATCGAATTCCTTTTCACGGGATGTCATCTGCCGCCGACAGAATTCCACTAGTTAACTGACCGTCTGCTTCTCGGTAACGGAGGCCGAGCTAGCCAGGCGTGAAGATGGGTGATGCGGCACATACCAAGGGGTTGAGACGAACCTTTATCGTCCCCTCGATCAAGGCGTTTGATCACTATGATTTCACAAGGGCTAAAATATCCTGTAGCTTCACATGGCTTGTGGCCAAAGCCTTTGGCTCAGGTAGGTGGCGCCTTTTGTTGTCTTCGCAATATTGGTGTGGAAATGTGTAACATTTTATGTAAAATGTTGACAAATTGTGTCAGTGTGCACATCATCATAATAGGGCCAATCATCTTTGATAACCGCGACATTTCTGAGGGGCCTAAAGAGCATCTATTATCCGTGTTAAGAATGTGTTATTCGGCTCCAAGGTCCTTGATGAAACATCATCTAGACTTCACCACGCGCGAATGCGACAATGAAACACTCTAATTAGTCATTGCATTAGTCACATCTGGGCGCTCTAATTGACATTCTGTCTGGGGAGAAGCGCACGTGTGGGATGACTAACTGTTGCCTTTTCTGTTCTCAACATGGCAGAGGGCGTTGTTGTTTACCTACCCTCTCCCATCTGCATGGATGTCTGTGACATTTGATTGATTAGCTATTGCAGCTGGTTCCTGATGTTCACAGCAATGGCCCCATGCCCTACAGGTTGTTGGACCATCTGAACAGTATTAGAAAGATCATTCCATGTGATTTGACCATTGACACAGTTGTCACTTCACTGGGTGATCTACACCGTTAAGATCAGAATCTATTCTAAACATTCAGAGGAACATTTCCAGTTGTTTCTGGATGAGAGACAGCACTTCCGCTATATTAAAGGCTTTCTATGGGGCCTCCAGTGTGGCTGGGGAAAGCCTTGGTCTGCAGACTGTAGCCAGAGCAGACCTAAAACGTCAAATTCCAACTGGCTAGCTCAGTGGCTCTGGGGTTGGTTGGAGGGTGACTGACTCCAGCTCTCTAATGGATGTTTTTAACTGGCCTACACTGTAACGACCATCCACTAAGCCAGCTGAACATGACTAGAAAGCTCCTCCTTTAGTTTCCAGCATGATGTTTGTAAACTAAGCTTTTGTCATGTGTATAAATTGGTGGAAAACCCTCACTCGAAGCACATGGGGTTAACTGCAGGCCTCACCTCATTACTCCTAGAGAACTACATGCTCTTAGCATAGCAGGACTGGGCAGATTTTCTTTCTTCCTGTCCCTTCCGGTGACACATATTACTGCTCCCTTCCTGCACCAATACAGAGAACTGTGGCCCAATTCATCAATCCAGTCTTCACACACAGCCATGTTTGACCTAGTTACTACGGCTGTGACAGTAGTTTGACCCACAAAATGATGAAAATGTGCATGTACGTACACTGACAGAAAATGCTGAAAACGTGCATGTACGTACACTGACACACTCACAAAATGTTTTCCTCTATTATGACTGATTCCACAGGCATCTGTGGTTGATGCTCTCCTGTGTGGCACTGGATCATTGTGTGTGTGTGTGTGTGTGTGTGTGTGTGTGTGTGTGTGTGTGTGTGTGTGTGTGTGTGTGTGTGTGTGTGTGTGTGTGTGTGTGTGTGTGTGTGTGTGTGTGTGTGTGTGTGTGTGTGTGTGTGCACAAATGCTTTGCGAGCAGCTGTTCTAGAATGTGCTCTACACAGACAGTCCTCTCCTGTCTCTGTAACATCTGTGGTGTGTTGGCATTGTGGAGACCCAGTCGGTGACAACATTTGTCTCCATTACAACACAGGGGCCTCCCGGTGGGATCCTTGGGATGCCCCTACCCTAAACCCTGAACGTTAACCAACATTAGTCTCATCTTGTGTGAACTTATTAGCCACAATCAATGTGAGTGACAACAGCTCGGATCGCTTCGTTGGTCTGACTACATGGATGTTCGTACTGCATTGGAGAATAAGTAGTCTGACGTTAGTTTACATAGTGAGCAACTGAACAAAATGTTACCTTTTGAAAACCACTGCTAAAATACATCTAGTTATTTCGTAACGTTGTAGTCCAGTGCTTTGAATCAGACATTGTGAATTGCTGCTATAAGCTACAAGTTTGTAAGAATGCAATAACTGCATAGTAACAGAAAAGTAATGTTGCTGACAGCATGTTTTAATGTTCCCTCGCTGTGCTGTGCTCCAATTGGATGACTTCCTATGGTCGGCATAGTAAGGGTGGATATTCCAGGTCCCGTGTTTGGACTTCCTGTGACGCTCCTTCCTGTGTACTTCCTGTTTGATTGGTTTTCCTTGACACGGAAGCTTTTGATGAACTGGTGGAAAACTAAATCCTGCTCACTCTGTAAAGGGTGATCTGCACTCCACACTGTTACAAATAAGCCTGCTTATTGGTCTAATAGAACCTTTCTGATGGCCATATCTTTTTCATTGAACCTTTATTTAACTAGGCAAGTCAGTTAAGAACAAATATGAACTGAGCCCTATAACCCCTGTTTGGTTATTCTTTCTAGCAGCACTTGTATGGCTGATGTTAGCAAGACTGTGTTAACATTGTAAAGCCTAATGTTCCATCCACTTAAAGGTGTGTAGTATTGTTGCTGCTCTAGGAGGCCTAGAGGGAAGAAGTCAGAGAGCTGGCAGTGTGGTGACAGGACAACAAACTCTCCCTCAACGTCAGCAAGACAAAGGAGCTGATCGTGGACTACACATCTGTAGTGGAGCAGGTTGAGAACTTCAAGTTCCTCGGTGTCCACATCACTAAGGATCTATCATGTTCTAAACACAGCAACACAGTCGTGAAGAGGGAACGACAGCACCTCTTCCCCCACAAGACGAAAAGATTTGGCATGGGCCCTCAGATCCTCAAAAAGTTCTACAGCTGCACCATTGAGAGCATCTTGACTGGCTGCATCACCGCCTGGTATGGCAACTGTTTGGCATCTTACCATAGGCACAACAGAGGGTAGTGCGTTGGGCCCAGTAAATCACTGGGGCCGAGCTCCCTGCCATCCAGGACCTCTATACCAGGCGGTGTCAGAGGAAGGCCCTAAAGATTGTCAGACTCCAGCCACCCTAGTCATACACAGTCCTCTCTGCTACCGCACAACAAGCTGTACCAGAGAACCAAGTCTGAGACCAAAAGGCTCCTGAACAACTTCTACCCCCGAGCTATAAGACAGCTGAACAGTTCATCAAATGGCTCTGTGCACACTCACTGGACTCTACCCCCACACACACGCATACTATACTGACACTCCAACATACACACACACTACATATGCTCACACACACCAAACACACAAACACATGCATATTGACGCCACACACAAATTCACATATAGACACACTTTCTCACTCTTCACATACGCTGCTGCTACTCTGTTTATTGTCTGTCCTTATTGCCTAGTCACTTCTACCCCTACCTACATGTACATATTACCTCAACTACCTCGTGCCCCTGCACATTGACTTGATACCGGTACTCCTTGTATATAGCCTCATTATTGTTATTTTATTGTGTTACTATTTCCTTTTTTGCAAATGTTTCGTACTTTTTAACTTTGTATTGTTGGGAAAGGGCTCGTAAGTAAGCATTTCAAGGTAAAGTCTAGACCTGTTGTATTCTGTGCATGTGACAATTAAAATGAGATTTGATTTGAGGTCATAGGAGCTTTTGTCCATCTTCTCAAGGGTTATGAGGTGGTTTTAAAGTGGGGACAGTTGGGGGACTTTATATTGGGGACAGACAGTTGTTGTTGTGACTAGATGCTGAAGTGGCTAGGTCTGGCTGTTGAGTGGTAAATGCCTGTTATTGTCTGAAATAGCCCCCTTCATCTCTCTGGGTGGGAACACACTAAAGATTTGGTTTTCCTCTGACCCCCCCAACCCTCTGAAGAATGGGTATTACTAAGTGGATGTATAGATGTAGGAACTTAATTTGAGCCAGTTTGCTACAGCAGGAAATGAATCCTGCAGCGACAGGACATTTTAAATATTATGTGGATTATTAATGGACATTTTAATGTGAAAATTAGAAACTTTAGAAGCCTTTTTAACCTTGAATACACTACAAGTTGTAGTGCCTGCTGTGCAGGAAAATTCAACAATAAAATAGTGATCAAATTAAGATCCTACATCTGTTGGGGCGAAGAGAGTCCTCACTTAGCCATGTACCCTCCTCCACCTCTGTATGAATTAATCAAAGGATACGCCTTACCAATCTATGGGCTACTATTGACCATTCTATTGACCATTTATATAGGTCGTTATCAATAAAACATCACAATATCAATCAATCAAATTGATTTATAAAGCCCTTTTAAGGTGCAGAGCGTTTGATTTGTCTGCCTGGGGGCAAGGAGACCTGCAGCTCCACTAAAACTATTTGATTGTAATATCGTCACCTCTTGAAGCGCATTGTCAGAACTACACATTTCTGATTATTCCATGAAAAACAGTTGCGCACATTGAGCTCTATCATCAGAGTTCTAGACCTACAGCAAGTAACTGCATGCTTTTCATGACCAGTAAACCTGATCACCTCAATTCAGATACATCAGGGTAGCCTCACAATATCTCTCCATATTGGCCACCATTAATTGTATATTTGAGTGATATAAAGTGAACTATACCTGACAGGTATGAGTAGTTTAGGTTAAATTCCCATCCTTTGTGGGGTCTGCCTGTCATGCAGCAGAAGGGCGTATTTGCCAATGTAACATTACTGTTGGCTGATAATGTAACATTACTGTTGGCTGATAATGTTGACTTTGCAAGCTACTAGTAGAAATGTTTCGTATTTTGTAGGGGGTAGATCAGCTTTAATATTGCATATAGATTGTAGCCTTCATCAATGTCGTTGTCTGCATCATTTCCAATCCCCTATATATACTGCTCAAAAAATAAAGGGAACACTTAAACAACACATCCTAGATCTGAATGAAAGAAATAATCTTATTAAATACTTTTTTCTTTACATAGTTGAATGTGCTGACAACAAAATCACACAAAAATAATCAATGGAAATCCAATTTATCAACCCATGGAGGTCTGGATTTGGAGTTACACTCAAAATTAAAGTGGAAAACCACACTACAGGCTGATCCAACTTTGATGTAATGTCTTAAAACAAGTCAAAATGAGGCTCAGTAGTGTGTGTGGCCTCCACGTGCCTGTATGATCTCCCTACAACGCCTGGGCATGCTCCTGATGAGGTGGCGGATGGTCTCCTGAGGGATCTCCTCCCAGATCTGGACTAAAGCATCCGCCAACTCCTGGACAGTCTGTGGTTCAACGTGGCGTTGGTGGATGGAGCGAGACATGATGTCCCAGATGTGCTCAATTGGATTCAGGTCTGGGGAACGGGCGGGCCAGTCCATAGCATCAATGCCTTCCTCTTGCAGGAACCGCTGACACACTCCAGCCACATGAGGTCTAGCATTGTCTTGCATTAGGAGGAACCCAGGGCCAACCACACCAGCATATGGTCTCACAAGGGGTCTGAGGATCTCATCTCGGTACCTAATGGCAGTCAGGCTACCTCTGGCGAGCACATGGAGGGCTGTGCGGCCCCCCAAAGAAATGCCACCCCACACCATGACTGACCCACCGCCAAACTGGTCATGCTGGAGGATGTTGCAGGCAGCAGAACGTTCTCCACGGCGTCTCCAGACTCTCACGTCTGTCACATGTGCTCAGTGTGAACCTGCTTTCATCTGTGAAGAGCACAGGGCGCCAGTGGCGAATTTGCCAATCTTGGTGTTCTCTGGCAAATGCCAAACGTCCTGCACAGTGTTGGGCTGTAAGCACAACCCCCACCTGTGGACGTCGGGCCCTCATACCACCCTCATGGAGTCTGTTTCTGACCGTTTGAGCAGACACATGCACATTTGTGGCCTGCTGGAGGTCATTTTGCAGGGCTCTGGCAGTGCTCCTCCTGCTCCTCCTTGCACAAAGGCGGAGGTAGCGGTCCTGCTGCTGGGTTGTTGTCCTCCTACGGCCTCCTCCACATCTCCTGATGTACTGGCCTGTCTCCTGGTAGCACCTCCATGCTATGGACACTACGCTGACAGACACAGCAAACCTTCTTGCCACAGCTCGCATTGATGTGCCATCCTGGATGAGCTGCACTACCTGAGCCACTTGTGTGGGTTGTAGACTCCGTCTCATGCTACCACTAGAGTGAAAGCACCGCCAGCATTCAAAATAGACCAAAACATCAGCCAGGAAGCATAGGAACTGAGAAGTGGTCTGTGGTCCCCACCTGCAGAACCACTCCTTAATTGGGGGTGTCTTACTAATTGCTTATAATTTCCACCTGTTGTCTATTCCATTTGCACAACAGCATGTGAAATGTATTGTCAATCAGTGTTGCTTCCTAAGTGGACAGTGATTTCACAGAAGTGTGATTGACTTGGAGTTACATTATATATATATATATATATATACACACAATTAGGTTGGGGTCATTAAAACTAGTTTTTCAACCACTCCACAAATTTCTTGTTAACAAACTATATTTTTGGCAAGTCAGTTAGGACATCTACTTCGTGCATGACACAAGTAATTTTTCCAACAATTGTTTACAGATAGATTATTTCACTTATAATTCACTGTATCACAATTCCAGTGGGTCAGAAGTTTACATACACTAAGTTGACTGTGCCTTTAAACAGCTTGGAAAATTCCAGAAAATGATGTCATGGCTTTAGAAGCTTCTGATAGGCTAACTGACATAATTTGAGTCAATTGGAGGTGTACCTGTGGATGTATTTCAAGGCCTACCTTCAAACTCACTGCCTCTTTGCTTGACATCATGGGAAAATCAAAAGAAATCAGCCAAGACCTCAGAAAAACCTCCAATCAGCCAAGACCTCCACAAGTCTGGTTCATCCTTGGGAGCAATTCCTGAAGGTTCCACGTTCATCTGTACAAACAATAGTACGCAAGTATAAACACCATGGGACCACACAGCCGTCATACCGCTCAGGAAGGAGACGCGTTCTGTCTCCCAGAGATGAACGTACTTTGGTGAGAAAAGTACAAATCAATCCCAGAACAACAGCAAAGTACCTTGTGAAGATGCTGGAGGAAACAGGTACAAAAGTATCTATATCCACAGTAAAACGAGTCCTATGTCGACATAATCTGAAAGGCTGCTCAGCAAGGAAGAAGCCACTGCTCCAAAACCTCAATAAAAAAGCCAGACTACGGTTTGCAACTGCACATGGGGACAATGATCGTACTTATTAGAAAAATGTCCTCTGGTCTTATGAATCTAAAATAGAATTGTTTGGCCATAATGACCATCGTTATGTTTGAAGGAAAAAGGGGGAGGCTTGCAAGCCAAAGAACACCATCCCAACCGTGAAGCACGGGTTGCAGTATCATGTTGTGGGGGTGCTTTGCTGCAGGAGGGACTGGTGCACTTCACAAAATAGATGGTATTATGAGTAAGGAAAATGATGTGGAAGCAACATCTTGAAGCAACATCTTAACCTGTTATGGCTAGGGGGCAGTATTTTCACAGCCGGATAAAAAACGTACCCGATTTAATCTGATTATTACTCCTGCCCAGAAACTAGAATATGCATATAATTATTAGCTTTGGATAGAAAACACTCCAAAGTTTCTAAAACTGTTTGAATGGCGTCTGTGAGTATAACAGAACTCATTTGGCAGGCCAAAACCTGAGAAGATTCCATGCAGGAAGTGGCCTGTCTGACAATTTCTTGCCCTTCTTGATTATCTCTATCCATTACAGAGGATCTCTGCTGTTACGTGACACTTCCTACGGCTCTCAGAAGGCGGCAAAAAGCTGAATCGTGGCTTTGCAGGCTCTGGTTGAAAAAAAGTAGCGCGTTTGGGTAGTGGCTGGTTACAGTACTGTGAGACTCAGGCTCGTGCCCGCGTCGACAGAATGCTTTGTTTTCTTTCGTCTGTTTACCTAAACGCAGATTCCCGGTCGGAATATTACCGCTTTTTTACGAGAAAAATGGCATAAAAATTGATTTTAAACAGCGGTTGACATGCTTCGAAGTACGGTAATGGAATATTTAGAAATCTTTTGTCACGAATTGCGCCATGCTCGTGACCCTTATTTACATTTCGGATAGTGTCTTGAACGCACGAACAAAACGCCGCTATTTGGATATAACGATGGATTATTTTGGACCAATCCAACATTTGTTATTGAAGTAGCAGTCCTGGGAGTGCATTCTGACGAAGACAACAAAGGTAATCAAACTTTTGTAATAGTAAATCGGAGTTTGGTCAGGGCTAAACTTGGTCGGTGTCTAAATGGCTAGCCGTGATGGCTGGGCTATCTACTGAGAATATTGCAAAATGTGCTTTCACCGAAAAGCTATTGTCGGACATATCGAGTGCATAGATGTAACGCCCTGGCCATAGAGAGGGGTTTTTTGTTCTTTATTTTGGTTAGGCCAGGGTGTTACATTGGGTGGGCGTTCTATGTTCCTTTTTCTATGTTTTGGTATTTCTTTGTTTTGGGCCATGTGTGTGGCTCCCAATCAGGCACAGCTGAAGCTCGTTGCTGCTGATTGGGAGTCACACATAAGGAGCATGTTTTTCCTTTGGGTTTTGTGGGTAATTGTTTCTGTTTTGAGTATTTTCCTAACAGGACTGTTTGCTGTCGTTTTTGTTCATTTTGTAGTGTTCTCTTGTTATTTGAATTAAAATTCTAATGATGAACACATCCTCTGCTGCACCTTGGTTCCCTCTTCCAGACAGCCGTTACAATAGAGGAGTTCTGTATCTATAATTCTTAAAATAATTTATGTTTTTTGTGAACGTTTATCGTGAGTAATTTAGTAAATTCACCGGATGTTTGCGGGGGGTATGCTAGTTCTGAACGTCACATGCTAATGTAAAAAAGCTGGTTTTTGATATAAATATGAACTTGATTGAACAAAACATGCATGCATTGTATAACATAATGTCCTAGGGTTGTCATCTGATGAAGATCATCAAAGGTTAGTGCTGCATTTAGCTGTGGTTTTGTTTTTTGTGACATATGCTAGCTTGAAAAATGGGTGTCTGATTATTTCTGGCTGGGTACTCTGCTGACATAATCTAATGTTTTGCTTTCGCTGTAAAGCCTTTTTGAAATCGGACAGTGTGGTTAGATTAACGAGAGTCTTGTCTTTAAAATGCTATAAAATAGTCATATGTTTGAAAAATTGACGTTTTCGGATTTTAGAGGAGTTTGTATTTCGCGCCACGCCCATCATTGGATATTGGAGCAGGTGTTCCGCTAGCGGAACGTCTAGATGTAAGAGGTTAAGACATCAGTCAAGAAGTTAAAGCTTGGTCGCAAATGGGTCTTCTGGAGTAATGGGCCTACCCTCCTGTAGGTTTACACTCCAACCCTGTTCCTGGAGAGCTACCCTCCTGTAGGTTTACACCAGGGCTCTCCAACCCTGTTCCTGGAGAGATACCCTCCTGTAGGTTTACACCAGGGCTCTCCAACCCTGTTCCTGGAGAGATACCCTCCTGTAGGTTTACACCCGGGCTCTCCAGCCCTGTTCCTGGAGAGATACCCTCCTGTAGGTTTACACCAGGTTTCTCCAACCCTGTTCCTGGAGAGCTACCCTCCTGTAGGTTTTCACTCCAACCCCAGTTGTAACTAACCTGGTTCAGCTTATCAACCAGCTAATTATTACAATTAGGTGTGCTAGATTAGGGTTGGATTGAAAACCTACAGGACGGTAGCTCTCCAGGAACAGGGTTGGAGAGGCCTGCTGTACACACTCCAATAGTGTCTCATTCAGAATTTGACAAGCACTTGATAATGCCTCGAATTTCACGGCAGCATCCCCTTTGTGGCCGTAATGCACCCTAAAACAATCCATGCCTTTTGCGGTCCGGAGTGTTGCGTTGTGCCCTTCTCCCTGAGTGTGCTGCGCAATCCGAAGCGTCTCTCACTCACATGGCTCTCCGTCACATGATCGGGTCTTTCGCACAGGCTACAAGTGAAGACAGACACATTGGGGACGCGACTACGCTCATCCTTATCCAATTCCGAGGTGCATATTGAAGATATTGGAAGAAATGTCCACATTTACTTTTCGTCAGCCAACAAGATGAGTAGGCCTGACGAACAGCAAAACCACTAGCCTATGTCAATCTACTATCCCCCATAGTACAAAAGTCGACCTATTCTGTGCAACAAATAAATATTCCAAACATGGTCTGGAACTGTTGTGGGATGCGATAGATCCCAAATTAATACAACCACTAGCATCCCAAAAACTTTTTTACACAATGCGGCTGACACAACAGATCAGAACGTTTAGCTTAAAATGTTGATAAACTATTAGGCTATTTCTTCACATTATAAGCGCAGCAATGTGCACATGGTAGTAGACTAAGCACGAATGTTACATTAGCGGAAAACACCATTATCAAAAATGACCGCAAATGCGATTATACATGTAATGCTTTTATTATAAAGGTGCATTTTTAAGGTGAATATTATCTTCCCCAAACTTGAAACTCACACAGTGCTTATGTATGCCAGTTAGGCTCTACACCCTTTGTTAAGCAGATTCATGTGCTTCATTTTAATAAGTTATTTGGCCACTTTAGTTGTGATACAAACCTTATTATAACAAATAGGCCTATGGGCTTGGCTACATGAGGTGTGCGACTATGAAAAAAGGCATTGTTTCTTATGCTGGTTATCATTCACAAGGGATAATATATACTTCACAAGTGATAGGCTAATATTGACACAGACTATTCTCAATTTAATCTTGTCTTTACATATACTAAATAATATATGTGTGACATTTGTTTTGATTTAGAATGGACCATTATCATGCACCGGTCTCGAAACAGGGGCAGGGGAAAAATACATGTAATCTATGCACTTAAGTAGCAAATGAGGGACACTTTTCCCTATGGTTTATTTTCATGCCAGCCAGGTAGGCTATATTCCTGTTGTAAAGAGAAGCAATGTGCTTAATATTAGGAAAGTTGAGAAACAATTATAGTAAGTAGAGATCGACCGATTATGATTTTTCAACACCGATACCGATTATTGGAGGACCAAAAAAAGCCAATACCGATTAAATCGGCCAATTTTTATTTGTGTGTGTGTAATGACAATTACAACAACACTGAATGAACAATGAACACTTTAATTTTACTTAATATAATACATAAATAAAGATCTATTTAGTCTCAAATAAATAATGAAACATGTTCAATTTGGTTTAAATAATGCAAAAACACAGTGTTGGAGAAGAAAGTAAAAGTGCAATATTGCAGCCACAGGTCCTTTTGATGCTGCACTCGCGTAACAGGTGGTCAGCCTGCCACGCAGTCTCCTCATGGATTGCAATGTAATCGACCATAATCAGCATCCAAAAAGGCCAATTACTGATTGTTATGAAAACTTGAAATCGTTCCTAATTAATCGGCCTTGCCGATTAATCGGTCGACCTCTAATAGTAAGTCTAGCCTATAGAAAGCTGATGGGATCCTCTTTTTAATAGAGGCCATCACTCTGTTTTCTCCCGCAATTACATAGCCTATGGAAATGTTGCGCAACCTGAGCTCATGGGCTCTCATGAAGTGTTTGATTAGATTTTTGATTACATTTGCATTGAAGTCAGAGTGATTAGTGGGACAATAGAGTGCTGAGTACCAGGCAGTTAGCAAGTTTGGTAAGCTACTAATGACCAGCAGCATCATCAGAGCTTAGAGAAGCCTAATTACCTTGACTAAATGGTCATGTGGAATTTGACTGCCTTCATGACTCGTGACCGCCGGTGTGGCGGAAATATGGTCACCGCAACAGACCTAAACATACACACTCACCTGAACGCATGCATGCACAAACCCTGCTCTAAGGTAGTGCTCTGTGGACAGTTTTCTCAGCGTTGTCTCCTGAAAGGACAAAAACAAGCCTAATGACAGGTTTCTACTAACAACCATAGACACGGTCACCCCAACAGACCTAAACACACACAGACACAGACACACACTCACCTGAACACATGCACAAACACACACACACACACACACACACACACCACACACACACACACTCACCTGAACACATGCACAAACACACACACACACACACTCACCTGAACACATGCACAAACACACACACACACACACACACACACACACACACACACACACACACACACACACACACACACACACACACACACACACACACACACACACACTCACCTGAACGCATGCACACACACACACACACACTCACCTGAATGCATGCATGCACAAACACACACACAGGCCAGGAACACCGTCCTTGCCCCATATGCGCCCTTTCAAACTAACTGCCCCCTCTTGACTCAAAAACACTCACAGGGCCCCTGACTCATCATGTGAGAGAAGAGCAGGAAGTGGTGTAGTCTCTGAGGACAGACTGCAATACAGTATGTTGGCTTTGTTGAAGATTAAATCCGATTTAAATCAACAACGATTAAGGCACATACACACCTCACAGAGACTGTCTAAGTGGCCCAGGGCCTGGGCCTGTCCTACACACCTCACAGAGACTGTCTAAGTGGCCCAGGGCATGGACCTGTCCTACACACCTCACAGAGACTGTCTAAGTGGCCCAGGGCATGGACCTGTCCTACACACCTCACAGAGACTGTCTAAGTGTCCCAGGGCCTGGGCCTGTCCTACACACCTCACAGAGACTGTCTAAGTGGCCCAGGGCCTGTCCTACACACCTCACAGAGACTGTCTAAGTGGCCCAGGGCTTGGACCTGTCCTACACACCTCACAGAGACTGTCTAAGTGGCCCAGGGCTTGGACCTGTCCTACACACCTCACAGAGACTGTCTAAGTGTCCCAGGGCCTGGGCCTGGGCCTGTCCTACACACCTCACAGAGACTGTCTAAGTGGCCCAGGGCCTGTCCTACACACCTCACAGAGACTGTCTAAGTGGCCCAGGGCTTGGACCTGTCCTACACACCTCACAGAGACTGTCTAAGTGGCCCAGGGCTTGGACCTGTCCTACACACCTCACAGAGACTGTCTAAGTGGCCCACTCTTCATCAAGAGACACAGTCCTAGAGGAGTTGACTGTAGTGTCAGTTATTGTGTGACCAAACTAACCTGTTCCTCTCTCCATCTACAGACACAGTCCCAGAGGAGCTGTCAGTTATGTAGCCTACACTCCAAAAGGGTTCTACCTGTAATCAAAAAGGGTTCTTCAAAGGGTTCTCCTATGGGGACAGCCAAGGAACCCTTTTAGGTTTTAGATAGCACCTACAAAAAAGGTGCTATCTATCCTCACACTAAACCCTCCTCTCCCTCCCTAGATGCTCTCCCAGAGGAGCTGGAGTCTTACTATGTACATCGTGTCCTCAAACTAACCCGTCCCTTCCTCTCTCCCTCCAAAGATGTGGTCCCTGAGGAGCTGGCTGACCCCTTCTACAGGGACCAGTACAGCCAGGAGCACCTGAAGCCCCCCGTGGCGTCCCTACTGCTGTCTGCAGAGCTCTACTGCCGGGCGGGGAGCCTCATCCTCCGCAGCGATGCCGTCAAACCTCTGCTGGGACACAACGCCGTCATCCAGGCCCTGGCACAGAAGGGACTGTACGTCACAGACCAGGACCGACTGGTCACAGAGAGGGACCTGACCAGCACTCCTATACGCATGGTGAGGATGGAGAGGTCTGTCATGCACACACCTTCTTCCTTTCATCCCCTTTAATCTCTCTTCCTTCTCTCTCTTTCACTCACACTCATCCTCAATCTCTTTGTGTGTGTGTGTGTGTGTGTGTGCTCTAAGGTAAGGTTTTATGATAAGTTGGTTATCTGAATCAGCTGGGTAGAGCTTAGTGTTGTAACAGACTGTAGTTGATCTGTGATCTGTACAGATCACCCCCCAGGGTCCGGCGCGCATGTGAACCGCGGATCAATTGGAAAGTTTATCCATCATAGTGTGAAATCCAGTTTTACTGCCGCTGTTACTTTTTAAAGTAATAATTCCCTACATCTCGATGCTGAGTCGAAAGTGAAAAGATAAAGACAAAACAGATGCGTGCTGTGTTTTACTCTGAAGCCTGAAAGTTGGTTTTATTCTTTTTTTAAAGCACTTGTGTGTACTGTTCACGTGAACGAGGCATGTTGAATCCCAACGAATCAATCCTGGATGCTCGCGTTGCAAAGAAGAAAAAAGAGCTGAAGAACTGGAAAAGCCTCCCGCTTCATTTAAGTCTCATGTATGGGAGCATTTTGTCTTCCCTGTCAAATATGATGATGGAAGAAGGGTGGTGGACAACACCATTACGGTGTGTAGCCATTGTGCCACATGAAAGCCGTATGATCATGGAAATACATGGAGCATGGACGCTCATTTAAAGCGTCGTCACCCTGGTGTGTCAGTGACGGGAGCCAACTCAGCCAAGAGACAACAACTTCTCACCGCGACATTTAAGCCCTTTGCTGCAGAATCAGACCGGGCTGAAGCCATCACCAAATCTATTGGGATGTTTGTCACTGCAGACATGAGGCCATACTCTGTTGTGGAAAACAAAGGGTTTAAAAATATGGTGAAAGTGCTTGAGCCACGCTATGAAATCCCCTGGCGCACCCACTTCAGTATGAAGATCGTGCCAGATCGTTATGAACAGGAAAATATCAAAATTGTCGACAAATTATCCAAGGCATCCTCTGTTGCCCTCAACACAGACAGGTGGACCTCCAGGGTAACAGAAAGCTACGTGACTGTGACTGCTCACTACACCACAGAGGAGTGGACCTCCAGGGTAACAGAAAGCTACGTGACTGTGACTGCTCACTACACCACAGAGGAGTGGACCTCCAGGGTAACAGAAAGCTACGTGACTGTGACTGCTCACTACACCAGAGGAGTGGACCTCCAGGGTAACAGAAAGCTACGTGACTGTGACTGCTCACTACACCAGAGGAGTGGACCTCCAGGGTAACAGAAAGCTACGTGACTGCTCACTACACCACAGAGGAGTGGACCTCCAGGGTAACAGAAAGCTACGTGACTGCTCACTACACCACAGAGGAGTGTGAGATGTGAAGTCCGGTGCTACAGACACACCCCCTCTATGAGAGTCCCAAAGGCACAAATCTGGCGCAGGTACTGCTAGGAGCTAGCTAGGAGCAGCTCGGAGCTAGCTAGGAGCAGCTCGGAGCTAGCTAGGAGCAGTAGCAGAGTGGAAGCTAGAGGCCCAATAGCAATATCCCAACCACCACAGATAATGCCAAGAACCAAGTAAATGCAGTGATAGAGGCTGGACTGGGGCCACAGATAGCTTGCTTTGCACATGTGATCAATTTAGCATCCCAAAGGGGAGTCTCAGTGAACCAGATGGACCGCTTCCTTGGGAGAATCAGGAAGGTGGTTTCCTTTTTCCACCGAAGCCCAACAGCCGCTCATGTGCTTAAGACCAAGCTAGAAATGCTACAGCTACCGACCCACAAGCTCATACACCATGTCACAACAAGATGGAACTCCACTTATGACATGTTGGAGAGCTATCTTGAGCAGCAGGCAGCTGTATACTCTGCCCTGACAGACAAGACCCTGGAAAAAATAAAGACATTGTCACCTTGTCTAATGATGACGTGAAAGTGGCAGAGGAGGTTCTCCAGGTGCTCAAATCCCTCAAAACGGTTACAACCCTACTGAGCACTGAAACTGCACCGTCTGTGTCCATGATCCTACCTCTGAAAACAAGGATTCTACAATCCATGGTCCCAAGTGAGGAAGACAGCACCATCACTAGAGATGTGAAGGCTGCCATTAGAGAGGACCTGAACCCCAGATACCCCCCTAATGTACAGGACTACCTTCATAGTTCTACTGCACTGGATCCAAGGTTCAAGTCCCTGTCTGTTCACGTCCCTGTCTCACCTAGACCCTGCCCTAAACCGGAGGACATACAGTGATCTCACCACTGAGACTGTGGCCACTGAAGAGGTAAAAAAAATATATGTAATATGAAAATGAATCATTTGTTAGTTTAATAGATCAAAACATTTTTTCTGCAGGGTCAAGCCACAGAGTCGACAGGACCAGACTCAGAAGCATCTCCTGCACAAAATCATTTGGCCACGAAGGAGATTTTCGGGGAGTCTCTTGCGAGCAAGGACACAGGCAAGACGTTTGCCAACACCATCAAAGAGGAGGAGGCATCCTACAAGGCAGCAAGCGGCATTCCAGTGGATGGTGATCCACTGGCATGGTGGAAAAGCAATGAGTGTAAATACCCTCACATTGCCATGATGGCAAGACGCTACCTGGCTGTGCCTGGCACTTCAGTTCCTAGCGAGAGGGTGTTCTCCATGGCAGGGGACATAGTGACTGTAAAGAGGTCTACCCTCTCCCCAGACAATGTAGACATCCGCATCTTTTAGAAAAGTCATGTGAAGTTATGAGCTCAGGTCTGCTTTGCTTTCTTTCTTTTGTTTGATGATGTGGACACAGGCAATTTTCTGGATTCACTATTGTTCAAAGGAAGAAGGTTTCATGCCTCATATTGCACTTTAATTTAACAATTGAGTATTGAATATTTTATTTTAAGATTTTATTTAAACGTTGAAAAGTTCCTTGCTTTAAGTGTTCTTTAAGTAATAAATGGAAAGCAAAGTTATATTTGTCTCCCTTTTTTTTTGCTGATCCGAAAAATGATCCGATCCGTGACTCAACGTGATCTGAACCGTGAGTTTTGTGATCCATTGCACCACTAGCAGTGCTAGGGCAAAAACCCAAACCCCTTGAGATCCCCAGGACTGAGTTGGGGAAACCCTGCTCTAAGGTAGTGCTCTGTGGACAGTTTTCTCAGCGTTGTCTCCTGAAAGGACAAAAACAAGCCTAATGACAGGTTTCTACTAACAACCACAGACAGACAGACAGACAGACGGGCGGGCGGGCGGGCGGGCGGACGGACGGTACTGTTACGTCACACAGTACAAAATGCCTTTCTTAGGAAAGAGCAAATAAAGCAGAATATTGTTTTTATGTGTGTGTAATGGAACGGAGAGTCACGATCATGGGCTACTTCTCACTATAACATGTACAGCAGAAAGCATTCAGTTATTTAGTCTGCCCCAATTAGTAAAACCTGTCTCAAGCCTTTGGTCACGAACTGAGCGTTTAAGTAGGCCTTTTAAATCTACAGTCCTTTTCAGTTGATCGTCCATTGAAGAATGTATGGCAGCTTGATATGAGGGTATTTCATGAGCTTTTAAAACAGTTAGACTTGATATCAGTTATGAGATATTTATTCTAATCTGATAATGTGTGGTTGAGGACCATGAGTTTAGATCCAGCCTGTCACGATCGTCGGATGAAGTAGACCAAGGTGCAGCGTGGTGAGGGTACATTTTCCTCTTTATTTGAATGTCGCCAGCAAAACCAATAAACAATACAAAACGACCGTGAAGCTTACAGGGCAAAGTGCCACAAACAAAGTTAACTACCCACCAAAACCCTGTGGGAAAAAGGGCTACCTAAGTATGGCTCCCAATCAGCGACAATGAAGTACAGCTGTCCCTGATTGAGAGCCATACCAGGCCAAAACAAAGAAATACAAAACATAGAAAATAGAACATAGAATGCCCATCCCAACTCACGCCCTGACCAAACCAAAATAGAGACATAAAAAGGAACTCTAAGGTCAGGGCGTGACACAGCCACAATCTCATGCATAGTTAGAGACTGTATATACAGTGCCTTCAGAAAGTATTCAGACCCCTTTACTTTTCCCACATTTTATTACATTACAGCCTTATTCTTAAATGGATAAAATTGAAAAATGTCCTCATCAATCTACACACAATACCCCATAATGACAAACAGAAATATCTTATTTACA
Source organism: Salmo salar (assembly GCF_965601325.2). Taxonomy (NCBI): domain Eukaryota; kingdom Metazoa; phylum Chordata; class Actinopteri; order Salmoniformes; family Salmonidae; genus Salmo; species Salmo salar. The sequence continues at coordinate 42,704,943 of NC_138304.1, read as the reverse complement.
TAAGTATTCAGACCCTTTGCTATGACATTCGAAATTGAGTTCAGGTGCCTCCTGTTTCCATTGATCATCCTTGATGTTTCTACAACTTGATTGGAGTCCACCTGTGGTAAATTCAATTGATTGGACATGATTTGGAGAGGCACACACCTGTCTAAATAAAGTCCCACAGTTGACAGTGCATGTCAGAGCAAAAACCAAGTCATGAGGTCGAATTAATTGTCCGTAGAGCTCCGAGACAGGATTGTGTCAATGCACAGATCTGGGGAAAGGTACCAAAAGATTTATGCATCAATGAAGGTCCCCAAGAACACAGTGGCCTCCATCATTCTGAAATGGAAGAAGTTTGGAACCACCAAGACTCTTCCTAGAGCTGGCCACCTGGCCAAACTGAGAAATCGGGAGAAAGGCCTTGGTCAGGGAGGTGACAAAGATCCCGATGGTCACTCTGACAGAGCCCCAGAGGTCTTCTGTGGAGATGGGAGAACATTCCAGAAGGACAACCATCTCTGCAGCATTCCACCAATCAGGCCTTTATGGTAGAGTGGCCAGACAGAAGCCACTCCTCAGTAAAAGACAGCCTGCTGGGAGTTTGTCAAAAGGCACCTAAAGACTCTCAGACCATGAGAAACAAGATCCTCTGGTCTGATGATTGAACTTTTTGGCCTGAATGCCAAGTGTCACGTCTGGAGGAATCAAGGCACTGCTCATCACCTGGCCAATACCATCCCTACAGGGAAGCATGGTGATGGCAGCATCATACTTCAGGGATGTTTTTTCAGCGGCAGGGACTGGGACACTACTCAGGATCGAGTACAGAGAGATCATTGATGAAAAACTGCTCCAGAGCACTCAGGACCTTAGACGGGTATGAAGGTACACCTTTCAACAGGACAACGACCCTAAGCACACAGCCAAGACTACGCAGGAGTGGCTACGAGACAAGTCTATGAATGTCCTTGAGTGGCCCAGCCAAAACCCGGACTTGAACCCGATCGAAAATCTCTGGAGAGACCTGAAAATAGCTGTGCAGCAACGCTCCCATCCAACCTGACAGAACTTGAGAGGATCTTCAGAGAAGAATGGGAGAAACTCCCCAAATACAGGTGTTTTATTTTTTATTTATTTCACCTTTATTTAACCAGGTAGGCTAGTTGAGAACAAGTTCTCATTTGCAACTGCGACCTGGCCAAGATAAAGCATAGTAATTCGACACATACAACAACACAGAGTTACACATGGAATAAACAAAACATACAGTCAATAATACAGTAGAACAAAAGAAAACAAAAAGTCTATATACAGTGAGTGCAAATGAGGTAATTTAAGGCAAATAGGCCATGGTGGCGAAGTAATTACAATATAGCAATTAAACACTGGAATGGTAGATGTGCAGAAGATGAATGTGCAAGTAGAGATACTGGGGTGCAAAGGAGCAAGATAAATAAATAAATACAGTATGGGGATGAGGTAGATAGATGGGCTGTTTACAGATGGGCTATGTACAGGTGCAGTGATCTGTGCGCTGCTCTGAAAGCTGGTGCTTAAAGCTAGTGAGGGAGATATGAGTCTCCAGCTTCAGAGATTTTTGCAGTTCGTTCCAGGCATTGGCAGCAGAGAACTGGAAGGAAAGACGACCAAAGGAGGAATTGGCTTTGGGGCTGACTAGTGAGATATTACCTGCTGGAGCGCGTGCTACGAGTGGGTGCTGCTATGGTGACCAGCGAGCTGAGATAAGGCGGGGCTTTACCTAGCAGAGACTTGTAGATAACCTGTAGCCAGTGGGTTTGGCGACGAGTATGAAGTGAGGGCCGACCAATGAGAGCATACAGGTCGCAATGGTGGGTAGTGTATGGGGCTTTGGTGACAAAACGGATGGCACTGTGATAGACTGCATCCAGTTTGTTGAGTAGAGTGTTGGAGGCTATTTTATAGATGACATCACCGAAGTCGAGGATCGGTAGAATGGTCAGTTTTACGAGGGTATGTTTGGCAGCATGAGTGCGATATAGGAAGCCGATTCTAGATTTAATTTTGGATTGGAGATGCTTAATGTGAGTCTGGAAGGAGAGTTTACAGTCTAACCAGACACCCAGGTATTTGTAGTTGTCCACGTATTCTAAGTCAGAGCCGTCCAGAGTAGTGATGCTGGATGGGCGAGCAAATGCGGGCAGTGATCGATTGAATAGCATGCATTTAGTTTTACTTGCGTTTAAGAGCAGTTGGAGGCCATGGAAGGAGAGTTGTATGGCATTGAAGCTCGTCTGGAGGTTAGTTAACACAGTGTCCAAAGAGGGGCCAGAAGTATACAGAATGGTGTCATCTGCGTAGAGGTGGATCAGAGAATCACCAGCAGCAAGAGCAACATCATTGATGTATACAGAGAAGAGAGTTGGCCCGAGAATTGAACCCTGTGGCACCCCCATAGAGACTGCCAGAGGTCCGGACAACAGGCCCTCCGATTTGACACACTGAACTCTATCAGAGAAATAGTTGGTGAACCAGGCGAGGCAATCATTTGAGAAACCAAGGCTGTCGAGTCTGCCAATAAGAATGTGGTGGTTGACAGAGTCGAAAGCCTTGGCCAGGTCGATGAATACGGCTGCACAGTAATGTCTCTTATTGATGGCGGTTATGATGTCGTTTATGACCTTGAGCGTGGCTGAGGTGCACCCATGACCAGCTCTGAAACTAGATTGCATAGCGGAGAAGGGATTCGAAATGGTCAGTAATCTGTTTGTTAGCATGGCTTTCGAAGACCTTAGAAAGACAGGGTAGGATAGATATAGGTCTGTAGCAGTTTGGGTCTAGAGTGTCACCCCCTTTGAAGATCGGGATGACCGCGGCAGCTTTCCAATCTTTGGGAATCTCAGATGATACGAAAGAGAGGTTGAACAGGCTAGAAATAGGGGTTGCAACAATTTCAACAGATCATTTTAGAAAGAGAGGATCCAGATTGTCTAGCCCGGCTGATTTGTATGGGTCCAGCTTTTGCAGCTCTTTCAGAACATCAGCTATCTGGATTTGGGTGAAGGAGAAATGGTGGGAGCTTTGGCGGGTTGCTGTGGAGGGTGCCGGGCAGTTGACCGGGGTAGGGGTAGCCAGGTAGAAAGCATGGCCAGCCGTAGAGAAATGCTTATTGAAATTCTCAATAATAGTGGATTTATCGGTGGTAACAGTGTTTCCTAGCCTCAGTGCAGTGGGCAGCTGGGAGGAGGTGCAGCTGGGAGGAGGATGACATCTATGATGGTGCCCGTGTTTACGGATTTGGGGGTGTACCTGGTAGGTTCATTGATAATTTGTGTGAGATTGAGGGCATCAAGCGTAGATTGTAGGATGGCCGGGGTGTTAAGCATGTCCCAGTTTAGGTCACCTAGTAGCACGAGCTCAGAAGATAGATGGGGGGGCAATCAATTCACATATGGTTTCGAGGTCACAGCTGGGGGCAGAGGGAGGTCTATACCAAGTGGCAAAAGTGAAAGACTTGTTTCTGGAAAGATGAATTTTTAGAAGTAACAGCTCGAATTGTTTGGGTACAGACTTGGATAGTACAGAACTCTGCAGGCTATCTTTGCAGTAGATTGCAACACCGCCCCCTTAGGCAGTTCTATTTGGCGGAAAATGTTATAATTGCAATGGAGATTTCAGGGTTTTTGGTGGTTTTCCTAAGCCAGGATTCAGACACGGCTAAGACATCCGGGTTGGCAGAGTGTGCTAAAGCAGTGAGTAAAACAAACTTAGGGAGTAGGCTTCTAATGTTAACATGCATGAAACCAAGGCTTTTACGGTTACAGAAGTCAACAAATGAGGGCACCTGGGGAGTGGGAGTGGAGCTAGGCACTGCAGGACCTGGATTAACCTCCACATCACCAGAGGAACAGAGGAGAAGTAGGATAAGGGTACGGCTAAAGGCTATACGAACTGGCCGTCTAGCACGTTCGGAACAGAGAGTAAAAGGAGCAGGTTTCTGGGCACAATAGCATAGATTCAAGGCATAGTGTACAGACAAAGGTGAGATAGGATGTGAGTACATTGGAGGTAAACCTAGGCATTGAGTAATGATGAGAGAGATATAGTCTCTAGAGATGTTTAAACCAGGTGATGTCATCGCATATGTAGGAGGTGGAACAACATGGTTGGTTAAGGCATATTCAGCAGGGCTAGAGGCTCTACAGTGAAATAAGACAGTAATCACTAACCAGGACAGTAATGGACGAGGCATATTGATATTAGAGAGAGGCATGCGCAGCCAAGTGAACATATGGGTCCAGTGAGTGGTTGGGCTGACTGGGGACACGGCGATTCAGACAGTTAGCAGGCCAATGCTAACAAGCTAACAGTTAGTAGGCCGGGGCTAAACAAGCTAGCAGTTAGCAGACCAGGGCTGGCAAGCTAGCAGTTAGCAGACCGGGTTAGCAAGCAAGCAGTTGGCAGACCGGGGCTAGCAGTTAGCAGACCGGGGCAAGCAAGCTAGCAGTTAACAGCCTTTGGGGGACGTCGCGATGGGGGTAAGCCTGTTTTTGCCTCTTCGTGCGGTGACGTCGATAGACCAGTCGTGGAATTAGTAGGGTTCCAAGTAGCTCTAGGTAGCTAGTAGGCCACGGTTAGCAGAATGGGCCTTCAGCGGACGTCGCGCCTGAGGGGCCTGTTGGAATCCTCGGGCAGATTATGTTGGTATTCCAGTCGTAGAGGATCGGCGGGGTTCCGTGCCCCGGTACCGGCAGTAGAAGGGGTCCGGATATTGTAGCCCAGGAGTGGGCTTTGGTGGTAGCCCAGGAGCCCTAGCCGGGCTAGCTTCAGGCTAATTGGTGCTTGCTCCGGGATGGAAACGCTAGCCAGGAGTAGTCATCCGGGATTGCGGTTAGCTAGTTGCGAAGATCCAAATGAAAATGTTCAGAGTTTGCGGAAGGAATCCATGGATATGTGGAGAAAAAATGTTTTATAATAATAATAATAGGTCCGTTATGCTCTGGTTTGAGTCATGTTGTTCGAACTGGCGAGAGCTTTCCGAGCTAAAGGTTAGCTGATGACCGCAAGCAATGGTTTGCTGACTGATAGCTGGTAGGTAGTTAGCTGGCTAGCTTCTGTTGAGGGATTCCAGATCCGAAGTAAATAGAAATACTTTAGGAAAAAAACAGATCCACCTATTGTGTGCCAAGCTTGTAGCATCATACCCAAGAAGACTCGAGGCTGTAACCACTGCCAAATGTGCTTCAACAAAGTACTGAGTAAAGAGGCTGAATACTTATGTAAATGTGATATTTCAGTTTTTTTTGTTTTGTTTTGCAAACATTTCTAAAAACCTGTTTTTGCTTCATCATTATGGGGTATTGTGTGTAGATTGATGAGTAAAAATTGTATTTAATACATTTTAGAATAAGGCTGCAACGCAACAAAATGTGAAAAAAATGTAGGATATTTTTCGAATGCACTGTAACTGCCGACAAAATGGCAGGCTGCATTGCAGTGCTTTCTCTCTCTCTCTCTCTCCCATCCTCCCCCCTCCAATGCCCACATTCTAACCAGTGTGTTTATAATAAGACCAAACCATTTTTTTCTTGTGAATATTTAATGGCTGCTCGACAAAGAGACCACAATTCATCTGCCCCATCTGCTGTGGCATACATAGAATCTCCTTCCTTCCCTCCCATCTAATCTTTCTCTCCTTCCCTCTATATCTCCTCATCAGTTATTTCTGTCTTTCTCTATTGCTCTTCTTCCCTCTCTCTTCAACAACACTTTCTCTACCTCCTTGGTCTTTCTTTCTCTCTTTTTCCTCTCTTTTCTCTCTCTCGCTCTCTCTCCCCACTCTCTCTCTCCCCCTCTGTCTCTCGCTGTCTCCCTCTCCTCTCTCTCTCCCGCGCTCTTTCCGTCTCTCTCTCCCCCCTTTCTCTCCTCTCTTCCCCCTCTTTCTCCCCTCTCTCTCATCTCTCTCTCCCCCCCTCGCTGTCTCTTGCTCTCTCACTCTCCACCCTCTCTCCCTCTCTCTAAAGCATCTATAGAGGATAAAATAAAGTCTCTACATTTACATTTACGTCATTTAGCAGACGCTCTTATCCAGAGCGACTTACAAATTGGTGCATTCACCTTATGATATCCAGTGGAACAACCACTTTACAATAGTACATCTATATCTTTTTTTGGGGGGGGGGAGGGTTAGAAGGATTACTTTATCCTATCCCAGGTATTCTCTAGTTCAGTATGTTGAAGATTGATAGATGGAAGTAGTTTCTCAGGTGTGGTGACGTGGTGGGTTGGAGACGGGGGGCGGGACTTTGACGCAGTCCCACTGTCCTCTATAGTATCCAAGGACAGGGTGGGACTGTGTGTGTGTGTGTGTGTGTGTGGGTGTGTGTGTAATGAGGGTGCAGGGTCCAACGCTAACTTTTTTCTCACTGGCCCAAAACAGAATTTCTACTGGTGTAGTTTTTAAATGCACAGGGCCAATAGGTTGGCATGCTTTTCTTTCTATATGTAGGTATTAATAGGCTACATTTGGTTATTATGATGTGTGTTAAAAAGCTGTTTAATAGAATATAAGTGTACTCTATTCTTTCGAATTGTATTAATTGCATACATTTTGGTTTCTAAAGTACAGTGGATGTCATTTCGAGAAAATAAATGTACATCTAAAAATAAGACGCTGCCTCTTTAAGACAAAGTTCCAAAAGAGAGATCGTCATGGCTACAGTAGGCTGTATGCTGGCTTCAAGACCAATGCTAGCTGTCTTTATGGATCTTTCTTTTAGCAGACTATCAACAGTAGCCAGCGTATTGCTAGCATGTTCTCTATTGACGGTTTCCTTTTGTAAATCACTTTCCCTAAAATAAATAACTCAGCGAGTAGATTGATGGCTGGTTCTTTTTGCTCTGGACATGGTGTGCTGTGTGAACATATCAACTTCTGTACTGCTCAAGTGCTCGTGAAGTTGGGACTCGTGGGAGCATAGTAATGCTTGAATGAACGGCCAATCCTATTGCTGAAATACAAATAGCATGACTTTGCCGTGTGTAGTCTTCTATGTTTTTTTCCTATGGTAGACTGTGACGGAGCAAGTAAATGTTGAACTGGAATACAAAAATGCGCTGAAAAGTTACTGGCCCTGTTGAGATCCACTGGAGAGACAGGTTTTTACTGGCCCCGGGCCAGCGGGCCATCGTTAATGTTGGTGCCTGGGGTGTAAACAGGGAGTTGACCTTAATTGGCGACAAAGCCTACAGCCAGTTAACTTACTAGCCTGTATATCCTCCCTGACACACACACACACACACACACACACACACACACACACACACACACACACACACACACACACACACACACACACACACACACACACACACACTATACACTATACACACCCACACCTCCTTTGTCCTTTAAACATGCACAATCTCTTCAGGATAGGCAGCTGCAGAGTGTAGCTCCCCACAGGAGTTGAGACAGTGTGTTTATGTACACTCAGCAGTCTGTGTAGTTTAGTGCAGATATGTGGTTGTTGCTGTGTTGGGTTTATGATGACCTCATGGTTTTTCACACACCGCTACTTGGCCTGGGTCCGGGTCAGAAGGAGGGATGAGGATGACAGCAGGAGGAGGAGTGCAGTGGGGGAGTGAGGGAGTGGAGGGGTAGAGGGGCTTCCGCTTGGCTGGGGTCTATAGGAGAGAGGGGGAAAGGACTGTTTAAACAGAGGGGGAAAAGAGGAGAGGAAAGGGGGTGGAGTTGAGGACTATGTTATGGTATCAGAGGAGGAGAAGAGCGGGAATATATCTTTAGGAAGAAGAGAAGAGAGAATATATCTGTAGGAAGAAGAGAAGAGGGAATATATCTTTAGGAAGAAGAGAAGAGAGGGAATATATCTGTAGGAAGAAGAGAAGAGAGAGAATATATCTTTAGGAAGAAGAGAAGAGAGGGAATATATCTTTAGGAAGAAGAGAAGAGAGGGAATATATCTGTAGGAAGAAGAGAAGAGAGGGAATATATCTGTGTAGGAAGAAGAGAAGAGAGGGAATATATCTGTAGGAAGAAGAGAAGAGGTAATATATCTGTAGGAAGAAGAGAAGAGGTAATATATCTGTAGGAAGAAGAGAAGAGGTAATATATCTGTAGGAAGAAGAGAAGAGGTAATATATCTGTAGGAAGAAGAGAAGAGGTAATATATCTGTAGGAAGAAGAGAAGAGGTAATATATCTGTAGGAAGAAGAGAAGAGGTAATATATCTGTAGGAAGAAGAGAAGAGGTAATATATCTGTAGGAAGAAGAGAAGAGAGGGAATATATCTGTAGGAAGAAGAGAAGAGAGGGAATATATCTGTAGGAAGAAGAGAAGAGGTAATATATCTGTAGGAAGAAGAGAAGAGAGGGAATATATCTGTAGGAAGAAGAGAAGAGGTAATATATCTGTAGGAAGAAGAGAAGAGAGGGAATATATCTGTGTAGGAAGAAGAGAGGATAGGGAATATATCTGTAGGAAGAAGAGAAGAGAGGGAATATATCTGTGTAGGAAGAAGAGAAGAGAGGGGGATTATATCCGTGCTCCAGAGAAGGAGAGGGAGGGGGAATGGGCATGTGGTATAGGAGGAGAGTAAAAGGGGAATGGGTATGTGGTATAGGAGGAGAGTAAAGGGGGAATGGGTATGTGGTATAGGAGGAGAGTAAAGGGGGAATGGGTATGTGGTATAGGAGGAGAGTAAAGGGGGAATAGGTATGTGGTATAGGAGGAGAGTAAAGGGGGAATGGGTATGTGGTATAGGAGGAGAGTAAAGGGGGAATGGGTATGTGGTATAGGAGGAGAGTAAAGGGGGAATGTGTATGTGGTATAGGAGGAGAGAGGGAATACGTGCCAATGCTCCACTGCAGTACCATAGAGGGTGGGGTCTCAGAGCACGTCTGCAGTACCATAGAGGGTGGGGTCTCAGAGCACGTCTGCAGTACCATAGAGGGTGGGGTCTCAGAGCAAGTCTGCAGTACCATAGAGGGTGGGGTCTCAGAGCAAGTCTGCAGTACCATAGAGGGTGGGGTCTCAGAGCAAGTCTGCAGTACCATAGAGGGTGGGGTCTCAGAGCACATCTGCAGTACCATAGAGGGTGGGGTCTCAGAGCAAGTCTGCAGTACCATAGAGGGTGGGGTCTCAGAGCAAGTCTGCAGTACCATAGAGGGTGGGGTCTCAGAGCAAGTCTGCAGTACCATAGAGGGTGGGGTCTCAGAGCACGTCTGCAGTACCATAGAGGGTGGGGTCTCAGAGCACGTCTGCAGTACCATAGAGGGTGGGGTCTCAGAGCAAGTCTGCAGTACCATAGAGGGTGGGGTCTCAGAGCAAGTCTGCAGTACCATAGAGGGTGGGGTCTCAGAGCAAGTCTGCAGTACCATAGAGGGTGGGGTCTCAGAGCAATTTTGCAGTACCATAGAGGGTGGGGTCTCAGAGCAAGTCTGCAGTACCATAGAGGGTGGGGTCTCAGAGCAAGTCTGCAGTACCATAGAGGGTGGGGTCTCAGAGCACATCTGCAGTACCATAGAGGGTGGGGTCTCAGAGCAAGTCTGCAGTACCATAGAGGGTGGGGTCTCAGAGCAAGTCTGCAGTACCATAGAGGGTGGGGTCTCAGAGCAAGTCTAGGTACGTATGGAGCATGTCAGTCTTTATAACACATGTACACACGACCACACTGCCCAATATTACAGTTGTCAGACATCCAACAGAGTGGAGCTATGAATCTCTCTCGCTCTCTCTCTCTCTTCCCGTCTCCCTCAAATCTCTTTCTCCCATCTCCCCCCTCTCTCTCAATCTCTCTCTCTCTCTTCCCGTCTCCCTCATATCTCTTTCTCCCATCTCCCCCCTCTCTCTCAATCTCTATCTCTCTTCCCGTCTCCCTCATATCTCTTTCTCCCATCTCCCCCCTCTCTCTCAATCTCTCTCTCTCTCTTCCCGTCTCCCTCATATCTCTTTCTCCCATCTCCCCCCTCTCTCTCAATCTCTCTCTCTCTCTTCCCGTCTCCCTCATATCTCTTTCTCCCTTCTCCTCCCTCTCTCTCCATATGAGACAGTGTTCCATCCATACCTCTCTGTAAGTGCTACAAGCCTACTATGAGAGACACGTAGGGAGCTAAGAGCTGTACAGGGAGGAGATGTTATTTAATGTGTCTGTAGAGGAGCGTGTTCAGTACGTGTATGAAAAGCCTACCGTGGAATGACATTAGGAGGCATGCCTACATGACAGTCACAGTACTTAAGAGCAGACCAATAGAATGTATACACTCTAGGTCAGGGGTGTTGAACTCATTCCATGGAGGCCCTAGTGTCTGTTCTCCATCCATCTCTCTGTCCTCCATCCATCTATCTCCTTGTAAAGTTCAGGGCCACATCTCAATAGTCTCAAGTGGTCTCCTCTCTTCCTTCACCTGCACTGATCTAAAAACCCATGATAGGTTAAATAATTATGGTGTATGAATGTCTACTTTGAATAAGCTTTCACCTGTCCAGCTTTATTCTAATCAGTGTATTCCAGTGGAGGGTCCTTAGAGGAAGAAGAAGAGGACCATCCTACTCAGTGAATTTCATACTTGTGAAACATTAAAAAAATTAAAACATTTTGATAAAACGATACTAAATATATTCACATGTCACCAAATAATTGATTAAAACACACTGTTTTGCAACAGCACTCTGTAGGGTAGCACCATGGTGTAGCTGGAGGACAGCTAGTTTCTGTCCTCCTCTTGGTACATTGACTTCAATACAAAACCTAGGAGGCTCATGGTTCTCACCCCCTTCCATAGACTTACACAATAATTATGACAACTTCCAGAGGATGTCCTCCAACCGATCAGAGCTCTTGCAGAATGAACTAACATGTTATTCATTCAATCAAAGGATCAAAGAATGAATCTAGTACTGAAAGCATAAGCTACAGCTAGCTAGCACCACGGTGCATAAAGTGTGGTGAGTAGTTGATTTGAAGAATTTGTTTTACGCCAAACTCAGTAAGTCTCATTTGCTATTTCTGAAATATCAAACTCTCGGGGCAACAAAACAAACCCAAGCAAGACGAAATGTAAATAAACCAAGGCAAAACAATGTAAACAAACCCAGACGAGACGTCATGTAAAAAAACACAGGCGAGACGAAATGTAAACAAACCCAGGCAAGACGTCGTGTAAACAAACCCAGGCAAGATGTCGTGTAAACAAACCCAGGCAAGACGTTGTGTAAACAAACCCAGGCAAGACGTGTAAACAAACCCAGGCAAGACGTTGTGTAAACAAACCCAGGCAAGACGTTGTGTAAACAAACCCAGGCAAGACGTCGTGTAAACAAACCCAGGCAAGACGTCGTGTAAACAAACCCAGGCAAGACGTCGTGTAAACAAACCCAGGCAAGACGTCGTGTAAACAAACCCAGGCAAGACGTCGTGTAAACAAACCCAGGCAAGACGTCGTGTAAACAAACCCAGGCAAGACGTCGTGTAAACAAACCCAGGCAAGACGTCGTGTAAACAAACCCAGGCAAGACGTTGTGTAAACAAACCCAGGCAAGACGTCGTGTAAACAAACCTGAGCTAGTGTGAAATATCAGAATATTTATATTTTCAATGTAAAAAAAAAGCCTCCAAAACAAAACTTTGAAATGAGTTTTTCAATAGTACACAAAGGTAAAATATCAGAATATTTATATATTTTCTCATAGCATATTATAGCAAACAACTTTATCAACACGGACACGAAGTGACTGTCTCTGCTATGACATCCCAGAGTGCACTCCTCCATAATTTTGGACAGAGGTTACATTACAGTATCTATTACATCCCAGAGTGCACTCCTCCATAATTTTGGACAGAGGTTACATTACAGTATCTATTACATCCCAGAGTGCACTCCTCCATAATTTTGGACAGAGGTTACATTACAGTATCTATTACATCCCAGAGTGCACTCCTCCATCATTTTGGACAGAGGTTACATTACAGTATCTATTACATCCCAGAGTGCACTCCTCCATCATTTTGGACAGAGGTTACATTACAGTATCTATTACATCCACTGTTTTAGTCATATTTGTGTTTGTATTTAATTGAATTGAAAAGTGTTTACTCCCATAAGCCCAACATGCCTCAAAGTTATTATACTTCTGCCAGCTTAAGAACATGTTCAAAACATGAAAGATTAGTGTGTTTATGTACATATAGCCAGGGTTCAGAAGAGACTAGGACTAAATCTCATAACTGCACACTCTGTCTATAAAGCTGTTGGTTTAAATCCAGAGTGGTTTTCTGGATGATAAAGTCCAGTGTACCGTAAGCCTCTTGGGCTGTCAGTCAGAACAGAAGAGCTGCCAGCTGTGTGTCTGTCTTTCACCTTACTCTGATTCCGTAGACTAACTGTATATCACTGAACGTAATCTCTCCCTCTCTGTCTCTGTGTTGTTGCCATGGCTGCAGGCGGGCTGTGTTTGTGACTGTGTGTGTGTGGCCTTGCTGTATAGAAGAGGGTAGAGATTTTTCTTAACGTTTAAACTGCCATTTTTTTTATTGTTTTTTTTTCAGTCAAATATATATATTTTTTATTATACGTGAATTCACAGTGCTGCCATCAACGGTTTGGGTCTCATAGTGCGTCCCATTCATATGGTTAAGCATTGTACCTGTACTGCCATTACTGTACCTCAATTCTACCACAGAGTTTGCATTTCCTTCTCATTTAACTTCTCAAAGTATTGTCATACAGGACTGCTGTCGCTTGCCTTTCTCTGCCATTTTCCCAACTGTTAACGACGACGACGTAGTGGTGCAGAGTCGACTCAAATAATTGATTCCTCGACTCCTTGCATGTCGGCTCCTGGTGTCAACTCTTAGTGTCAAGATTTGATTCAGCTAGGAATCAACTCCTAAGAGACTGATTAGTTGCCATACATCCAATAACACAAATACTTGCATCTTTCATAGCGAGCTAGCGAGGGACGGAGAGAGAAGGGGGGGCACAGTATAGGTAGGTTGGCCATGAGGCAGACAGTCAGAACCATGCACTAGGTCTATCTATCGGCAATGGAATGCTGTGTCTCGCAATGGAATGCTGTATCTCGCAATGGAATGCTGTGTCTCGCAATGGAATGCTGTATCTCGCAGTGGAATGCTGTATCTCGCAATGGAATGCTGTGTCTCGCAATGGAATGCTGTGTCTCGCAATGGAATGCTGTATCTCGCAATGGAATGCTGTATCTCGCAGTGGAATGCTGTATCTCGCAGTGGAATTCTGTATCTCGCAATGGAATGCTGTATCTCACAATGGAATTCTGTATCTCGCAATGGAATGCTGTATCTCGCAATGGAATGCTGTATCTCGCAATGGAATGCTGTATCTCGCAATGGAATGCTGTATCTCTCAATGGAATGCTGTAGCTCTCAATGGAATGCTGTATCTCGCAATGGAATGCTGTATCTCGCAACAATGGAATGCTGTATCTCGCAATGGAATGCTGTATCTCGCAATGGAATGCTGTATCTCGCAATGGAATGCTGTATCTCGCAGTGGAATGCTGTATCTCGCAGTGGAATGCTGTATCTCGCAGTGGAATGCTGTATCTCGCAATGGAATGCTGTATCTCGCAGTGGAATGCTGTATCTCGCAGTGGAATGCTGTATCTCGCAATGGAATGCTGTATCTCGCAATGGAATGCTGTATCTCGCAGTGGAATGCTGTATCTCGCAATGGAATGCTGTATCTCTCAATGGAATGCTGTATATCGCAATGGAATGCTGTATCTCGCAATTTCTTGGCTTGCAATGGCTCGCAACTTCAGTAAAGCAGAGCCTATCATCAATGAAGAAGCTAGGATAGTGAGGTGCAACACATTTCGCTCTCACACGGTCACACACAGTATCTGCACATGCGCACAGGTTTGCTTCACACTGTTTACAGCCTGGTAGTCAGGGCACCAAAAAAGCGGAGAATTTGAGCCTCACACTTCATCGCTTTTAGTTGTTGCGGAAATAGCTATGCTGTTTACTTTCAGCATCTACGTGTGTATATATATATATATATATATATATATATATATATATATATATATTTATATTTATGCAGTACCAGTCAAAAGTTTGGATACACCTACTCATTCCAGGGTTTTTCTTTATTTTTACATTGTAGAATAATAGTGAAGACATGAAAACTATGAAATAACACATGGAATCATGTAGTAACCAAAAAAGTGTTAAACAGATTTAGATTCTTAGAAGTAGCCAGTTTTTGCCTTGATGACAGCTTTGCACACTTTTGGCATTCTCTCAACCAGCTTCATGAGGTAGTCACCTGGAATGCATTTCAATTAACAGATGTGCCTTGTTAATTTGTGGAATTTCTTTCCTTCTTAATGCGTTTGAGCCAATCAGTTGTGTTGTGACCAGGTAGAGGTAGTATACGGAAGATAGCCCTATTTGGTAAAAGACCAAGTCCATATTATGGCAAGAACAGCTCAAATAATCAAAGAGAAATGACAGTCCATCATTACTTTAAGACATGAAGGTCAGTCAATCTGGAATATTTCAAGAACTTTCTTCAAGTGCAGTTGCAAAAACCATCAAGCTCTATGATGAAACTGGGTCTCATGAGGACCGTCACAGGGAAGGAAGATCCAGAGTTACCTCTGCTGCAGAGTATAAGTTCATTAGAGTTACCAGCCTCAGAAATTGCAGCCCAAATAAATGTTTCACAGAGTTCAAGTAACAGACACATCTCAACATCAACTGTTCAGAGGAGACTGTGTGAATCAGGCCTTCATGGTTGAATTGCTGCAAAGAAACTACTACTAAAGGACACCAATAATAAGAAGAGACTTGCTTGTGCCAAGAAACACAAGCAATGGACAAGCAATGAGTCCAAATTTGAGATTTTTGGTTCCAACCGCTGTGTCTTTGTGAGATGCAGAGTAGGTGAACGGATGATCTCTGCATGTGTGGTTACCACCATGAAGCATAGAGGAGGAGGTGTGATGGTGTGGGGGTGCTTTGCTGGTTACACTGTCTGATTTATTGTGGAATTCAAGGCACACTTAACCAGCATAGCTACCACAGCATTCTGCAGCGATACGCCATCCCATCTGGTTTGCGCTTTGTGGGACTATCATTTATTTATCAACAAGACAATGACCTAACACACCTTCAGGCTGTGTCAAGGCTATTTGACCAAGAAGGAGAGTGATGCATCAGATGATCTGGCCTCCACAATCACCCGACCTCGACCCAATTGAGATGGTTTGGGATGAGTTGGACCGCAGAGTGAAGGAAAAGCAGCCAACAAGTGCTCAGCATATGTGAGAACTCCTTCAAGACTGTTGGAAAAGCATTACAGGTGAAGCTGGTTGAGAGAATGTCAAGAGTGTGCAAAGCTGTCATCAAGACAAAGGGTGGCTACTTTCGCCAGCAGCATACCACCCTGCATCCCACTGCTGGCTTGCTTCTGAAGCTAAGCAGGGTTGATCCTGGTTGGTCCCTGGATGGGAGACCAGATGCTGCTGGAAGTGGTGTTGGAGGGCTGGTAAGAGGCACTCTTTCCTCTGGTCTAAAAAAAGATCCCAATGCCCCAGGGTGTGATTGCAGACATTGCCCTGTGTAGGAGGCTGTCTTTCAGATGGGATGTTAAATGGGTGTCCTTACTCTCTGTGGTAACTAAATGATCACATGGCACTTATCTTAAGAGTAGGGGTGTTAACCCTGGTGTCCTGGCTAAATTCCCAATCTGGTCCTCATACCATCATGGTCACCTAATCATCCCCAGCTTCCAATTGGCTCATTCATCCCCCTCCTCACCCCTGTAACTATTCCCCAGGTTGTTGCTGTAAATGAGAATGTGTTCTCAGTCTATTTACCTGGTAAAATAAAAACACTTTTGATTTGTTTAACACTTTCTTGGTTACTACATGATTTCATTGTTTTGATGTCTTCACTATTATTCTACAATGTAGAAAATAGTAAAAATAAAGAAAAACCCTGGATTGAGTGTGTCCAAATTTAGGGATTTTTCTTAACGTTAAGGATTTCCGATTTCATTTGAACATTCACAGCCCTAGAAGAGGGTATATAGTGTATGCTATGTTAGGCATCTACTAGAACTATGAAGCTACATGGGTCTTCATTTCATATGCTGAATCACACCGATTATGCTATATCAGATTAAGCAGTTGATCTATCATTCTTGGAGGGGTGATGTCAGAAAATACAGACTCTCTTGGATTATTTTGATAAACTGACGGCTATAAAATAGTAATTCGGTGATCTATTTAATGTATAGCTTTCACTAAATCCTAACTGTGTAATGTTTTACCACTGTAGTCTGTAGTGACACTGTACAAACCTACTATATTTACTGGCAGGGGAGTAGAGGAACTGCGACTGACTTTAAATATCTGGAAGGGAAAGCATGGAAACATTGGTTAGTTGGTCTCCGTGCCTCTCTCTCTCTCGCTCTCTTTTTCTCGCTCTCCTTCTGTCTGTTTGTATCCCCCCTTTCCCCCATCTGCCTCTCTCTTCTTTGGGAAACCCAGGGTCCCACTGCGTGTAAACAGTCTCTTATATATGTGTCTCTATGGGATCATGATGAACAATTTTTTGCTGTTTTGTGTTTCCCTGTTTTGTTCCTTGGTGCTGTTAGTTTTGTTGCTAGGTGCTGTTAGTTTTGCTGCTTGGTGCTGTTAGTTTTGTTCCTTGGTGCTGTTAGTTTTGTTGCTTGGTGCAGTTAGTTTTGTTGCTTGGTGCTGTTAGTTGTTGCTTGGTGCTGTTAGTTTTGCTGCTAGGTGCTGTTAGTTTTGTTGCTTGGTGCTGTTAGTTTTGCTGCTAGGTGCTGTTAGTTTTGCTGCTTGGTGCTGTTAGTTTTGCTATTAGTTTTGCTGCTTGGTGCTGTTAGTTTTGCTGCTTGGTGCTGTTAGTTTTGCTGCTTGGTGCTGTTAGTTTTGCTGCTTGGTTCTGTTGGTTTTGTTGCTTGGTGCTGTTAGTTTTGTTGCTTGGTGCTGTTAGTTTTGTTGCTTGGTGCTGTTAGTTTTGTTGCTTGGTGCTGTTAGTTTTGTTGCTTAGTGCTGTTAGTTTTGTTGCTAGATGCTGTTAGTTTTGTTGCTTGGTGCTGTTAGTTTTGTTGCTAGATGCTGTTAGTTTTGTTGCTTGGTTCTGTTAGTTTTGTTGCTAGGTGCTGTTAGTTGTTGCTTGGATCTGTTAGTTTTGTTGCTTGGTGCTGTTAGTTTTGTTGCTTGGTGCTGTTAGTTTTGTTGCTAGATGCTGTTAGTTTTGTTGCTTAGTGCTGTTAGTTTTGTTGCTAGATGCTGTTAGTTTTGTTGCTTGGTGCTGTTAGTTTTGTTGCTAGATGCTGTTAGTTTTGTTGCTTGGTTCTGTTAGTTTTGTTGCTAGGTGCTGTTAGTTGTTGCTTGGATCTGTTAGTTTTGTTGCTTGGTGCTGTTAGTTTTGTTGCTTGGTGCTGTTAGTTTTGTTGCTAGATGCTGTTAGTTTTGTTGCTTGGCGCTGTTAGTTTTGTTGCTAGATGCTGTTAGTTTTGTTGCTAGGTGCTGTTAGTTGTTGCTTGGTGCTGTTAGTTTTGTTGCTTGGTGCTGTTAGTTTTGTTGCTTGGTGCTGTTAGTTTTGTTGCTTGGTGCTGTTAGTTTTGTTGCTTGGTGCTGTTAGTTTTGTTGCTTGGTGCTGTTAGTTTTGTTGCTATGGTGCTGTTAGTTTTGTTGCTTGGTGCTGTTAGTTTTGCTGCTTGGTGCTGTTAGTTTTGTTGCTTGGTGCTGTTAGTTTTGTTGCTTGGTGCTGTTAGTTGTTGCTTGGTGCTGTTAGTTTTGCTGCTTGGTGCTGTTAGTTTTGTTGCTTGGTGCTGTTAGTTTTGTTGCTTGGTGCTGTTAGTTTTGTTGCTTGATGCTGTTAGTTGTTGCTTGGTGCTGTTAGTTTTGTTGCTTGGTGCTGTTAGTTTTGTTGCTTGGTGCTGTTAGTTGTTGCTTGGTGCTGTTAGTTTTGTTGCTTGGTGCTGTTAGTTTTGTTGCTTGGTGCTGTTAGTTTTGTTGCTTGGTGCTGTTAGTTGTTGCTTGGTACTGTTAGTTTTGTTGCTAGGTGCTGTTAGATTTGTTGCTTGGTGCTGTTAGTTTTGTTGCTAGGTGCTGTTAGTTTTGTTGCTAGGTGCTGTTAGTTTTGCTGCTAGGTGCTGTTAGTTTTGTTGCTTGGTGCTGTTAGTTGTTGCTTGGTGCTGTTAGTTTTGCTGCTAGGTGCTGTTAGTTTTGTTGCTAGGTGCTGTTAGATTTGTTGCTTGGTGCTGTTAGTTTTGTTGCTAGGTGCTGTTAGTTTTGCTGCTAGGTGCTGTTAGTTTTGTTGCTTGGTGCTGTTAGTTGTTGCTTGGTACTGTTAGTTTTGTTGCTAGGTGCTGTTAGATTTGTTGCTTGGTGCTGTTAGTTTTGTTGCTAGGTGCTGTTGGTTTTGTTCCTTGGTGCTGTTAGTTTTGCTGCTTGGTGCTGTTAGTTTTGTTGCTTGGTGCTGTTAGTTGTTGCTTGGCAATTTGAATGCACAGAGATGCTGTGACAAAATCCAGCATGATAATGCGCGGCCCTGTCACACGGATCTGTACACAATTCCTGGAAGCTGAAATTGTCACATTTCTTCCATGGCCTGCATACTCACCAGACATTGAGCATGTTTGGGATGCTCTGGATCAACGTGTACGACAGCGTGTTCCAGTTCCCGCTAATATCCAACAACTTCGCACAGCCATGCAACAGCCTAATCATCTCTATATAAAGGAGATGTGTCACGCTGCATGAGGCAAATGGTGGTCACACCAGATACTGTTTTATTTAAGGTATCTGTGACCAACAGATGCAAATCTGTATTCCCAGTCATGTGAAATCCATAGATTAAGGCCTAATTAATTTATTTCAATTGACTGATTTCCTTATATGAACTGTAACTCATTCAAATCTTTGAAATTGTTCATGTTTCGTTTATATTTTTGTTCAGTGGATATAAGTTATTTTTACGTCATTTAGTAGACACTCTAATCCAGAGCGGTTTACAGGAGCAATTAGGGTTAAATGCCTTGCTCAAGGGCACAACAATTGATTTTTTTTCACCTAGTCGGCGTGAGGATTCGAACCAGAAACCTTCTGGTTACTGGCCCAACGCTCTTAACTGCTAGGCTACCTGCCTACTGTGATAACTACATAATGTAGTACTAGGTAATGTAACATGCAGTCATTTCGGCTTGAATCAACTGATTGTAGATCAGCCGTCCTACCACACCAGTGACCTGAATCCATCTGAATCTGAACACACACTAGAAATGTTAGAGTGGAGCGGACCCATGAAGAGGCAGGAAGAGCAGCTGTTCTGTTCTGCCCCCCCTGGAATGGAAAGGCCAGCAGAATGTCATGCTTTGTACTGTTCTACTCAGACCAACACACACACACACATTTGAGTTCCCCATTTAGAACTTAAGTGACGTCCATGAATGTTTTCATAAGTACTGAAACCGGTTTTGTACCAAACATGCCCAATGTTTTTATGTGACCTACATTTGACCTTAGATGGGTATCTTTGACCCTCAGTCTCACCTGTTTGTTCTGGTTGACATGAAGAGGGAATGGGAACTAATGTTCTCTGTGAAACATTGATGATGGTGTCCTCTCTGAGCATCTAGTCTAGCAACCACCTCTAGTCCATGTTCTCTGTGAGGATCCACGCTAACCCATCTCTATCGCTCTTCCCCAGAGTTCCCACCTGGCCCTGATAGACACTCTGATGTTGGCGTACACAGTGGAGATGGTGAGTGTGGAGCGGGTGATGGCATGTGTCCACAGATGCTCCTCCCCTCTCAACGACCCCTCCTCCCACCCCGACGGACACATCAGAGATCTGCCTTACGACACTGAGGACGCAGTCACCACATGGATCAACAAGGTAGGGTACTAAGATACACACACAATCCTCTAATACCAGAGATATGACATATTAGGCCCCACTGTATATTCTTAAAGCTGAGATCCCAGAAAGGTGAAACAACACCACTGGCCGCCCCTGGCACATTTGTTATTGTTTTTGTTTAGAGGAAATGAGCAGCCAGCGTTGTGGGTAAAAAGCTAGTAGAACTCAGCTGTTCTATGGTGCGTGCAATGATGTCAGAGGAAAAAAAACTGTTTGTTGTTTTAAGTAACGTCTCTGTTGTAATATTGCAAACGGACGTGGCAGTTTCACACGCAGCTTCCATTTTTTATTTTATTTTACCTTTATTTAACCAAGTTGAACAAGTTCTCAACATGTCAGATCAGATTACTGAGAGAGACCCCGGTCAGAATAAACTTGATCTCATTTTAAGGTCTGTTTACACAGGATTGGGAGGTTTAACTAGGAACTAAATGTACGTACAGTCAGAGTCTTAGCCCTAAAAGATAGTTCTGGTTAGCTGCTAATATTCGGATAATGCATCCCCACCATTGGAATCTAATAACATCCCACTAAATCAAGTCTGGCTCTGTGTCATTGAGCTTGTTTACATTCCTCCCTGCAGAAGCCCATGTGCTTCCTGCTCCCTGCTGCAGGCCAAGGCCAGACGGATACCAAAATGTACACGCACACACAGACACACACGTGTACACATAATGAGCCACGCATGGAAAAATGCACACTCACGCAGAGATATGATGGATGAACACAAATATTAACATGAATACACACACACTCAGGAAACACACAGATACACACATGATCACTTACTTATGGATGGACTCACACATTCTCACACACAGCAGCTCGCAGGCATACAGTAGTGTACCATAGTGAGTCTCAGTTCATGTTGTGTTTGTGTGTGTGTGTGTGTGTGTGTGTGTGTGTGTGTGTGTGTGTGTGTGTGTGTGTGTGTGTGTGTGTGTGTGTGTGTGTGTGTGTGTGTGTGTGTGTGTCATCACTGGCACTGGAGCCTTTTGAAGAGACAACAGCCCTAGAAAAACAAGATTAGGACTTTTTCATTAAAACCTAATCAGACAATGGACTCCTATTTCCCCATGATGTTTGTAACACTCATACACAACAAGGCTTAGAGCTGGAACGTTTATGAGCCTATGAGAGATGTTTTCATGTGCTGAATGATGTCATAGTAGTGCTTTGAAGTTTAACTTAAGTAGCTTCATTATAGAAGCTGTAATATCACCTACAGTTGAAGTCAGAAGTTTACATGCACTTTTGCCAAATACATTTAATCTCAGTTTTTCACAATTCCTGACATTTAATCCTAGTAAAAATTCCCTGTCTTAGGTCAGTTAGGATCACCACTTTATTTTATGAATGTGAAATGTCAGAATAATAGTAGAGAGAATTATTTATTTCAGCTTTTATTTCTTTCATCACATTCCCATTGGGTCAGAAGTTTACATACACTCAATTACTATTTGGTAGCATTGCCTTTAAAGTGTTTAACTTGGTTCAAACGTTTCAGGTAGCCTTCCACAAGCTTCCCACAATAAGTTGGGTGAATTTTGGCCCATTCCTCCTGACAGGGCTGGTGTTTCCTCCAGCATCTTCACAAGGTCCTTTGCTGTTCTGGGATTGATTTGCACTTTTCGCACCAAAGTACGTTCATCTCTGGGAGACAGAACGCGTCTACTTCCTGAGTGGTATGATGGCTGCGTGGTCCCATGGTGTTTATACTTGCGTACTATTGTTTGTACAGATGGACGTGGTACCTTCAGGCATTTGGAAATTGCTCCCAAGGTTGAACCAGAATTGTGGAGGTCTACAATTTTTTTTCTGAGGTCTTGGCTGATTTCTTTTGATTTTCCCATGATGTCAAGGAAAGAGGCACTGAGTTTGAAGGTAGGCCTTGAAATACATCCACAGGTACACCTCCAATTGACTCAAATTATGTAAATTAGCCTATCAGAAGCTTCTACAGCCATGACATCATTTTCTGGAATTTTCCAAGCTGTTTAAAGGCACAGTCAACTTAGTGTATCGAAACTTCTGACCCACTGGAATTGTGATACAGTGAATTATAAGTTAAATAATCTGTCTGTAAACAATTGTTGGAAAAATTACTTGTGTCATGCACAAGGTAGATGTCCTACCCGACTTGCCAAAACTATAGTTTGTTAACAAGAAATTTGTGGAGTGGTTGAAAAACTAGTTTTAATGACTCATACCTAAGTGTATGTAAACTTCTGACTTCAACTGTACATTATGGTAGCTGTAATCTCCTCTACATTATGGTAGCTGTAATCTCCCCTACATTATGGTAGCTGTAATCTCACCTACATTATGGAAACTGTAATCTCGACCTACATTATGGAAGCTGTAATTTCACCACTCAGAATGCTTAATCTGCCACAAGAGACTAGTCACCGCTGAAAGTCACTGTTTCCTATCATTCTCTCTCACTTACACACACAAAAACAAAACCTCTATATTCATTCCCCCTCATTACTCGTTGGTAATGTGACCCTCAATAATAACCTCTCTCTCTCTCTCTGTCTAGGTGAATGAGCACCTCAGGGAGATTCTGGTGGAGGAGCAGAGGTTGAGAGAGAGCTCTTGTCTTGAGACCACAGCTACAGGAGCTCAGAGGGTGAGTACAGACATTCCCCCTGCTAACAGAAAACATGAACTCAGTCTCATGCCAGCTGTATAGAGAGACACTGCTACGCTATGAGAGAGAGAGACTGCACTGCAGGGACTTATGCAAGGCCTACATTCTTAGAAAAACATGTTTTGGCTTCCATGTAGAACCCTCTGTGGAATGGAAACCAAAAGGTTTCTACCTGGAACCAAAAATGGTTCTCCTATTGGGGTAACCGAAGAACCCTTTTGGAGGGGTGGGGGAGAGAACATTGTCTTTTGAGTACTCTGTCAGTTGTTGACACAGGAGACAGTCACAGTAGCCACTGGGTCATTTCAGATTGAATAGGACATATAGGGAGGATTCTAGCAGCTTCTTACCGCCCACTGTTCTGGATGCAGAGCTTTTTCTGCTTCGAAAAGTCTTGGCCGTGCCGCCTATGTGTCCAAACCGTATTAATATTCAGGATGGAAAAACATACCTTTGACATATTTTATTGACATAATTTTATTAATTTGTTCGCTTGTACATAAGGCATATGTTTTGTCCATTTGCAATATGATTTCATAGGAAGTCAAAAGTCGAAGTCAAAAGTCACCTTTTTTTTTGCCAAATGCCATAAGAAATGTCCAACTGCAACATGAAAGTATTGAATGTGCCAAATCAGGATGTTTGTCCATTTGCCATGTACGATCATAGGAAGACGGTTTCCAAACCCAAAAGTCAGTGAACCATGTCCAAATGGCATTTATACTGCCCAAATGATATATAGCCCTATGTTAAGTCATGAATCAACTTAGATGGTCTATTTGTCATGTATGATGAGGGAGAAGTGGGACAATGACAATTACATCATAAATTTGACATGCTCAAAAATACTGCAGAAATGCAAAATTGACTGGCCCGATGAACTCGGGATGGCCGGGCAGTGCTAGTGGTTCCTCTCTATTGCTCGATGGTGACATGAGAGAAATGGGACTCCATCAGTCAATGAGATATCATTCTGACACCAAACTGATACCATCTTACACCAAACCCACTTTTTCCAACTCGTTTAGAGGCCAACTATCACATATATCAGAGCAGGCCCATAATTCACAGCGCCTTCAGATTAAACCATAATAAAAATGTAAAACATGTAGTTACATTCTAGCTGCGGGTCCAGCTCTGCCTTTATGTGTAGGCCTAGCTGAGGCGACCCCGAATCCCAAGTTTTGGCTCGATAGGTCATTTGGAGCCCGAGCAGCGACCATAATTGGTGCTGAAAATCCACTTTTTCAGGGCGTTGCTACTGGGTCCTTGAATGAGCTATCGGAAAGAAACGTTGGGGTCCGTCTCTACGGCCCAAGGCAGTTTCAATGCACCTAGCCTTGCGACTCTGGGACATTTCTAAATGTTGTCATTTTCGTGATGGTCAAAATGAATTGAACATATTGCAAATGTACGAGGCTGTTTCTCAGTCTGAGAACCTTCTAGAGCCACATAACTCACCGTGCACTATCGACTTGAGCTCTAGAGCAGGTTTCTAAAGTTTCAGAGCTCTAGGTCTGACGGTTCTTTGATAGTTCGAACAAAGCTAACTATTGCGGGCTCTGTGTGTGTGTGTGTGTGTGTGAGTTTTTCTTGGAAATCTGATGGGATAAATGACTGATTTACAGTTCATGAGGGTTACCTAGTCACACATATGAAGTTTTGGAAAGATGTGACTTTTTTAACCCTTCAAAACAAAGCTACTGTGACCCCAATTTAAGGCACTTCCGGTTGGCACAGGAAGCTTAGAATCGACACATGTTGTCATTGGAGTTTTAAGTCTTTACGTTAACCTCTATGGGCTAGGTGGGACGCTTGCTACGTGACTGCTCACTACACCACAGAGGAGTGGACCACCAGGGTAACAGAAAGCTACGTGACTGTGACTGCTCACTACACCACAGAGGAGTGGACCTCCAGGACCGTGTCAATACTGCCCCCTCGCCCTAACAGGTTAAGAATTGACTGATTTACACAGGGTTGAATTTAGTGATTTTCACAATCTGCAGGTTGGTTATATCAAAACACCTTTAGGGTGTTTTTAACAACTTCTGGTTGTTCCAGGTTGCTTAAGCTTAGAATCGACACAGGTAGACCTCACAGTAGCCTGATGGATTGTCATCGAAGACCGGTTCATAAGGCATTCATAACCCACATAGGCTTCAGGTTGAATTAAGGGGAATAGGCAATATATTCCTATGGGGAGAGAAGTCATTGCAAACAGTTTGATGTAAACACCTTCTTTTCACTGTTAAGGGTTAATGCTACATGGTCAAGGTTAGGCTTGCACAGATCGGGAGGACCTCAGGAACGTTCCTGAGGTCGAATTGTGCTTCTAACCCTAACGGTTCTCTCGCTGTCACACAAAAGCACTTGAAATTTTGGGCCTACTTTTTTTCAAGGTCGCTGCGCTCAGACCGAGCGAGCTACAGTCAAGCGGGGCATCTCGTTGAACTCGGCACAGCCTAGAGATAATGGTAATGCTATTGCAGGCTCTGTGTGTCTTTAGCACTGTGTCACTCCATCCTTGCTGTGTGTGTGTGTGTGTGTGTGTGTGTGTGTGTGTGTGTGTGTGTGTGTGTGTGTGTGTGTGTGTGTTTGTGTGTGTGAGAGCTTTTCTTTGACATCTGATGGGATAAATGACTGATTTACAGTTCATGAGGGTTGCTTAGTCACACATATGAAGTTGTGGAAAGATCTGACCTTTTTAACCCTTCGAAACAGCCCCTATGACACCATTTTAAGGCACTTCTGCTTGACACAGGAAGCTGAAAGTGAACACATATCCTCCTTGGGTTAGGCTCTTCTAGAATATTGAGTTTTACGTTAAGAACTGACTTATTTACAGAGGGTTGAATGAGTTTGTGTTATTTCAGAAAATCACAGAAATCTCGCAGAGCTCCGAAACCCGCCTTAACGGATTCATCTGAACACGCTGCAACTGGATCTGTAACTTTTTTGAAAAAAACAACATTTTTTTTTGAACATCACCAAATGTACATTGTACGATTTCTCTTAACTTGTTATGGATAGGGGGCAGTATTTTCACGGCCGGATAAAAAACGTACCCGATTTAATCTGATTATTACTCCTGCCCAGAAACTAGAATATGCATATAATTATTAGCTTTGGATAGAAAACACTCCAAAGTTTCTAAAACTGTTTGAATGGTGTCTGTGAGTATAACAGAACTCATTTGGCAGGCCAAAACCTGAGAAGATTCCAAACAGGAAGCGTTTCTTGGCCTTCTTGATCATCTCTATCCAAAACAGGGGATCTCTGCTGTAACGTGACATTTTCTAACGCTCCCATAGGCTCTCAGAAGGCGCCAGAACGTTGAATGATGACTTTGCAGGCCATGGCTGAAAAACAGTAGCGCATTTGGTAAGTGGTCGATCTGAGAACAATGAGACTGGCGCGCGTGTGCACGAGACGACTCCATGTTTTCATTTTCAGTCTTTGAACGAAAACAACGACTCCCGGTCGGAATATTATCACTTTTTTACGAGAAAAATCGCATAAAGATTGATTTTAAACAGCGTTTGACATGCTTCGAAGTACGGTAATGGAATATTTTGAATTTTTTTTGTCACGAAACGCGCCGGGCGCGTCACCCTTCGTTACCCTTCGGATAGTGTCTTGAATGCACAACAAAACGCCGCTATTTGGATATAACTATGGATTATTTGGAACCAAACCAACATTTGTTATTGAAGTAGAAGTCCTGGGAGTGCATTCTGACGAAGAACAGCAAAGGTAATCCAATTTTTCTTATAGTAAATCTGAGTTTGGTGAGTACCAAACTTGGTGGGTGTCAAAATAGCTAGCCTGTGATGGCGAGCTATCTACTCAGAATATTGCAAAATGTGCTTTCACCGAAAAGCTATTTTAAAATCGGACACCGCGATTGCATAAAGGAGTTCTGTATCTATAATTCTTAAAATAATTGTTATGTTTTTTGTGAACGTTTATCGTGAGTAATTTAGTAAATTCACCGGAAGTGTTCGGTGGGAATGCTAGTTCTGAACGTCACATGCTAATGTAAAAAGCTGGTTTTTGATATAAATATGAACTTCATTGAACAAAACATGCATGTATTATATAACATAATGTCCTAGGAGTGTCATCTGATGAAGATCATCAAAGGTTAGTGCTGCATTTAGCTGTGGTTTGGGTTTATGTGACATTATATGCTAGCTTGAAAAATGGGTGTCTGATTATTTCTGGCTGGGTACTCTGCTGACATAATCTAATGTTTTGCTTTCGCTGTAAAGCCTTTTTGAAATCGGACAGTGTGGTTAGATAAAGGAGAGTCTTGTCTTTAAAATGGTGTAAAATAGTCATATGTTTGAGAAATTGAAGTTTTCGGATTTTCGAGGAGTTTGTATTTCGCGCCACGCCTATCATTGGATATTGGAGCAGGTGTTCCGCTAGCGGAACGTCTAGATGTAAGAATGACGATAGATAAATATCTGGTTCTTTTTTCCTGACACCGTAGGCTCATGTACTTTGATGTGAAGCAGTCAAATTAGCGCTCTATTTTCATTTTTGACCTTTAATCCCAGAAAAATGGCCTTAACTCAAAAAGCGTTGAGGCCTCGACTCCATCTTGTTCGGGGCCAACTGCCCATTATGCCAAACCTATGCTCGCCAAGTTTCGTCTTCAAAGTCTTTTCTGTTTAGGAGAAAAGGCCACGTCGTGAATCGTGATGTTTTGTACATTTGCAATATGATCCATTCGCCTTCCATTCGCTCTCTGCTGTTATTTTCCGGGACAGGTGAAAAATGACCAAACTTTGAAAATGTTATTAAACGGAAACCGAACATCCAAGAGACTTCGTTCGATGACTTCCCGGAAGATCCGGCCCCGGTGCACGGCCCGCCGCCGTAAGCTGATTTTACAAACGTTCGCGGACGTCTAGTAAGGGACCGTACATTTGCAACATAGACTTCCTCATCAGTCATACAGCAAGTGCCGAAATGTGCGCTTCATGTATGTAAAGAGGGCATCGTAGCCTACTTAAGATGGCATTGTAGCCTAGTAAAGATGGTATTGTAGCCTAGTAAAGATGGCATCGTAGCCTAGTAAAGATGGCATCGTAGCCTAGTAAAGATGGCATCGTTGCCTAGTAAAGATGCCATCGTAGCCTAGTAAAGATGGCATCGTAGCCTAGTAAAGATGGCATTGCAGCCTAGTAAAGATGGTATCGTAGACTAGTAAAGATGGTATTGTAGCCTAGTAAAGATGGTATTGTAGCCTAGTAAAGATAATATTGTAGCCTAGTAACAATGGTATTGTAGCCTAGTAAAGATGATATTGTAGCCTCGTAAAGATGGCATCGTAGCCTAGTAAAGATGGTATTGTAGCCTAGTAAAGATGGTATTGTAGCCTTGTAAAGATGGCATTGTAGCCTAGTAAAGATGGTATTGTAGCCTTGTAAAGATGGCATTGTAGCCTAGTAAAGATGGTATTGTAGCCTTGTAAAGATGGCATTGTAGCCTAGTAAAGATGGTATTGTAGCCTAGTAAAGATGGTATCGTAGCCTAGTAAAGATGGTATTGTAGCCTAGTAAAGATGGTATTGTAGCCTAGTTATGATGGTATTGTAGCCTAGTAACGATGGTATTGTAGCCTAGTAAAGATGGTATCGTAACCTAGTAAAGATGGTATCGTAGCCTAGTAAAGATGGTATCGTAACCTAGTAAAGATGGTATCGTAGCCTAGTAAAGATGGTATCGTAACCTAGTAAAGATGGTATTGTAGCCTAGTAAAGATGGCATCGTAGCCTAGTTAAGATGGTATTATAGCCTAGTAACGATGGTATTATAGCCTAGTAAAGATGGCATCATAGCCTAGTAAAGATGGTATTGTAGCCTAGTAAAGATAGCATTGGTCGATCCGTCAATGTCTCACCAGTCTGTTTTCATTGCATGCATCTACATAATACTACATGTTTAGTTTGAATAACCCCAGACTAAACTAGTGTGTGTGTGTGTGTGTGTGTGTGTGTGTGTGTGTGTGTGAGGAGCCTTTATATACATCCATACGTCCCTCTCCTTACTCTGATTCCATACATTAACTGTCATTGACCAACATCTCTCCGTGTTGTTGTTGCCATGGCTGCAGGCGCGCTACAGGAGGGAGTATGCCCAGCAGAGGTCAGCTCCATCACTCCCCCTGGTGGACAATCTGCTGAAGGACAACACAGATGGCTGTGCCCTGGCCGCACTCCTCCACTTCTACTGCACAACGTCCATCAGACTGGAAGGTACCGTACAGGAGGATTATTCCATCACTTCATACCTGTAGCCTTCTCTAGTTGGCCTGCTTTATACCAATAGGTTACAGTAACGTAGCCTATTCACTCACAATGGAAAGTACAGTAGGCTGTCGTTACACAAGTGTTTGACCAGATGAGCATAGGTGAAGTTAGGCCAGAATCACAGAAATGAGTTATATTAGAAAATATGGGCATTCAATCACAGCAAACAATATATTTGCTGGACAATATGAAAGCTATAAGGTGACAGTATGCATCCAACAGGTGTTGAAGTATTAGAGAGGGACTGTTTGGGAACAGAATTACCTCAGGGCTCAAGAAAATGATCACTTGTAAATGAAAAAGATACCAGTACCATCAATAGCTATATTGTTTCAACCATTAGACTCACAGACAACTGAAGAGGGAATTTCCCCACAGTATGACCTCAGGATCTATTCTGGGACAATTTCCCCACAGTATGACCTCAGGATCTATTCTGGGACAATTTCCCCACAGTATGACCTCAGGATCTATTCTGGGACCATTTCCCCACAGTATGACCTCAGGATCTATTCTAGGACAATTTCCCCACAGTATGACCTCAGGATCTATTCTGGGACAATTTCCCCTGACCCTGCCATTACACACCCACATGTGTTTTTCTGGTTTGAAAATCCCAGAATTGATTTAAAATAGAAAAATCATTTACAGCCAACTATTGTGTCCATTAAGTATTCAGATAACAGCTGTAAAGGGATTCCAAATGGACTCATTGCATTAATTATTTAAAATAATTGATGGTGTCAAAGTACCATCAACAGCAATATTGTTTTTTTCATTAGACATGCAGACAACAGTGACAATTTCCCCTGACCTTGAAATGAGCTCACCTGACAGGAACCTCCCTTATCACCATGACCTCAGTCTTACAGAGAATAGCTAACACACACACAGAGAGAAGAGAGAAAATAGCTTATCCACTATCCTGCCCAGTAGATATGATACAGAATGATTCCACTGGAAAGAAGATTAGCCCCTAGTGATGAAGTCAATGTGTACAATTTGGCCAACAACATCAAAGAGTCCATGAGGTTCAGGTTTATTCAATAATAATGGTGTCATTTGGGGATGAACAATTAAACCTGAGTGAAACATATCATGAGAGATAGCAAAGGAGAGAGAGAGGGGAGAGGGGGGCAGAGACATGAGAGAGCAGGGAGGGAGAGACAGAGAGAGAGACGGCGAGAAAGGTAGAGAGGGGGGCAATGAAAGATATGAAGGAAAGAGAGAGAGAGAGAGAGAGAGAGAGAGAGAGAGAGAGAGAGGGGAGAGTTTTTTATTTAACCTTTATTTAACTTTGCGAGTCAGTTAAGAACAAATTCTTATTTACAATGATGGCCTACCAAGGAACAGTGGGTTAACTGCCTTGTTCAGGGGCAGAACGACAAATTGTTACCTTGTCAGCTCGGGGATTGAAGCTCTAACCACTAGGCTACCTGCCACCCCAAAAGAGACAGATGGGGAGGGAGGGGGAGAGAGAGAGAGAGAGAGAGAGCGAGAGAGAGAGAGAGAGAGAGAGAGAGAGAGAGAGAGAGAGATTAGATATTAGTGGCCTGTTTCAGTTTTGAGCCTGTTTACACGGTAGCCAGTGGGCCAGACTCCACCCACTATTCCAATAATGCCCCAGGGCCTGGCTAAGATGTGATTGGTCAGGAGTTAATAGCGACATAGTCCGTTGGATGAGAGAAGAACGTTGACTTATTTATTGAAAGATAAACATTTCCACTCCCTCTACTTGTGCCCAGTCATATATAGATGGCTCTGTGTGCTACTATCAGATATTCACTGCCCTCGACCCTGCCTTCTAACCCTGCCTCCGTCCACTGTTATTCTGGCCAAATACTACAAGTAATACTAAATACTTTACAAAAGGTACATTTCTAATAAAGTACAAATGCAAATAAATGTCAATGTTTTTAAGACAGACCATGGCCAATCTCAATAATATATATTGTTTAAACTGTATACGTACACTACCGTTCAAAAGTTTGGGGTCACCAGGAAATGTCCTTGTTTTTGAAAGAAAAGCACATTTTTTGTCCATTAAAATAACAGAAATACAGTGTAGATATTAATGTTGTAAATTACTATTGTAGCTGGAAACTGCAGATTTTTTAATGGAATATCTACATAGGCGTACAGAGGCCCATTTACAACATTAACAATGTCTATACTGTATTTCTAATCAATTTGAAGTTATTTTAATGGACAAAGTTTTTTTGCTTTTCTTTCAAAAACAAGGTAATTTCTAAGTGACCCCAAACAAACAAGCCATTGATGCATTGCTGAAGCTTTTCGAATATATTTTAAAACAAACCCTTAAACTCTAACTCCGCCCCTGTGCTCTCTCCTCTCCCCACCCTCCAGATATCTGTCTGAAGGAGACCATGTCGCTGGCTGACAGTCTGTACAATCTGCAGCTGGTGCAAGAGTTCTGCCGGGACAACCTCAACCACTGCTGCCACTTCTCCCTGGAGGACATGCTCTATGCCCACTCTTCCATCAAGGTAGGCTCTATGTTCATTCCTCCATCAAGGTAGAACTAGGGGGACAGGGCAGAGAGGGAGGCTGTGGACTAGGGAGGAGGTCTGGGGGGACAGGAGGGGGGCTTGGGGACAGGGAGGGGGCTGGGGAGACAGGAGGGGGGCAGGGGATGGGCTGGGGGGACAGCGAGGGACCAGGGGGGGTCATGGCCTGGGTTAGGTAAGGAGGGATATGGAGTGTTGACATTGGAGGTAGAGTGGTGCTATATATATATATATATATATATATATATATATATATATATATATATATATATATATACTGCTCAAAAAATAAAGGGAACACTTAAACAACACATCCTAGATCTGAATGAAATAAATAATCTTATTAAATACTTTTTTCTTTACATAGTTGAATGTGCTGACAACAAAATCACACAAAAATAATCAATGGAAATCCAATTTATCAACCCATGGAGGTCTGGATTTGGAGTCACACTCAAAATTAAAGTGGAAAACCACACTACAGGCTGATCCAACTTTGATGTAATGTCCTTAAAACAAGTGAAAATGAGGCTCAGTAGCGTGTGTGGCCTCCACGTGCCTGTATGACCTCCCTACAACGCCTGGGCATGCTCCTGATGAGGTGGCAGATGGTCTCCTGAGGGATCTCCTCCCAGACCTGGACTAAAGCATCCGCCAACTCCTGGACAGTCTGTGGTGCAACGTGGTGTTGGTGGATGGAGCGAGACATGATGTCCCAGATGTGCTCAATTGGATTCAGGTCTGGGGAACGGGCGGGCCAGTCCATAGCATCAATGCCTTCCTCTTGCAGGAACTGCTGACACACTCCAGCCCCATGAGGTCTAGCATTGTCTTGCATTAGGAGGAACCCGGGGCCAACCGCACCAGCATATGGTCTCACAAGGGGTCTGAGGATCTCATCTCGGTACCTAATGGTAGTCAGGCTACCTCTGGCGAGCAAAGAAATGCCACCCCACACCATGACTGACCCACCGCCAAACCGGTCATGCTGGAGGATGTTGCAGGCAGCAGAACGTTCTCCACGCCGTCTCCAGACTCTGTCACGTCTGTCACGTGCTCAGTGTGAACCTGCTTTCATCTGTGAAGAGCACAGGGCGCCAGTGGCGAATTTGCCAATCTTGGTTTTCTCTGGCAAATGCCAAACATCCTGCACGGTGTTGGGCTGTAAGTACAACCCCCACCTGTGGACATCGGGCCCTCATACCACCCTCATGGAGTCTGTTTCTGACCGTTTGAGCAGACACATGCACATTTGTGGCCTGCTGGAGGTCATTTTGCAGGGCTCTGGCAGTGCTCCTCCTGCTCCTCCTTGCACAAAGGCGGAGGTAGCGGTCCTGCTGCTGGGTTGTTGCCCTCCTACGGCCTCCTCCACGTCTCCTGATGTACTGGCCTGTCTCCTGGTAGCGCCTCCATGCTCTGGACACTACGCTGACAGACACAGCAAACCTTCTTGCCACAGCTCGCATTGATGTGCCATCCTGGATGAGCTGCACTACCTGAGCCACTTGTGTGGGTTGTAGACTCCGTCTCATGCTACCACTAGAGTGAAAGCACTGCCAGCATTCAAAAGTGACCAAAACATCAGCCAGGAAGCATAGGAACTGAGAAGTGGTCTGTGGTCACCACCTGCAGAACCACTCCTTTATTGGGGGTGTCTTGCTAATTGCCTATAATTTCCACCTGTTGTCTATTCCATTTGCACAACAGCATGTGAAATTTATTGTCAATCAGTGTTGCTTCCTAAGTGGACAGTTTGATTTCACAGAAGTGTTATTGACTTGGAGTTACATTGTGTTGTTTAAGTGTTCCCTTTATTTTTTTGAGCAGTGTATATATATATATATCATTGAGTGGTTTGTGTGGACAAATGGCTGAAAGGGGGTATTTTGAATTTAACCTTTATAGAGTTAGTAATGATACATATAGTTAGTAATGATACAGAGTTAGGGTTAGTAATGATACATATAGTTAGTAATGATACATATAGTTAGTAATGATACAGAGTTAGGGTTAGTAATGATACATAGAGTTAGTAATGATACAGAGTTAGGGTTAGTAATGACACAGAGTTAGTAAAGTTACATAGTTAGTGTTAGTAATGATACATAGATTTAGTATTGATACATATAGTTATAGTAATGATACATATAGTTAGTAATGATGCATAGAGTTAGTAATGATACATAGAGTTAGTAATGATACATAGAGTTAGTAATGATACATAGAGTTAGTAATGATACATAGAGTTAGTAATTATACATTTAGTTAGTAATGGTACATATAGTTAGTAATGATACATAGATTTAGTATTACTACATATAGTTATAGTAATGATACTTATAGTTAGAGTTAGTAATGATGCATAGAGTTAGTATTGATGCATAGAGTTAGTAATGATGCGTAGAGTTACTAATGATGCATAGAGTTAGTAATGATGCATAGAGTTAATAATGATACATAGATTTAATAATGATACATAGATTTAATAATGATACATATTTAATAATGATATATAGAGTTAGAGTTAGTAATGATACATAGAGTTAATAATGATACATAAAGTTAGAGTTAGTAATGATACATAGAGTTAGTAATGATACATAGAGTTAGTAATGATACATAGAGTTAGTAATGATACATAGAGTTAGTAATTATACATTTAGTTAGTAATGGTACATATAGTTAGTAATGATACATAGATTTAGTATTACTACATATAGTTATAGTAATGATACTTATAGTTAGAGTTAGTAATGATGCATAGAGTTAGTAATGATGCATAGAGTTAGTAATGATGCATAGAGTTAGTAATGATGCGTAGAGTTACTAATGATGCATAGAGTTAGTAATGATGCATAGAGTTAATAATGATACATAGATTTAATAATGATACATATTTAATAATGATATATAGAGTTAGAGTTAGTAATGATACATAGAGTTAATAATGATACATAAAGTTAGAGTTAGTAATGATACATAGAGTTGGTAATGATACATAGAGTTAGTAATGATACATAAAGTTAGAGTTAGTAATGATACATAGAGTTAGTAATGATACATAGAGTTAGTAATGATACATAGAGTTAGCGTTAGTAATGATACATAGAGTTAATAATGATACATAGAGTTAATAATGATACATAGAGTTAATAATGATACAGAGTTAATATTGATACATAGATTTAATAATGATACAGAGTTAGTAATGATACATAGATTTAATAATGATACATAGATTTAATAATGATACATAGAGTTAGAGTTAGTAATGATACATAGAGTTGGTAATGATACATAGAGTTGGTAATGATACATAGAGTTAGTAATGATACATATATTTAATAATGATATATATATTTAATAATGGTACATAGAGTTAGAGTTAGTAATGATACATAGAGTTAGTAATGATACATAGAGTTGGTAATGATACAGAGTTAGTAATGATACATAGAGTTAGGGTTAGTAATGATACATAGAGTTGGTAATGATACATAGAGTTGGTAATGATACATAGAGTTAGGGTTAGTAATGATACATAGAGTTGGTAATGATACATAGAGTTGGTAATGATACATAGAGTTAGTAATGATACATAGAGTTAGTAATGATACATAGAGTTGGTAATGATACATAGAGTTGGTAATGATACATAGAGTTGGTAATGATACATAGAGTTAATAATGATACATAGAGTTAGTTAGTAATGATACATAGAGTTAGTAATGATACATAGAGTTAGTAATGATACATAGAGTTGGTAATGATACATAGAGTTGGTAATGATACATAGAGTTAATGATACACAGAGTTAGTTAGTAATGATACATAGAGTTAGTAATTATACATTTAGTTAGTATTGATACATATAGTTAGTAATGATACATAGATTTAGTATTACTACATATAGTTATAGTAATGATACTTATAGTTAGAGTTAGTAATGATGCATAGAGTTAGTAATGATGCATAGAGTTAGTAATGATGCATAGAGTTAGTAATGATGCATAGAGTTAGTAATGATGCATAGAGTTAATAATGATACATAGATTTAATAATGGTACATAGATTTAATAATGATACATAGATTTAATAATGATACATATTTAATAATGATATATAGAGTTAGAGTTAGTAATGATACATAGAGTTATTAATGATACATAGAGTTGGTAATGATACATAGAGTTAGTAATGATACATAAAGTTAGAGTTAGTAATGATACATAGAGTTAGTAATGATACATAGAGTTAGTAATGATACATAAAGTTAGCGTTAGTAATGATACATAGAGTTAATAATGATACATAGAGTTATTAATGATACATAGAGTTGGTAATGATACATAGAGTTAGTAATGTTACATAAAGTTAGAGTTAGTAATGATACATAGAGTTAGTAATGATACATAAAGTTAGCGTTAGTAATGATACATAGAGTTAATAATGATACATAGAGTTAATAATGATACATAGAGTTAATATTGATACATAGATTTAATAATGATACAGAGCTAGTAATGATACATAGATTTAATAATGATACATAGATTTAATAATGATACATAGATTTAATAATGATACATAGAGTTAGAGTTAGTAATGATACATATAGTTGGTAATGATACATATAGAGTTAGTAATGATACATAGATTTAATAATGATATATATATTTAATAATGGTACATAGAGTTAGAGTTAGTAATGATACATAGAGTTAGTAATGATACATAGAGTTAGTAATGATACATAGAGTTAGTAATGATACATAGAGTTGGTAATGATACAGAGTTAGTAATGATACATAGAGTTAGGGTTAGTAATGATACATAGAGTTGGTAATGATACATAGAGTTGGTAATGATACATAGAGTTAGTAATGATACATAGAGTTAGTAATGATACATAGAGTTAGTAATGATACATAGAGTTGGTAATGATACATAGAGTTAGTTAATAATGATACATAGAGTTAGTTAGTAATGATACATAGAGTTAGTAATGATACATAGAGTTGGTAATGATACATAGAGTTAATAATGATACATAGAGTTAGTTAGTAATGATACATAGAGTTAGTAATGATACATAGAGTTGGTAATGATACATAGAGTTAGTTAGTAATGATACATAGAGTTAGTTAGTAATGATACATAGAGTTAGTAATGATACATAGAGTTGGTAATGATACATAGAGTTAGTAATGATACATAGATTTAATAATGATATATATATTTAATAATGGTACATAGAGTTAGAGTTAGTAATGATACATAGAGTTAGTAATGATACATAGAGTTAGTAATGATACATAGAGTTGGTAATGATACAGAGTTAGTAATGATACATAGAGTTAGAGTTAGTAATGATACATAGAGTTGGTAATGATACATAGAGTTAGTAATGATACATAGAGTTAGTAATGATACATAGAGTTAGTAATGATACATAGAGTTAGTAATGATACATAGAGTTGGTAATGATACATAGAGTTAGTTAGTAATGATACATAGAGTTAGTTAGTAATGATACATAGAGTTAGTAATGATACATAGAGTTGGTAATGATACATAGAGTTAGTTAGTAATGATACATAGAGTTAGTAATGAATGATACATAGAGTTGGTAATGATACATAGAATTGGTAATGATACATAGAGTTGGTAATGATACATAGAGTTGGTAATGATACATAGAGTTGGTAATGATACATAGAGTTGGTAATGATACATAGAGTTAGTTAGTAATGATACATAGAGTTTGTTAGTAATGATAGAGTTAGTTAGTAATGATACATAGAATTGGTAATGATACATAGAGTTAGGGTTAGTAATGATTTGGGTGTGTGTGTGTGTGTTTGTGTAGGAGGGGCCCATGTTGCCATACTGACTGTTCCATGAAGTCAAATAAGCGTTGGTGTGTGTGTGTGTGTGTGTGTGTGTGTGTGTGTGTGTGTGTGTGTGTGTGTGTGTGTGTGTGTGTGTGTGTGTGTGTGTGTGTGTGTGTGTGTGTTGCTATTCCAAAACAGACAGGACCCTTTAGCTAGCCAAGCTCTCCCCTTAAGACAGACAGACAGAGGCTGCTTAGAGAGAAGTGGCATGCTATTTTCTCTGTGCCTGTCTCTCCCTGTCTCTCCCTGTCTCTCCCTGCCTCTCCCTGCCTCTCTCTGCCTCTGTTGTTTTGCCCTTTTCTATCAGAGGATGACAGAACTGTTGATTATTTATGCGCTACAAATAACACATAATGAGTTCTGATTTCCTGCTCATTCATACAGAATGAGTTCTGATTTCCTGCTCATTCATACAGAATGAGTTCTGATTTACTGCTCATTCATACAGAATGAGTTCTGATTTCCTGCTCATTCATACAGAATGAGTTCTGATTTACTGCTCATTCATACAGAATGAGTTCTGATTTCCTGCTCATTCATACAGAATGAGTTCTGATTTCCTGCTCATTCATACAGAATGAGTTCTGATTTACTGCTCATTCATACAGAATGAGTTCTGATTTACTGCTCATTCATACAGAATGTGTTATGTAAACATGTAATGTAACTATGTAATGTAACCATGTAATGTAACCATGTAATGTAACCATGCAATGTAACCATGTATTGTAACCATGCAATGTAACCATGTAATGTAACCATGTAATGTAACTATGTAATGTGGTTATAGACTGCTAGAACACACACACCATGCACCACTGGGTGGGTATAGACTGGTCACAGTGCTACAAGTGTCTCAGGGAGGGGCAGAGAGTGAGAGAACTGGTCCTGAAGAGCAGCTAAAGGCCCTGGCATGGAGCCAACTCACTACTACTGGCCAAACTTTCTCCATAACCCCTAACCAGACCACCACAGTGTGGGTGGGTGTCCTACACTCTAAACTCAATTCAATGTCCTAAAGCTCTTGACAATCCAGATGGGAATATCCAAGCAACAATGTTTTGAAATCTGCAGTCCAGTCTTAGTTTGCGGGGAGGTTGTGGTCAATGAAGACCCTCCATTCCATAGAGATAGAGGCCCAGTCAAAAGAAGTGGGTGAAAAGGCGCTCAACAAATGAATGACTCTTGGATGGAGGTCTCCAGAGCTCGTCTGTTTCTACCATTTAAATCATTAAAGGAATGAAGCCGTATTATACTCTGTGTTGTGTGTGTCTATGGCACTCTCTAATATATATCAGTTTTCTCCACTATACACTAGATGTTGAGGTAACGGAGAAATCTGAGGCTGCCAATAACACACACACCCACACTCAGTTACTTAGCAACCAGGGTAGCTGGGAGGCAGCTTTACCTGCTATCCCTGACCTCATCATTGATCTACCAGCCTCATCTGTGACTTGTCTCAACAGAGACACCTTCTGGACAAATGCAGTTATTTGGATGTATTACATTTCCTTTTCCCCATGTATCTCGTGTGTGTGTGTTTTGTCCTGTTGCAGAGTAACTACCTGGTGGTTATGGTGTGTTTTGTCCTGTTGCAGAGTAACTACCTGGTGGTTATGGTGTGTTTTGTCCTGTTGCAGAGTAACTACCTGGTGTTTATGGTGTGTTTTGTCCTGCTGCAGAGTAACTACCTGGTGTTTATGGTGTGTTTTGTCCTGTTGCAGAGTAACTACCTGGTGTTTATGCTGTGTTTTGTCCTGCTGCAGAGTAACTACCTGGTGTTTATGGTGTGTTTTGTCCTGTTGCAGAACTACCTGGCGTTTATGGTGTGTTTTATCCTGTTGCAGAACAACTACCTGGTGTTTATGGTGTGTTTTGTCCTGTTGCAGAACAACTACCTGGTGTTTATGGTGTGTTCTGTCCTGTTGCAGAACTATCTGGCGTTTATGGTGTGTTTTGTCCTGTTGCAGAACAACTACCTGGTGTTTATGGTGTGTTTTGTCCTGCTGCAGAGTAACTACCTGGTGTTTATGGTGTGTTTTGTCCTGTTGCAGAACTACCTGGCCTTTATGGTGTGTTTTATCCTGTTGCAGAACAACTACCTGGTGTTTATGGTGTGTTTTGTCCTGTTGCAGAACTACCTGGCGTTTATGGTGTGTTTTATCCTGTTGCAGAACAACTACCTGGTGTTTACGGTGTGTTATGTCCTGTTGCAGAACAACTAACTGGTGTTTATGGTGTGTTTTGTCCTGTTGCAGAACTATCTGGCGTTTATGGTGTGTTTTGTCCTGTTGCAGAACAACTACCTGGTGTTTATGGTGTGTTTTGTCCTGCTGCAGAGTAACTACCTGGTGTTTATGGTGTGTTTTGTCCTGCTGCAGAGTAACTACCTGGTGTTTATGGTGTGTTTTGTCCTGTTGCAGAACTACCTGGCCTTTATGGTGTGTTTTATCCTGTTGCAGAACAACTACCTGGTGTTTATGCTGTGTTTTGTCCTGTTGCAGAACAACTACCTGGTGTTTATGGTGTGTTTTGTCCTGTTGCAGAACAACTACCTGGTGTTTACGGTGTGTTTTGTCCTGTTGCAGAACTACCTGGTGTTTATGGTGTGTTTTGTCCTGTTGCAGAACAACTACCTGGTGTTTATGGCAGAGCTGTTCTGGTGGTTTGAAGTGGTGAAGCCTTCGTTTGTACAGCCCAGAGTCTTTGACCCACAAGGTAAGGATATTGGTGTGTGAAAGCCAAAAAAGGATGATGATGGTTGGGATTATGAAGATAAATCAACTTCATTTGCATATCACATTATATTTCAGTTTTGACCAGAACTCAGATCACGTCACATACCTTTATTGACTTGAGAATCCTGAAGAATGATTGGTGTTTGTTTGTACCCAGCCGGTGATCCTGCCCATTCATCCAGGACTATGGGTCCTATGTGTAGCCCAGCCAAAAAGGACTTTGGGGACAGACCTGACAGCCCAAAACATGACAGGTATGAATTAATATTGAGTGGAGAAATATAATCACCTGTAGTTATTTCATTTTCTCTTATTGAACAATGTTGTGAAAGGTCCAGCATAGTTCAACTTAGCAGTTACAGGAGGTATGCTCTTGAGCTTTATCGTAAAATTCTCTCTCTTGCTCTCTCACTCTCGCTCTCTCAGGCTTCAACCAGACTCTGCTTCAGGTAAGAACACAGGAACTACCGACCCCTCTCCTCAGAATCACAAACACTCCTTTATCTTATCTGGATGAAGACTCTTAACTACTACTGGTACTCTGTGTGAGTCAAGCTAATCATTTTCCTTGTTCCTGGCAGGTGTGATCAAGAGGTCGTCGTCCATGTCCTATGTGGACGGCTGTGTGGGGACGTGGCCTAAGGAGAGACGGTCTCGAGGCATCTCCTTTGAGATTCCTCTGGATGGGGACCCAAGCGGCCCTCCCTGTCGGGGTCCTTCCCTCCGAGGCATGACCCGCTCTGCCAGCACAGAGGGCCTGGGGGGGCTCAAAGTTCACCACACACCTCGTGGGGGTATGAGGCACCAACTCCCCTTTCAGCCGGTCAGCGTTAACGGTCAGGGTTGCAGTGCCGGACACATACCTGAGGAGGACTACGACAGGGACTCACTTAACTACAACTCCCATAAAGCACTGGGGCGTGGGCAGACTCAGCCACACAGGAACCAGAGCGGGTACGTCTGATGGATCTGTTGTGGGTTTTAATGTCTGCACGGGGGACACATACTGAATGTAAATATGTTACATACATGTTAACTGTTATATGCTATGAATAAGTGTCTAATAAATTATCATACATGTCTGGTAATCTAGATATTCCAATGGCGTTCTCCCAGAGAACGGCAAGGGCGGCAGTGGCCCCGTCAGCCCGTCAACCCCGCCCAGCATCGAGGAGGCCCTGAAGATCATCCACGACACAGAGAGGCCCCACGGCAGCCTGGGGCCCGGGGCCAACGGCTTCTTCCTACATGATGGAGCCGAACCTCCAGACCCAGGCGACGACCCTGACGACTACCCAGGATCGGCTAAGGCCCGGGCGGACGAGGCCGACCCCAACTCAGCCTCTACGGATGAGGTGGACACAGGGATCCACGTGAGGACGGAGGACATCCAGGAGAGTTTGGAGGAGGACAACTCTTCCCTCAGGGACTACTCTGATATAGACCCTGACTATGAGGCTATGACCCGATCCTGTCCCCTACCAGAGGGGGATGGAGAGAGGGGGGTGAGGAACGGAGACAGGGGAGAGAGGAGCAGCCCATGCCCCAGCTCGGTGCCCCCCGCCCCCCTGTCCCATGTGCCCAGCCCTGCCTCGTCCTCTGGCGGTTCAGGCGGAGGTGTGGTTCGCATGACCAGCTTCGCCGAGCAGAAGTTTCGTAAGCTCGAGGGACGGAGCAGTGGAGGGACCACCCCCGAGATCTCCGAGCTCAATGTTCCGAACACGCCCCCCACACAAACTGCCACACCTGAGGTCCGTAGAGAAACTGTCTCTCTGATCTATTCTCTCAACTCCCTTTTCCTACTCTGTGTTTCTCTCTCTCTCTCTGACCCTCACAGGGCTCAAGCCCCGCCCACCCAGCCCGGAGCCCGGCCACACCCTCTCCCAGAGACCACACCCACCTGCTGTCGTCAGAGATGGTGCACCTGAAGATGAAGCTGGAGGAGAAACGCAGAGCCATCGAGGCCCAGAAGAAGAAGGTATAGGCTAGTTCAGCTTCTGAGAGCGTCTTCCCTTCGGCGTCTGAAATGGCATCGTATTCCCGAAGAGTTCCTATTCCCTATTTCCATAGGGCTCTGGTCAAAAGTAGTGCA
Source organism: Salmo salar (assembly GCF_965601325.2). Lineage (NCBI taxonomy): Eukaryota > Metazoa > Chordata > Actinopteri > Salmoniformes > Salmonidae > Salmo > Salmo salar. The sequence goes on along the minus strand of NC_138304.1, from coordinate 42,662,782 downwards.
CCATTTACTTAGGTGATTGGGTATTGTGTCAGACAAAAAACAGACAACAGTCTACTAGGGTTTTTTAAGGAGCAGTCCAATCAAATGATTAGAGTTGGTTATCAAACCTAATCAATCAGAAATCACTTCATTTGAACCATCATCTTGTTGGATAATTTAGGATACCAAGCCAGCATGTTCATTGGTTATAAAAAATGTGCTGAAATAATCAACAATTTTTGTCACTGTTTCAGGTGGAGGCAGCGTTCACCCGGCATCGTCAGAAGATGGGCCGGACAGCCTTCCTCAACGTGGTGAGACGGAAAGGGATAACCCCCTCTCCCACCAGTCCCATCCCTGGGGGCCCAGACCTGGACAAATCCTCCCCAGACCCCCTTCTCACCCCGTCAGGCAGTCTGGGCCAGGCGGAGAGGTGCAAGCCCGATGGAGCCGCTCCCAAGTCCCCCTGCGAGGAGGGTGCAGGTGGGTCACCACTATAGCTCCTGATCAAATCAACAACTTTGTCATGTACTTTAATTTTCCACTCTTTGGAGCATCTGAAAAAGACATCTTGGTCTCAGCTTTGACTCAAAATAAAAAATAAAGGTTCAAAATAAAGGTTCAATAAAATCTAGCCTGGTCCCATCTCTGTTTGTGCTGTTGCCAGTTTTGTCTCGACAATGGCCATTGACCATTATTACAACATGATAGAGGGCCAGGCTAGAGAGCAGTCATACTTCAGGATGTGTACTGTTTTATACATGTGATACCCACCTTATAAAGTAGACGTGTCCGCTGTGTCTTGCTCCAGGGTTAGTGGCTGGAGAGGTGGACCTGGCTGAGTACACCAGCTCCATCGAGAGGCTGAACACGTCCCTGGGGTTCCTGCAGACGGAGATGCAGCGGCTGGCTCAGCAGCAGGACAGGATCATGGCCATGAGGGAACTGCAACAGTCCTGGGTCATACCTCCTCCAGCGCCCTCACCACACAGGTACCACTGACACACACACACACACACACACACAGGTATAATAATCAATACACATAAATGGTACATTAGAATGGCATGATATTTAGACTAAAACCATGTGTCATCATTCATTAATTGTGGTAACATCAATTATTGCAATACTATTATTGCTTGATTAGTTATCATTGCAAAAATGTAATTCCACATTTCTGCTCTCTCTACAGGCAGCTACGGGAGCTCCGGCGCAACAGCGTAGCCGGCCGGGGGTCCGTGGGGTCCCTGTCCCCCATCCTGTCCTCTGCCGGTGGTTCCCCCCGCGCCCCCCACCGTTCCCCTGGCGGCCTCAAGCGGCGACCAGCCTCCTTCCACGCCAGCACCCCTCACACCCCCCGTACCCCACACCCCAGCGAGCTCAAGGTAACCCCCTTAAGACGGATGCTCAACACCCCCACGTCCGTGGACAGTCTGCCCAGGCTACGACGCTTCTCCCCAAGCCAGACCCAGGTCACCTCCTTTGCCTACCTGGGACATGATGAGGGTCCTGGGGCCACAGAAGAGGGCAAGGAGAGAGGGGCCCCAGGGGGAGCAGAGGAGCCCCAGAACCAAAATGAGCAGCCTGAGACACAGCCAGAGGTAGTGGAGGCGGGGATACGGAGTGCATGCGCTCATCCCTCCTCGCCCACTAAAGGGAGAGAGCAGGACAGGAAGGAGGAGAGGAGAGATGGAAGGACGAAGAAGTTGGCAGAGGTGCTGTCCCAGCCCAGTAGAGACCTGGTAGAAGTACCAATGTCCGCACTGAAGCCTCTGGGAGGACAGGGTCTGGAGACGAGTGGAGAGCTGTACGGAGAGGACCAGAAAATGTGCTGTGGGTTCTTCTACAAGGTAGGAATTTCAGAATTGTGAGATGACGGTACAAGTACTGTATTTAGCATGTTACGACTCTAAAATGTTGAATGTGTACAGTGTAAAGTTACGTGTACAGTGTAAGCAATGTAAAAGCAATAGGACAGTATAATGTTCATGCAGAACTGTGTGTCTGGCACAACATGAACTATGGGATGACTCATGAACCATGACTTCTTCTGGGTCTGGGACAGTAATTGTGTGTACAGTATCTAGGTCGAAGAATGAAACCGCTCACCTAGTAATGCTAGAGTAGTAGACCGCTGAGCTATGCTATGAGAATGGAGCCAACAGAGCTAGGCTAGGAGAATGGAGCCAACAGAGCTAGGCTAGGAGAATGGAGCCAACAGAGCTAGGCTAGGAGAATGGAGCCAACAGAGCTAGGCTAGGAGAATGGAGCCAACAGAGCTAGGCTAGGAGAATGGAGCCAACAGAGCTAGGCTAGGAGAATGGAGCCAACAGAGCTAGGCTAGGAGAATGGAGCCAACAGAGCTAGGCTAGGAGAATGGAGCCAACAGAGCTAGGCTAGGAGAATGGAGCCAACAGAGCTAGGCTAGGAGAATGGAGCCAACAGAGCTAGGCTAGGAGAATGGAGCCAACAGAGCTAGGCTAGGAGAATGGAGCCAACAGAGCTATGCTAGGAGAATGGAGCCAACAGAGCTAGGCTAGGAGAATGGAGCCAACTGAGCTACTGTACAGTATACCACTGCAGATGGGATTGCAAACAGACTGGATAGCTAAAAGCTACTCAGTGTATTTTCTGGAAGCTACAATCAACTTTCAACAGACACAACTCAATCAATCAATCACATTTATTTTATAAAGCCCTTTTTACATGAGCAGTTGTCAAAGTGCTATACAGATACCCAGCATAAAACCCAGACAGCAAGCAATGCAGATGTAGAAGTACAAATGTCCTTATCCCAGTAAAAAAAAGAATCTAGCCACCACTGCACAACATGCTCTAACTGGTTACAATTGGTCATATGCATCTGACATGATGGAATGGATGCCTGAATTCCCCCTGACATACATTTGACTGATCTTAATGAGTGATCTTTGAAGTGAGAGGATTTACATTTTACTTTTTTTTTTTAAACATTTTTTGTCATTTAGCAGATGCTCTTATCCAGAGCGACTTACAGTAGTGAATGCATACATTTCATAAAAATTTTTTTTTTGTACTGGTCCCCCGTGGGAATTGAACCCACAACCCTGGTGTTGCAAACACCATGCTCTACCAACTGAGCCACACGTGACTAGGATGTGACACTGCTGTCTGATCTCATTTAGTCTCTGGAGCTACAAAAAAAACAAGTTCTGTAAACTAGCCTTCATGTTGGCACCAAACATTCCATGACAAGAAGATTACAATTTTCACTCTAAGTAGAACTTTGGTGTCAAAATGGCAGCCATTTAAATTCTGAAATGTTTGCAAACCTATTTCTGACCCTGTGTCCACCCCATACCCCTCCAGGACGATGGGAAGGGAGAGGAGGACATGGCGGTGAAGAGGGCTGCTCTGCTGGAGAAGAGGCTGAGGAGAGAGAAGGAGACACAGGAGAAGAAACAGCAGCAGGAGCTGGAACAGGAGCAGAGGAAGGAGGAAGCACGGTCAGTCTGCACCTTCAAGGCCTTGTACCCTTTCTACTCTTATGCCTGGTCTGAAAACTACCCTTAGGATGTCTGAAAACTACCTTTAAGGGGTCTGAAAACTACCCTTAGGATGTCTGAAAACTACCTTTAAGGGGTCTGAAAACTACCCTTAGGATGTCTGAAAACTACCTTTAAGGGGACTGAAAACTGCTATTAGGGAGTCTGAAAACTACCTTTAAGGGGACTGAAAACTGCTATTAGGGAGTCTGAAAACTACCTTTAAGGGGACTGAAAACTGCTATTAGGGAGTCTGAAAACTACCTTTAAGGGGACTGAAAACTGCTATTAGGGAGTCTGAAAACTACCTTTAAGGGGACTGAAAACTGCTATTAGGGAGTCTGAAAACTACCATTCGGGGTTGGTTTCAGACCCAAGCTACTTCTCTTTTATTCATTGAGGGGTGAATCTTAACTTCCACTTGGAATGTAGTCAGTGAAAATCCACCCCTTAGTAACTTCTCTTATTTGGTAATCCCACAGAAGTATTGAAGCTTCATCTCTTTTCTCCCTTTTCCCTAGGCTGAAAGCAGAGGAGGAGCAGCAGAAGCGAGAGGATGAAAAGCAAAGGAAAGATTACATAAAGAACGAGTACATGAGGAGGAAGCATTTGAAGCAGGTGGAGGATATGGATGTCAGGCCCCGCCATGGAAGTCTTAAAAAGAAGCCACGCCCCAAATCCATCCACAGGGACGTCATGGAGTCACCCAAGCCCCCTGTCAGAGCCACGGGTAACACACACATACTACAAATAGTATACAAATAGATTCACACACACACACGTGTTTGTTTTACTATCCTTGTGGGGACCCAAAAATGTATTCCCATTCAAAATCCTATTTTCCTTAACCCTAAAACTAACCCCTAACTCTAAAATAGCCTTTTTCCTTGTGGGGACCAACACATTAATTGAATACATTTTTGTGTTGTTACATTCACCGGATAGGTGCAGGGAAATGTGTTGTCTTACAGGGTCAGCAATAGTAGTACGGCACCCCTGGAGCAAATTAGGTTAAGTGTCTTTCTCAAGTGCACAGACAAAGTGAAAATAGGTTTAAAAAAATAAAATAAAGAATGTATTCAAACAAAACAACAGATACCTTATTTACATAAGTATTCAGATCCTTTGCTATGAGATGCGAAATTGAGCTCAGGGGCATCCTGTTTCCATTGATCATCCTTGAGATGTTTCTACAAATTGATTGTACATGACTTGGAAAGGCACACACCTGTCTATATAAGGTGCCACAGTTGACAGTGCATGTCAGAGCAAAAACCAAGCCATGAGGTCGAAGGAATTGTCTGTAGAGCTCCAAGACAGGATTGTGTCGAGGCACAGACCTGGGGAAGGGTACAGAAAAATGTATGCAGCATTGAAGGTCCTAAAGAACACATTGGCCTCCATCATTCTGAAATGGAAGAAGTTTGGAACTACCAAGACTCTTCCTAGAGCTGGCCTCCCGGCTAAACTGAGCCTTCAGGGGAGAAGGGCCTTGGTCAGGGAGGTGATCAAGAACCCGATTGTCACTCTGACAGAGCTCTAGAGTTCCTCTGTGGAGATGGGAGAACCTTCCAGAAGGACAACCATCTATGCAGCACTCCACCAATCAGGCCTTTATGGTAGAGTGGCCAGACGGAAGCCACTCCTCAGTAAAAGGCACATGACAGCCCGCTTGGAGTTTGTCAAAAGGCACCTACAGACTCTCAGACCATGAGAAACAAGATTCTCTGGTCTGATGAAACCATGATTGAACTCTTTGGCCTGAATGCCAAGCGTCACATCTGGAGGAAACTTGGCACCATCCCTACGATGAAGCATGTTTGTGGCAGCATCATGCTGTGGGGATGTTTTTCAGCGGCATGGACTTGGAGACTGGTCAGGATCGAGGCAAAGATGAACAGAGCAAAGTACAGAGAGATCCTTGATAAAAACCTGCTCCAGAACGCTCAGGACCTCAGACTGGGGTGAAGGTACACCTTCCAACAGGACAATAACCCAAAGCACACAGCCAAGACAACACAGGAGTGTCTGAATGTCATTGAGTGGCCCAGCCATAGCCCGGACTTGAACCCGATCGAACATCTTTGGAGAGACCTGAAAATAGCTGTGCAGCAACGCTCCCCATCCAACCTGACAGAGCTTGAGAGGATCTGCAGAGAAGAATGGGAGAAACTCCCCAAATACAGGTGTGTCAAGCTTGTAGCGTCATACCCAAGAAGACCCAAGGCTGTAATCACTGCCAATTGTGCTTCAACAAAGTACTGAGTAAAGGGTCTGTGTGTAGATTGATGAGGGGGAAAAACATTTAATATATTTTAGAAGCTGTAACGTAACAAAGTGTGGAAAAAGTCAAGGGGTCTGAATACTTTCCAAAGGGACTGTAGATGTGTATTTAGTACACACTCAAACATGTCTTCTGTGTTTACCTCGTCCAGGTACTCGGCCGCGTGGGTTCTCAGTCTCCAGCATGTCCCTGGCCTCCCTCAACCTGGCCGACAACGACAGCAACGCGGGAGATAAGAGGACTCCCAGGTGAGGTCAGCTATTGGCTGATTAAAAAGACCGTACAGTTATCCTGTTCCTGCTTTAGCCAACTCTTTTGGCATGACAATCTCAAAGAAGTTGAGTTAAGCACAAACAGACTGGCACCCAGGCTGGCTACAATACAACAAAGGCCTTACAGAGCATCAAGAGCTTGAATACTCCTTCAAGAGGACATTAATGTGTCTTATGACTTGTCTATGTAATGCAAACAAAATTGTTTTCATTCTGCATCTTAACCTCTGCATCTTAATCTTCCTCTCTCTCTCCTCCTCCTCGCTCTATTCCTCTCTCCTCTCTGTTTTCCCCTCTGTTTTGCACAGACCCCCCAGAAGCAGTAAACTAGGCACTGTGAGAGGCCATATCTCTTTCTTTTTAAGCTCTCCCAAAGAGAGAAAGGGAAGGTTAGTAAGGCCCCTGCCTCTCTAGATCAGCCGAGGGCCTAGACTTTTATCTAGCTTTTATGTTTCTGCTGCTGCATCACAGACCAGATTGATCAATCAATTCCATTTTTACTTGAGGTAATATCTTTGCAAAAAAATTCCCCATCTGACAGAATATTTAAAGAACTCACATATATGTTTTGATAATGTTTGAGCAAGACACATACAGTATACAAACATCAATTCTAAGTATGAACTGAGACATAGAGAACACATCCATATGTTTTTAATGTAAAAAGAGCTATATAAAATACATTTGATTGATAATATATGTTATTTCACATTCATGCTGTATCAGTTAAGTGATGACCAATTACCTACTTTAAAACAGCAGAATCATTCCCCTCAGTACCACAGCTGCTTCTGCCTCAATTCATACATGATGCCTTTAGCTTCCTGCCTCCGCTCTGCTTTACGCCTCACCGACTTTGGTCTTTCTCTGCTGTAGCACTCACTGCTCTGAGGCTGCTCCATGATAACTGCTCCAGACTAGCTGCTTCATGATAGCTGCTCCATGATAACTGCTCCAGACTAGCTTCTTCATGATAACTGCCCCATGATAACTGCTCCAGACTAGCTGTTTCATGATAGCTGCTCCATGATAGCTGCTCCATGATAACAGCTCCAGACTAGCTGCTTCATGATAGCTGCTCCATGATAACTGCTCCAGACTAGCTGCTTCATGATAGCTGCTCCATGATAACAGCTCCAGACTAGCTGCTCCATGATAACTGCTCCAGACTAGCTGCTTCATGATAGCTGCTCCATGATAACAGCTCCAGACTAGCTGCTCCATGATAACTGCTCCAGACTAGCTGCGCCATGATAACTGCTTCATGATAGTTGCTCCAGACTAGCTGTTTCATGATAAGTGCTCCATGATAACTAATCCAGACTAGCTGCTCAATGATAACGAATCCAGACTAACTGCTCCATGATAGCTGCTCAATGATAACTAATCCAGACTAACTGCTCCATGATAGCTGCTCCTTGATAACTAATCCAGACTAACTGCTCCATGATAGCTGCTCCATGATAACTAATCCAGACTAACTGCTCCATGATAGCTGCTCCATGATAACTAATCCAGACTAACTGCTCCATGATAGCTGCTCCATGATAACTAATCCAGACTAACTGCTCCATGATAGCTGCTCCATGATAACTAATCCAGACTAACTGCTCCATGATAGCTGCTCCATGATAACTAATCCAGACTAGCTGTTCCATAATAGCTGCTCCATGATGACTGCTCCAGACTAGCTGCTCCATAATACCTGCTCCAGACTAGCTACTTCATGATAACTGCTCCAGACTAGCTGCTCCATAATACCTGCTCCAGACTAGCTGCTCCATGATGACTGCTCCATGATAGCTGCTCCAGACTAGCTACTCCATAATACCTGCTCCAGACTAGCTGTTCCATAATACCTGCTCCAGACTAGCTGCTCCATAATACCTGCTCCAGACTAGCTACTTCATGATAGCTGCTCCAGACTAGCTACTCCATAATACCTGCTCCAGACTAGCTGCTCCATGATAGCTGCTCCAGACTAGCTGCTCCATGATTTAGCTGATGTGTGTTCTTGTTCCCTCTATATACTAGACCCAGAGCCATCCAAGCTGCAGCAGGCAGGCACTTTCCCGTCCCAGGCACTGACTCCCACGGCCAGGCTCACTGAATCACAGCTGTCCCCCAGAATCACATCACAATGATCCCAGTCCCTTTGTTTTGTACGCAGAGACTTCAAGCTAGGTTACACACTAAAGGCGTCAGCATGCCTCAGTTCGGCTGGCGCCTAGCCAAACCGAACGAGTGTGCTCGCATACTTCCTTAAAAGACCTTCACTTGAAAAATGATATAAAAACGGCAATAGTACTGTTTGTCCATTTTGAGACGCCATAGCCATACACTTCCTCAAAATAGTCAGAATGAATCTAAGAACTCAATAAATCTATCATTCATTTTGACGTTTTTTCCGAGGAGATCTTAGTCACGTAATTTTACATCTAACTAAGATGTTTGTTGCAATATTTTTCAATGAAAACGAGTAATCTCTTGTCGAATGACAACAAAAACGTTGTTGAAGAATCCCTACTGTTGACCAATCACTGACAAAGCAGCGTAGACTTCGGCTCCGAACTTCGGCTTGCCTCCAGACAGCCGAAAAAAACTCACCGAAGTCCAAAAACAAACAAAAACGTCACAAAATGTCATCATAATATATACACAAACTCTACAGAACTGTTTCATCAGGAAAGCATGCGGACTCCTTAACCCTAACCCCAACCAGGACATGACTGAGCCTGGGCCTGGGACATGAGGCTGCCTGCTGCAGTGGGATACTGTGTCTTGTTACTGTACTGTTGCCTAAAGCTGCTGTAGCCTACTGAAGTCTCTCCTCAATATCCTAGCAGCCAGAATGTAGGACTGAACTCTAGCTTTGCTTTGCTCCACTGCACATGCTTCTGATCTGACCCCAGCCATGGAGAGATCACTGTGCAGGATCTAATAGGAGGGAACAGGGAGGGCTGCCTGGGAGAACTGTGTCACAGTGTCTGACCCTGTTTCTCTATGTCTGTCTGTTGTCTCTCTTTGTCTCTCTGTGTTTGTCTCTGTATATGTCTGTGTTTTTGTCTCTGTGTCTGTCTCTATATGTGTGTCTCTATGTCTGTCTCTCTGTGTCTGTCTCTGTCGGTCTCTGTTTTTTGTGAACGTGTCTGTGTGTGTCTGTTATTCTGTGTGTTCTGGAATGTGTGTTTTCTTGTTCATGTGTGTGTGTGTCTGCGTGTGTGTGTGTCAATGTACTGTTTGTGTGTGTGTGTGTGTGTGTGTGTGTGTGTGTGTGTGTGTGTGTGTGTGTGTGTGTGTGTGTGTGTGTGTGTGTGTGTGGGGGGGGGGGGGGGGGGGGGGGGGGGGGGGGGGGACATCCCTAGGCCAGACTCTGTGATGCCAGACTCTGCGAGGCAGACTCTGCGAGGCCGACTCTGCGAGGCCAGACTCTGCGAGGCCAGACTCTGCAGAGGGCAATCTGTCATCCTGCCCGTCTCGTAACGGAGAGAAGGACTGGGAGAACGAGTCCACAACCTCCTCCACTCCCTCCAACCAAGAGTACACAGGTACGGACCACTCCACTACAATCACAGTATTCTGCTTTCAAAAGGAGACCAAACTACTGCAGTATACCGGAGCTCTCTGGTCCATGTGTAGAACAGGCTGTGTTCTGACTTTCTCTTAGTATGTCACTGCATACCTTATGCTGGTATCTACTTTTTCCCTCAGGCCCAAAGCTGTACAAGGAGCCCAGTGCCAAGTCCAACAAGCATATCATCCAGAATGCACTGGCCCACTGCTGCCTGGCGGGCAAGGTCAACGAAGAGCAGAAGAACAAGATAATAGATGTAGGCCGTTTGATGTACACTCTGCTACTTTCTCTCATTTTACTTCACTCTTTTACTTCAAGTTTTGTTCCTTTGTTTTCCTTCCCTATCTCTTTCAGGAAATGGAGAGGTCGGGGGCCAATAACTTCCTGGTTCTATTCCGGGACACGGGTTGCCAGTTCCGCTCGGTGTACTCCTACTGTCCAGAGACGGAGGAGATCACCAAGCTGGCGGGCATCGGGCCAAAGAGCATCACGGCCAAGATGATCGAGGGACTGTACAAGTACAACTCGGACAGGAAGCAGTTCAGCCACATCCCGGCAAAGACCATGTCGGCTAGTGTAGACGCCATCACCATCGCCCCCCACCTGTGGCAGACCAAGAAACAGGGCACACCCAAGAAACTGGGTAGTCTCAAGTAGTCACAGCAACAAGCCGTTTTCATAACAAACCAAGGATATTGTTGTTCGGTGTCTTGGGTTATAGTTGAGGACTGAGGGGAGACTTTGTGGGTTATCCGACCCAGGAACGGACCCAGGTCTGGGTATGACCTGGGATATTACAGGGTCTGGTTTGGTATGAACGGTGCTAAAGAGTCCAGCTTTCTAATGTTCTTTCCCAGTAAGATATCCCCAGAACACTTAAACTCAGCATTCATCTGGGTCTGATATACAGTATAATTGGATGATTATGTAGAAGGGTTTTTCTTCTTAAGAAAACACTGCTGAAATTATGCACAACTGGAATGTAGAAGAATAAACAACACAAGCCTCAAGGGACATTGTTGTTGTTATGCAAGACTGTGTGTGTGGGGGGGGGGGCGCAGAGTCATTCTAATGGAGCATGTGTGTGTGTGTTCGTCAGCATGCATCGGTGTCCATGTTCTTGTGTGCCCAAAAAAGAGGGGGGCTGATGAAAGCCTTACTGAATCAGACCACTGAAGCACTGAATGTCATCTCTCTGAAATAGACCGAGCTTGAGTTCTCTCTGTTCATCATGTTTGGCCTTATGCTTGTTTTGTGTGTCATATGAAAGCACAGCGATTATGTTATATTTAAGTGCCAGTTGTGATGTTTTTGTGAGTGCAGGATGATTGGCTGTGTGTGAGGCTTGCTTTTCTCTCTGGCTGAAAGAGAAGACTGAGCAGTTCGGTTTGTGTAATGTGTAAACAAGTGCCAAGATTGAGTTAGGTGAATACCTCAGAAATAGGTTGTTGTTACTTTCGATAAGAACTAGATTGTAAAATCATTGATTTAAGTATCATCTACAGTACCAGTCAAAAGTTTGGACACACCTACTCGTTCAAGGGTTTTTGATTATTTTTACTATTTTCTACATTGTACAATATTAGAGTGTGCAAAGCTGTCAAGGCAAAGGGTGGCTACTTTGAAGAATCTCAAATATAAAATATATTTTGATTTGTTTAACACTTTTTTGGTTACTACTTGATTCCATATGTGTTATTTCATAGTTATGATGTCTTCATTATTATTCTACAAAGTAGAAAAGAGTCAAATGAAAGAAAAACCCTTGAATGAGTAGGTGTGTCCACTTTTGATTGATACTGTAGTTCACGGGAATGTCAGCAACTGACTTAATATATTTTGTTTTTGATAAGACTTTGGAAGTCTTAAAATTTAATTGACAGAAATATAAATATACTTTAAGACTATATACACTGTATAAGTTAATTTAGTTTGTATATAAATACCTATTCCATTCAAAATGAATGAGTCAAACTAGCGTTTATCATTTAATATGGACGTATATAAACTTAATATATATGGGGACTTTTGTTGCTTAAAAAATGTAAGTGTGTAATCGCTTTTCAATGTCACTGACAGGACGATTTCCAGCTGTAGAATAGCACCAAGTTTCACAAATTGTGTCATGCGCCTGTGTAATTCAGAGAAAATGTCCTATAAAGGTTATTGTTGGGATACAGTATGTGTTTGGACCTCACAGATATTCAAAAGCATTTTACCTTATTGTGAATAGTATCTTAACTGTTGAATTCCCTTTACACTCAAAGTAGTCCACAATACATCTATGTGTACATATACAATTGAGAGTAATTCATCGATAGCAATTCATGATACTTTCCCACTGTAGATTGCAGTATTTGTTGTTGTATAACTGCGTACTTACATAAAGTAGATCACAGAAAGATGAAACATTTCTACTGTTACATTATGCTTTAACATTTTATATTCTTCTAACCTATGGAAGGAAACTTTCATTTATTTTATTTTGGAGTAAAGCAGTGTTTACGCTGTACATTATATACAGTATTTTGTTATGTGTTTTTTCGTAAACCATTTTCCATTTTGAGATTTCATGTGAGCAGCATATCTGTCTCAAAAGGAAGTATTTTGAAAGCATGAGAGGGTAAAATATGTTATGTATGAGTGACAGGCAACACATAGAAAGAGAAATGACTGCAAACTGTGTCCCACTGCATACTATTGTCTGTAGTGGATAATCAGATATGAATGAGATACCATTCTGTTTTTCCCAATCTAAATTCGTTTTATTTTAACCCTGTCAATATGTTCATGTATTTATGTTATTTTTATATATTCCTTTGAACTATATTAAAATGTTCATTTTCATTGAAACTTGTGATCAATGTTTTTGAAGCTTGGTTATCCACTTAGGCTAGCTCAGAGTTTTATTCTTTGTTGTTACTGCATTACATAACAAGTGGGTCTTGAACCTGCAACCTGGGGCCACAGGGCAAACAAACGCACCTTCAGTGCCATGACGGTCAAGACCTCATGGAAGATGCATAGGTTTACATACAGGGATTACATACCAGTGGTAAAAATATCAAGATGAACAGTTTGTCATTTTACTGTTCTTTTACTGTTTTCTCATAGAAAACCTAATGAGCAAGAGCAACCTTAGGCAATCAAATGAGAATAATACCAACCAGATTTACGTCGTATCACTGTCTGTCGTAATCCTCTTTAAACCTTTTCAGAGGGCCATGTCCTTCAAGCATATAACTGTATTTACCCGATTGTTGAATTTCCCACTGTGAATCTGCGACTACGCGTACATGGAACACTTCCTAATCTGGGAGGTGAAGGCATGGGATTATTCATCCACCATCCCGTCCTCTCTTGGGGTTGGAAGTGACATACACCTGCCAAGTAATTATCTCATTGCAAGTGGCATAATTGGACGTTGATTACAGTTTATTTGATGATCATGTTCAAAGGACGGTGGGAATGTCGATCGTCAACGCCAGGGCTATGCAGGTTTTATTTAGCAAGAGAGACGCTTGGGGCGCCCCTGTGAAAATGCTGGGATTTGATTGGTAGACAGACGAAGCGTTGCGCTTGACAACCGGAGGGGCTGGGTAGCAGGCTACTTACTACCAGCAGCAGAAATCCATCCGAGAAGACAACAGAAAGGGAGAGAGAAACAACAAAAGAGACTGACGAACAAAACGAAGCAGAATCGCTCTGACAGCTACGATTTTCAACAACAGAAAGAAATCTAAGGAGCGTGTTTACAGCCCATGTATTTTTAGACCAAGGTGAGCTCTAAATCGCATCGAGGGCGTGTTAATGCGTGGGAAGCCTCGCCACCCATCCCGTCTGTGCTGCTAGCGGATGATGCATGTCTCTCTTGGTCTGGCTAGCCATTCTTCTGGTCTGAATCTGTCATAGCCGTTTTCGGTGTGCGTTCCTGACAACAGTACTTGTCGTGGTATGTCGCTACCAGCTAACATATGCTCATGTTAGGTAGTTAGTTAGCTTGCTAATATTTCGGAGAAATGTGTGCTTGTCTTGTCGTTTATTTCATAACAGACAAGAACAGGTTGAGGTGAAGCAGCTTGCTAGCTACTTAGCTAGTAGCTAGCTAGCTAATGTGTTTGAACCCCACCCATAGCTGCAGTGCCTAGCTACATTGTTAGCTAGTTCTAGATTGTAAATAGATGTTGATTTTTTTGGAACCCTATATAATGTTATAAGTTTTCTAATTAACTAGTTAGTTAGTTCAACCTATTTTTAGGTGATGCGCTGCGCATAGTTTCCATGCTGCAGCTGTAAGTGTCACCAGCAATGAATCTTTGCATGCAATTTGGTTGTTCATTTTCTTTTCTGAATGTTTTGTTGATTGCCAGATATCTAACCTTGTTCTTTGTTGGATGCACCTATTCTTAAACTAAATGTAAAAGCATAATGTTGTAACATTTATCAGTATGTTTTGAGCAACCACTTGCTTGGACATGTTGTTAATAACAATGCAGATTGCAGCGCAACACCAAGATAGTTACAGTATGTCAATAGTCCTGCTATCTAAATCCTTACTCAGCATTCAGGCTGCGTTATCCCCTGTGCAACTGTAGCCTAAGCAGTAAATCAATGAAATCGGCGGTAATTTAACTTGTTTGCAGTTGTAGGTTTGATGGCAATTGTCGGAATTTCTGGCTCAAATCCTAATTTTTTACATTTACATTTATCATGACAGTAACCTAAATCAATGGTATTTCTCCTATTTTTATCCACTGGTGAACCCTTGAACAAAAGTGTAATTAAATATGATAGGTTACAGTGCCTTCCCGGCATGGGGTTTCCAAACTTTGTGAATTTGCCGTTAATGGGTCCTAATCCATAATGTGTTACTGTTATTACTACATAATTAATAGCACAGCTGTGATTGGATTAACTCTCTGCTGCAGACTTTCTATTGACGCTGATTTGCTGTTAATCTGCTAATCACAGTGGTCAGATTTGGGGTTTGATTCCATTATGTTCAATTGAGGATTTCGTCATGTCGTTCACATTGAGTAGGCCTAGGTTTCCTGTGCTTGTTTTCTGGGAGGAATTGAAATATATTAAGCTAGACTTCTTGAAAGTCTATTCAAAAGTAAGCAAGGTCAGTTATAACAGTTGTTGGCCAAGTGAAAATATCAGGAGCAACGAAGACTGTTGAACACAGTGTGGCAATAAAGAGGTATTACATTAGGAATTGATTGTTTAGCAGACAGATACTAGGCTGCCTTTCTACAATCAACATGAGAGCCTCCGTTTATGGTGTGTATACTTACCCTGAGTTTTGTTGTTGGTGTGTGTGTCAGCCCGTCGTTACCATGACAGCAGAGGAGATCATCAATGTGAAGGAGGTGGAGATCATCAAGGTGATCCTGGACTTCCTCAACTCCAGGAAGCTCCACATTAGCATGCTGGCCCTGGAGAAGGAGAGCGGAGTCATCAACGGACTCTTCTCTGACGACATGCTCTTCCTCAGGTACACAAAGGCCTGGCTTGTATTCATTAGGCACCAAACAGCAAAAAAGAAAAACTTAAACAGGGAGAGACTACTTGGGCTATTCAATAAGGAATGTCCATTTTCGTTTTCTGTTGCAAAATGTTTTGTTACGTGTGCCCTAATGAGTATGACCCTGACATTACTGTTTGGGTCTCACTATGTGGATAGTGTTAGAAATACAAAGGGTTTGGGGCTCTCCCATAGCATATCAGGACACCTCCATAAGCGATTGCTGCAAAACAACAGTTGACAGATTAAGTTGTTGCTGTCCAGCATTACAAATAATTATAATTAACTCCTTGCAAGTGGGATTTTTTCAGTCTCATATTAATAGGTCACTGGTTGCTAAACTAAATGCTGAAACACAATGTTCAGAAAGTGTAGCATAAATTCCTTTGTTCGTGCAATAATGATCCAGACCCCCTCTATGCTAGACTGGATTGGAGTGCCCATTTTAAATGTCAGACAACAGTGTACTGTTACGCCGCTTTGGAATTCCACTCAGCTGAGTTTGTGAAATGACTGATTGGAGTTGGACTCCCTTTCACACAGAGGGCCCCACTGTTACCAGGTGACCATTCACTGCCTGTCTTTTATCTGCCCCTGTATTACACCGACCAATCAAGACAATCTGTTTCCATAGGAGATGGCAAGCAGGGAAGTGAATTGGAGAATCCTTTGTTTACATGTTTGGTTGGTTTTTGTTCTGAAGTTTTACTGAAATGATCTAGCTAGTGTGAATAGGCTCAGAGCACATAACAGGGGCATTAGGTGTCACTAACACTGAGTATTCTACACCTGATTTATTGTCTCGCTTTTTTTGGTTGAATTGTTTATCTCTGTCCAGGCAACTGGTACTAGATGGGCAGTGGGACGAGGTGCTTCAGTTTATTCAGCCGCTGGAGTGCATGGACAAGTTTGACAGGAAAAGGTGAGACTTCATTAATATGACACTAATTCTGTGGTCAGAAATGAATGTATTTAGTCTGACTGTACCTGACCATTTCTGCACTTAGCAATGCTACATTATTGCCTTTTCAAACAGCTACACGTTAGCAACCTGACACCCAGGCTTGAATGTACAGGCAGATGCTGGGTTTGAATTACTTTTCTGAGACATGTTCTTGGGCCATAATTTGTTGTCGTAGGTTCCGTTACATCGTCCTGAAGCAGAAGTTTCTGGAGGCCCTGTGTGTGAACAACGCCATGTCTGCTGAGGACGAGCCACAGCATGTGAGTCAACAGACAAAGAAGAGCCCCTCTCTCTCAATTCATTTGAAAGGGGTTTTATTGGCATGGAAAAAGTGTTTACATTACCAAAACGAGTGAAATAAACAAAAATGACAAGACAAATTATTCGAAATTAACAGTAAATATTGCACTCAAAAAGGTTTAAAAAAAGATTGCAATTTCATGTGTCATATCAGCTATGTACAGGGGTTTTACATCAGCTATGTACAGGGGTTTTACATCAGCTATGTACAGGGGTTTTACATCAGCTATGTACAGGGGTTTTACATCAGCTATGTACAGGGGTTTAGCAATGTGCTGATGGCTGTAATACGAATAGGGTCTCCGCCTCTCTCTCTCGCCCTCTTCCTTCCTTGCTGGACCTTGTTCTAGTTGTCTGTCTCTGGCATTACATATTCCTGTCTCCTTTCCTCTGTCTCCCTCTGAATGAGCAAACAAATGAGCCACGAATCACGAAACAGCCCTCCTTTCTTTCTCCATCTGTCAGACTCTTTTTTTTGTTCCTAGTAAACACACAATCTCTGATCTTTCTCTACTCATTGTCCTATATTAGCTTAGTCACAGAGAATGCAGATCTGAAACGTTTACACAGGCAACCCAATTCTGATCTTTTGCCCAGCATGAGTTAGTGTGTGTGACACGTGAGTCTGATTGTGCAAGTTTCTATGTGTTTGTGTTAGGTCTAGATTTGTTTCTCGTGAAAATCTCTTTTACATATTTATTCGAAGCAGTTCAAAGCAACACTGCCATTTTTTCCCTTGGACATGACAGCGATCTGGGCCCTTCTACCTTGGCAGTTCTAATCTAGGCCTCAGACACCGATAACAAGTAGCTACTTTTCTACAGGATCTACAGACATTCTGGGTTTGGATGTTCAAAACCATTATTTTTCATCCCCCCCTTCTCTCTTGGTTTCTGAGGGAATGATGAGTCTTGGGGGATGCCACATTGCCTCTAGAAATGAATAAATATGCATAAAAGGCCTTGTGTGTGTGTGAACCCTCTACACTGCATCAAGTAGCCTACTGCTACATGTGAGGGAAACAGTAGCCAGCTGCTACATGTGAGGGAAACAGTAGCCAGCTGCTACATGTGAGGGAAACAGTAGCCAGCTGCTACATGTGAGGGAAACAGTAGCCAGCTGCTACATGTGAGGGGAAACAGTAGCCAGCTGCTACATGTGAGGGAAACATGAGTCAATGTGAGGTGGCTAAACTCTCTTCTCTCTCAGCTGGAGTTCACCATGCAGGAGGCGGTGAAGTGTCTTCATGCCCTGGAGGAGTTCTGTCCATCTAAAGATGACTACAGCAAGCTATGTCTGCTCCTCACTCTGCCTCGTCTCACCAACCACGCTGAGTTCAAGGCATGACACGTTTTATAGTTATGGCATCTGATCTTATGAATGGTATCTGTTCATTTAAAGTAATAATAATGCATCTTTTATTCTAGCACTGTGATTGATGATAATATTTACTTTGAAGAAATGTTGGTAATAGTTTACTGAAAGCAGGTATCAAAGGGCATTGTTATAAGCATGTGTGAGCGCTTATGATATAGCTATAGATTAATAATAAACATACAGTATCAGTCAAAAGTTTGGATACACCTGCTCATTCAAGGGTTTTTCTTTACTATTTTCTACAATGTAGAATAATAGAAGACATCAAAACTATGAAATAACACATATGGAATCATGTAGTAACCAAAAAAGTCTTAAACAAATCAAAATATATTTTAGATTCTTCAACGTAGCCACCCTTTGACTTGATGCATCTTAGGATTCTCTCAACCAGCTTCATGAGGAATGCTTTTCCAACAGTCTTGGAGTTCCCACATATGCTGAGCACTTGTTGGCTGCTTTTCCTTCACTCTGTGGTCCAACTCATCCCAAACCATCTCAATTGGGTCGAGGTCGGGTGACAGATCATCTGATGCATCACTCTCCTTCTTGGTCAAATAGCCTTGACACAGCCTGAAGGTGTGTTAGGTCATTGTCTTGTTGATAAATAAATGATAGTCCCACAAAGCGCAAACCAGATGGGATGGCGTATTGCTGTAGAATGCTGTGGTAGCCATGCTGGTTAAGTGTGCCTTGATTTCTAAATAAATCGCTGACAGTGTCGCCAGCAAAGCACCCCCACACCATCACACCACCTCCTCCATGCTTCATGGTGGGAACCACACATGCAGAGATCATCCGCTCAGCTACTCTGCGTCTCACAAAGACACAGCGGTTGGAACCAAAAATCTCAAATTTGTACTCATCAGACCAAAATAAAGATTTCCACCGGTCTAATGTCTTTTGCTCGTGTTTCTTGGCCCAAGCAAGTCTCTTCTTATTGGTGTCCTTTAGTAGTGGTTTCTTTGCAGCAATTCGACCATGAAGGCCTGATTCACGCAGTCTCCCCTGAACAGTTGATGTTGAGATGTGTCTGTTACTTGAACTCTGAAGCATTTATTTGCGCTGCAATCTGAGGTTCAGTTAAGTTCATTACAGTTATCTTTAGCAGAGGTAACTCTGGGTCTTCCTTTCCTGGGATGGTCCTCATGAGAGCCAGTTTCACCATAGCGCTTGATGTTTTGTGCGACTGCACTTGGATGATGGACTGTCATTTCTCTTTGCTTATTTGAGCTGTTCTTGCCATAATATGGACTTGGTCTTTTACCAAATAGGGCTATCTTCTGTATACTACCTCTACCTGGTCACAACACAACTGATTGGCTCAAACGCATTAAGAAGGAAAGAAATTCCACAAATTAACTTTTAACAAGGCACACCTGTTAATTGAAATGCATTCCAGGTGACTACCTCATGATGGTTATTTCATAGTTTTGATGTCTTCACCATTATACAATGTAGAAAATAGTAAAAATAAAGAAACCCCTGAATGAGTAGGGGTGTCCTTTTGACTGGTACTGTATGTTTATATTATTCATCCATAACTCAATAGCATGTTTTATTATTCATCTATAGCTAGTTGTTATTTGTTCAATGTGGAAGTTTTCCAACTGTCTCCAAAATGTATTATTATGAGATGACCCTGGTGTCGTGGGTGGGTTTTTATCTAAATGACTAAAGTATAAATGTTTCCCCTCCAGGACTGGAACCCCAGCACGGCACGGGTGCACTGTTTTGAGGAGGCGTGCACCATGGTGGCAGAGTTCATCCCTGCAGACAGGAAGCTGAGTGAGGCGGGGTTCAGGGCCTCAGGGAACCGCCTCTTCCAGCTCCTCATTAAAGGAGTTCTGTATGAGTGCTGTGTAGAGTTCTGTCAGGTGGGGGGATCCAAGTGTTCTGTTACACAGCATTGTGCAAATGACTTGCATTTTAGATCATATATGATATTCATGCTTGGTGAATAGGATGGATGGGTTGGTTGGTTGATTTAGTTAGTTTAATGATTGATTGACTAACTAATATATTGTGTGCCTCTGTCTCCAGAGCAAGGCGACAGGCGAGGAGATCACGGAGGGCGAGGTGCTCCTAGGGGTGGACATGCTGTGTGGGAACGGCTGTGACGACCTGGACCTGTCCTTACTGTCCTGGATGCAGAACCTGTCCCACAGTGTCTTTTCCTGCGCCTTCGAGCAGAAGTTGCTTCAGATTCATGTGGACCGCCTGGTCAAGCCTGCCAAGGCCAGCTATGCAGACCTCCTCACCCCGCTCATCAGCAAACTGTCCCCCTACCCCTCCTCGCCCCTCCGCCGCCCCCAGTCCGCAGACACCTACATGTCCCGGTCTCTGAACCCGGCCCTGGACGGCCTGTCATATGGGCTGTCTGGCCAGGAGAAGAGGGGCCCAGGGGGGGACACGGCAGGGAGGAAGGGGATGTCCCCCATGTCTCATTCCTTCGCTAACTTCCACATGGGGGGTCAGAGTCTAAGCAGGAGTCTGATGTTGGACAGCTATGACTGCCACAGCATCTTTGAGGAGTCTCCTGAGAGGTGCGAAAGATAGTTTACATTTATGTTGCACTTTTTCAAAAACATTTTTTTTTGAATGCAGTACGGGCATGACAAGTCATTATAGCACAAACAGATCTGGGACCAGGATAGGAACTGATCTGCCACTCATTTGTAGCACTAGTAGTTTTCCTCTAGAAGAATGGCCGAGCATCGTCTAGGGTAGGCTAAGCATTGACTGAGGACTAAGCTCTGTAGTAGGAAGCACTAGAGAGCCTCTACCTTCAACGACTGTCGAAGAAGGCGCTCAGTGATGCTCAACACCCACTTATTAGGGAGGAGCAGAGTGACAGTAGTGGTTATCTTAGGAGTGTCTGGACATTACAGCCGTCGTTAATGCAGTAACACGTTACGTAGTCCATTAATGTGGTCTCTCTGGGTCTGTCTCTGTAGCTCCAGGACGGACACGCCCGTGGATAAGATGAGTTCAGGCACCCTGCGCCCCGACTCTGCCCCTGGAGAGGACGCCCCGTCACCAGGCTCTGCAGGGAGGAACGAGGTAAACACCTGATGAGGATTTACCATCTCTTTTGCTTAATATACACATTTTGGCCTTTTGAACCGGTTCAGACAAACCCTACAGAGTTATCTTTCCTACTGATGTGTGATGATTGGGGTTGTGGAGAGAGTTCCTTTCAAAGATGGTGGCGTCCCTCAGTCTAAATATAGGCCTGAGATGAATCTGTGTCTGAGACTCACTGAGTCATCGACCGTCTGCGGCTTACAGAGCCTGGGTTACACCCAAGAGACCTGCCGCCTGCCCTATTCTTTTTCTCTTTCCTCATCCTTCTCTCTCTTTCATTTTGTCTCGCTGAGTTACAGAACAGTACAGCCCAAAGGACACTAGTTGCCTGACTTCCCTCTAATTATAACCTAGCCTTAGAGGAGAGCAGACTGTTCTCTGCTCTACCCTGCCACAGCTGTCCTGTCTAGCCTATAGCCAGACTGTGAATGTAAAGCCCTGCTTAGACTGATAAACAGACCAGTAGCAGAGTGGGACATTAGACTGATAAACAGACCAGTAACATTAGACTGTGATTTCACCTTCAGATGAGACCCAGCTTTATGGCTCCCTCTGCCACATTTCGGTGTGTATGTATGTATGTATGTATGTATATATATCTATATCCCCGCCTCTCTCTGTCTATACACCCCCCCCGCCTCTCTCTGTCTATACACCCCCCCGCCTCTCTCTGTCTATACACCCCCGCCTCTCTCTGTCTATACCCCCCCCCCCCCCCCCCGCCTCTCTGTCTATACCCCCCCCGCCTCTCTCTGTCTATACCCCCCCCCCCCCGCCTCTCTCTGTCTATACCCCCCCCGCCTCTCTCTGTCTATACCCCCCCCCGCCTCTCTCTGTCTATACCCCCCCCCCCGCCTCTCTCTGTCTATACCCCCCCCCCCCCCGCCTCTCTCTGTCTATACCCCCCCCCCCCACCTCTCTCTGTCTATACCCCCCCCCCCACCTCTCTCTGTCTATACCCCCCCCCCCCACCTCTCTCTGTCTATACCCCCCCCCCCGCCTCTCTCTGTCTATACCCCCCCCGCCTCTCTCTGTCTATACCCCCCCCCCCGCCTCTCTCTGTCTATACCCCCCCCCGCCTCTCTCTGTCTATACCCCCCCCCCACCTCTCTCTGTCTATACCCCCCCCCCTGCCTCTCTCTGTCTATACCCCCCCCTGCCTCTCTCTGTCTATACCCCCCCCCCCGCCTCTCTCTGTCTATACCCCCCCCCGCCTCTCTCTGTCTAGCCTCTCTCTGTCTATACCCCCCCCCCCCCCGCCTCTCTCTGTCTATACCCCCCCCCCCCGCCTCTCTCTGTCTATACCCCCCCCCCCCGCCTCTCTCTGTCTATACCCCCCCGCCTCTCTGTCTATACCCCCCCCTCTCTCTGTCTATACCCCCCCCCCCTCCCCCCCCCCCCCCCCCCTGCCTCTCTCTGTCTGTACACCCCCCCCTGTCTATACCCCCCCGGCCTCTCTCTGTCTATACCCCCCCACCTCTCTACCTCCTCTTGGTTGTGCTGCCAGTTTGGCCCCCAGGTGACGTGTTAAGTTAATGCCCATCTGAAAGCAGAGGGTACAGTAGAGGAAGTTATGACACCTTCCTTTTCCTCTCTCTGAAGGGCTGTGCCGTCACTTCTGGCTTTGCATGTGAATGGCTCTATGTAAGAAGTTGGCTGTACTTCCAACAGTTCAGAATTTGGTTTGTTGTTTAGTAAATGTGCGTTACCATCTAGTTGCGTGACTCGACAGAGAAGTTTGAGGAATTCTACCGCCAGCGTTTGAGGGTCCAGCAGCACCTGGAACAGAAGCAGCAGCAGAGACAACTCTACCAGCAGATGCTTCTGGAGGGAGGAGTACAACACAGTGACCAGCCAGCCCCCGGGACAGACGCCATGCAGCACAGCCTCACTGAGAAGTTCCTCAACAGGTTAGACACACACACAGCACAGGACTTCACTTCCCCAATAGGTCAGGTTTTCACCCATCACAGTTTTGTTTGATCATGTTTTGATGAGTTGATTTCCATTTTGACTCTCCTTGTCTTGGACTGTTCCCTCTGCTACAGACCTCAGATGTTACATTATGTAATGTACTAGTACTTCCTGATCCTAATGGATGGAATAAGGGTTTCTCTGTTGTTGAACATATCGTTTAAATCAAGCACTCCTCACTCTTTGGAAAAAAACTAAAAGTACACTTGTCAGATTTAGAAGACGATGTGGAGGTGGAGCCTTCCCTGTACAGCCTTCCCCGTACAGCCTTCCCTGTACAGCCTTCCCCGTACAGCCTTCCCCGTACAGCCTTCCCTGTACAGCCTTCCCTGTACAGCCTTCCCTGTACAGCCTTCCCTGTACAGCCTTCCCTGTACAGCCTTCCCCGTACAGCCTTCCCCGTACAGCCTTCCCCGTACAGCCTTCCCTGTACAGCCTTCCTTCCCCGTACAGCCTTCCCCGTACAGCCTTCCCTGTACAGCCTTCCCCGTACAGCCTTCCTTCCCCGTACAGCCTTCCCCGTACAGCCTTCCCCGTACAGCCTTCCCCGTACAGCCTTCCCCGTACAGCCTTCCCCGTACAGCCTTCCTTCCCCGTACAGTCTTCCTTCCCTGTACAGCCTTCCCTGTACAGCCTTCCCTGTACAGCCTTCCCCGTACAGCCTTCCCCGTACAGCCTTCCCCGTACAGCCTTCCCCGTACAGCCTTCCCCGTACAGCCTTCCCTGTACAGCCTTCCTTCCCCGTACAGCCTTCCCCGTACAGCCTTCCCCGTACAGCCTTCCTTCCCCGTACAGCCTTCCCCGTACAGCCTTCCCTGTACAGCCTTCCCTGTACAGCCTTCCTTCCCTGTACAGCCTTCCCCGTACAGCCTTCCCCGTACAGCCTTCCCTGTACAGCCTTCCCCGTACAGCCTTCCTTCCCCGTACAGCCTTCCCCGTACAGCCTTCCCTGTACAGCCTTCCCTGTACAGCCTTCCTTCCCTGTACAGCCTTCCCCGTACAGCCTTCCCCGTACAGCCTTCCCCGTACAGCCTTCCCCGTACAGCCTTCCTTCCCCGTACAGCCTTCCCCGTACAGCCTTCCCCGTACAGCCTTCCCCGTACAGCCTTCCTTCCCTGTACAGCCTTCCTTCCCTGTACAGCCTTCCCCGTACAGCCTTCCCCGAACAGCCTTCCTTCCCCGAACAGCCTTCCTTCCCCGTACAGCCTTCCTTCCCCGTACAGCCTTCCTTCCCCGAACAGCCTTCCTTCCCCGAACAGCCTTCCTTCCCCGAACAGCCTTCCTTCCCCGAACAGCCTTCCTTCCCCGTACAGCCTTCCTTCCCCGTACAGCCTTCCTTCCCCGAACAGCCTTCCCTGTACAGCCTTCCTTCCCCGAACAGCCTTCCCTGTACAGCCTTCCTTCCCCGAACAGCCTTCCCTGTACAGCCTTCCTTCCCCGAACAGCCTTCCCTGTACAGCCTTCCTTCCCCGAACAGCCTTCCCTGTACAGCCTTCCTTCCCCGAACAGCCTTCCCTGTACAGCCTTCCTTCCCCGAACAGCCTTCCCTGTACAGCTCATGACTTGGCTCTGATACGATGGAGAGACACTGACGTTATATCTAAACATTCAGGACAGGCTGGGTTCAGCATGATTTAAAACATATGGGAACATTGAGTCTAGTTAGAAGAACACAAAGGAACTAAGAAAGGCCCCAAAGAATTCTAATGATGTCATTATGCCCTGCCCTTCTAAATAATACAGGGGGTGGGATGAAGGGAGGGGTGTGAAGGAGGAGAGGGCGTAGATGGGGAGAGCAATCAAAAGCTCTTTGTCCAACTGATGCACACCACAGTCTAGAAGGAAGAGTATGGCCTGACCCTATGTGGTCATCTCTATCAAAGACTATATACAGTATCAGTAGACAGATTCTATTTCCTGTGGCTAGGCTGATGTTATAGAGCCCCTATCTAGGGTTCTATATCTACGGTAAAAACACAATGTTAATGAGAGTCCAGCCTGGAGGATGGTCCCCCGTTGGACTGTTCTATTGTCCTGTTCCACTACATGTTGCCTGCTGCTTACAGATAGACTGTTGTGTTCTTCCACTAACAGGGTCTGAAAGGGGAGGTTGGATTGTGTGTGTGTAGAGTTTGGTTTGGAGAAGGTGGTCTCAGGGGTGTTGTTGCAGGTGGTTGTCTATGGGTGGGTGTCTATGGAGTGGGTGGGTGTCTATGGGTGGGTGTCTATGGAGTGGGTGGGTGTCTATGGGTGGGTGTCTATGGAGTGGGTGGGTGTCTATGGAGTGGGTGGGTGTCTATGGGTGGGTGTCTATGGAGTGGGTGGGTGTCTATGGAGTGGGTGGGTGTCTATGGGTGGGTGTCTATGGGTGGGTGTCTATGGAGTGGGTGGGTGTCTATGGAGTGGGTGGGTGTCTATGGGTGGGTGTCTATGGAGTGGGTGGGTGTCTATGGGTGGGTGTCTATGGGTGGGTGTCTATGGAGTGGGTGGGTGTCTATGGAGTGGGTGGGTGTCTATGGAGTGGGTGGGTGTCTATGGAGTGGGTGGGTGTCTATGGAGTGGGTGGGTGTCTATGGAGTGGGTGGGTGTCTATGAGGTGGGTGGGTGGGTGTCTATGGGTGGGTGTCTATGGGTGGGTGTCTATGGAGTGGGTGGGTGTCTATGGAGTGGGTGGGTGTCTATGGGGTGGGTGGGTGTCTATGGGGTGGGTGGGTGTCTATGGGGTGGGTGGGTGGGTGTGTGTCTATGGGGTGGGTGGGTGTCTATGAGGTGGGTGGGTGGGTGTCTATGGGGTGGGTGGGTGTCTATGGGGTGGGTGGGTGTCTATGGGGTGGGTGAGTGTCTATGAGGTGGGTGGGTGTCTGAGGTGGGTGGGTGTCTGTCTATGGGGTGGGTGGGTGTCTATGGGGTGGGTGGGTGTCTATGAGGTGGGTGGGTGTGTGTCTATGGGGTGGGTGGGTGTCTATGAGGTGGGTGGGTGTCTATGGGGTGGGTGGGTGGGTGTCTGAGGTGGGTGGGTGGGTGGGTGTCTATGAGGTGGGTGGGTGTCTGTCTATGGGGTGGGTGGGTGTCTATGGGGTGGGTGGGTGTCTATGGGGTGGGTGGGTGTGTGTCTATGGGGTGGGTGGGTGTCTATGGGGTGGGTGAGTGTCTATGAGGTGGGTGGGTGTCTATGGGGTGGGTGGGTGTCTATGGGGTGGGTGGGTGGGTGTCTATGGGGTGGGTGGGTGGGTGGGTGTCTGAGGTGGGTGGGTGTCTATGAGGTGGGTGGGTGGGTGTCTATGAGGTGGGTGGGTGTCTATGAGGTGGGTGGGTGGGTGTCTATGGGGTGGGTGTCTATGGGTGGGTGGGTGTCTATGGGGTAGGTGGGTGTCTATGGGGTGGGTGGGTGTCTATGGGTGGGTGGGTGTCTATGGGGTAGGTGGGTGTCTATGGGGTGGGTGGGTGTCTATGGGGTGGGTGGGTGTCTATGGGGTAGGGTGGGTGTCTATGGGGTAGGTGGGTGTCTATGGGGTGGGTGGGTGTCTATGGTTTAGGCGGTTGTCTTTGAGGTATGGAATGATGGGGTGTATAATGGAACTTAGTACGGAGCCCCAGATGGATCAGGGTGTGCCTGGGAGTTGGGCTGGGGAGAGGTGGGGGTGGGGGAAGCCACCAGCAACCCCCCCCACCCACACACACACACACACACTAATGCTCCCCTGTTCTTTATGAAGTGTCTTTAATACCCTGAGCACCAGCTGCTCCTGTGGTGCCTGGAACCAAACAATCATTATCTAACTATGCTCTGTCTGTGTGTCTGGAGCCAGACTGTCATTATCTAACTATGCTCTGTCTGTGTGTCTGGAGCCAGACTGTCATTATCTAACTATGCTCTGTCTGTGTGTCTGGAGCCAGACTGTCATTATCTAACTATGCTCTGTCTGTGTGTCTGGAGCCAGACTGTCATTATCTAACTATGCTCTGTCTGTGTGTCTGGAGCCAGACTGTCATTATCTAACTATGCTCTGTCTGTGTGTCTGGAGCCAGACTGTCATTATCTAACTATGCTCTGTCTGTGTGTCTGGAGCCAGACTGTCATTATCTAACTATGCTCTGTCTGTGTGTCTGGAGCCAGACTGTCATTATCTAACTATGCTCTGTCTGTGTGTCTGGAGCCAGACTGTCATTATCTAACTATGCTCTGTCTGTGTGTCTGGAGCCAGACTGTCATTATCTAACTATGCTCTGTCTGTGTGTCTGGAGCCAGACTGTCATTATCTAACTATGCTCTGTCTGTGTGTCTGGAGCCAGACTGTCATTATCTAACTATGCTGACATCAGAGTGTGACATTTTACATGAATTACTTTAGTAAAGAGACATGGCACAAGACCAGCAGAGTTTTACACCTGTGTTTGTGTGTATTACCCTGTGTTTGTGTGTATTACCCTGTGTTTGTGTGTATTACCCTGTGTGTTTGTGTGTATTACCCTGTGTGTTCTGTCTACCAAAGGTCTATTCAGAAGCTGGAGGAGTTGAACGTAGGGATGGAGAGTCTAGGGGAGGAGGTCCAGTCTCTGTCCCAGCAGTGTAACGGCACGGGCCCGACCCCCGAGAACAACAACAACGGTGACCCCGCAGGCCTGACCCCTGACCCCACTGTGACCCTGACCCCCGAGCAGGGCCGCCCTCAGGGAGGAGGGGTGGTCAGCAGCACCCCACAACGCACCGCAGGGGGACAGGAGGTCCCCCCACCTAACGAATCCCCCGTGGTCTCCCAGAGGTGAGATACTGGTGTGTGGTGGGGGGGGGGGGTGGTGTCTGTATGGCGGGTGTGTATACACATGTTTTTCTTTGTGTACATGGCAGGGTTTCTGTTAGGAAAATTTGGCACTGGACAACGTGACCGGCAAGACTTTTATTTACCACACATTTGAGAAATTCATATGCATTGGCTGCGTAACGCGTTAGAGCGTCCACCCACTGTAAGCTCAAAATCACATTATTATTATTATTATTATTATTATTATTGTAATTCATCTGAACAGAATATAAATTGGTCTGTAAAGTTGTAATGTTCTTATACCAATGACAGGTTTTTATTGAAAAGCATAACACTGCCTGTTGTATCTTTATGCCTGCTGGAAATCATAAATTCATATCATGAAGAACAAAAACCAGCCGAGAAGAACAAGTCGCCTTCACATTAATTAAACACAACTTTAAAATGTAATATTGTATAATATCATTTGCGAACAACCTGTCCTATAGGCTGTTTGTATGAACATTTTAATTAATAAATAACAAAGCACAGCTGTTTTCAAATACAATCGAGGTCTCTCTAATTTAATTTAGCTGAGGTAAGAGCATTTTAAATAGGCCTAATAAATAACAACTGGGGAGAGGTGTTGGAGGAACAGCAGGGCCGGTCCGCCCCACTCCCGCTGCCATTCAGCACCACAGCAGGGCCGGTCCGCCCCACTCCCGCTGCCATTCAGCACCACAGCAGGGCCGGTCCGCCCCACTCCCGCTGCCATTCAGCACCACAGAAGGGCCGGTCAGCACCACAGCAGGGCCGGTCCGCCCCACTCCCGCTGCCATTCAGCACCACAGCAGGGCCGGTCAGCACCACAGCAGGGCCGGTCCGCCCCACTCCCGCTGCCATTCAGCACCACAGCAGGGCCGGTCCGCCCCACTCCCGCTGCCATTCAGCACCACAGCAGGGCCGGTCCGCCCCACTCCCGCTGCCATTCAGCACCACAGCAGGGCCGGTCCGCCCCACTCCCGCTGCCATTCAGCACCACAGCAGGGCCGGTCAGCACCACAGCAGGGCCGGTCCGCCCCACTCCCGCTGCCATTCAGCACCACAGCAGGGCCGGTCCGCCCCACTCCCGCTGCCATTCAGCACCACAGCAGGGCCGGTCCGCCCCACTCCCGCTGCCATTCAGCACCACAGCAGGGCCGGTCCGCCCCACTCCCGCTGCCATTCAGCACCACAGCAGGGCCGGTCCCTCCCGCTGCCATTCAGCACCACAGCAGGGCCGGTCCGCCCCACTCCCGCTGCCATTCAGCACCACAGCAGGGCCGGTCCCTCCCGCTGCCATTCAGCACCACAGCAGGGCCGGTCCGCCCCACTCCCGCTGCCATTCAGCACCACAGCAGGGCCGGTCCACCCCACTCCCGCTGCCATTCAGCACCACAGCAGGGCCGGTCCGCCCCACTCCCATTCAGCGCCACAGCAGGGCCGGTCCGCCCCACTCCCATTCAGCGCCACAGCAGGGCCGGTCCGCCCCACTCCCATTCAGCGCCACAGCAGGGCCGGTCCGCCCCACTCCCATTCAGCACCACAGCAGGGCCGGTCCGCCCCACTCCCGCTGCCATTCAGCACCACAGCAGGGCCGGTCCGCCCCACTCCCGCTGCCATTCAGCACCACAGCAGGGCCGGTCCACCCCACTCCCGCTGCCATTCAGCACCACAGCAGGGCCGGTCCGCCC
Source organism: Salmo salar (assembly GCF_965601325.2). Classification (NCBI taxonomy): domain Eukaryota; kingdom Metazoa; phylum Chordata; class Actinopteri; order Salmoniformes; family Salmonidae; genus Salmo; species Salmo salar. Next base: position 42,633,442 of record NC_138304.1, on the reverse strand, counting down.
CACTCCCATTCAGCGCCACAGCAGGGCCGGTCCGCCCCACTCCCGTTCAGCACCACAGCAGGGCCGGTCCGCCCCACTCCCGTTCAGCACCACAGCAGGGCCGGTCCGCCCCACTCCCATTCAGCGCCACAGCAGGGCCGGTCCGCCCCACTCCCATTCAGCGCCACAGCAGGGCCGGTCCGCCCCACTCCCATTCAGCGCCACAGCAGGGCCGGTCCGCCCCACTCCCATTCAGCGCCACAGCAGGGCCGGTCCGCCCCACTCCCGCTGCCATTCAGCACCACAGCAGGGCCGGTCCGCCCCACTCCCATTCAGCGCCACAGCAGGGCCGGTCCGCCCCACTCCCATTCAGCGCCACAGCAGGGCCGGTCCGCCCCACTCCCATTCAGCGCCACAGCAGGGCCGGTCCGCCCCACTCCCATTCAGCGCCACAGCAGGGCCGGTCCGCCCCACTCCCATTCAGCGCCACAGCAGGGCCGGTCCGCCCCACTCCCGCTGCCATTCAGCGCCACAGCAGGGCCGGTCCGCCCCACTCCCATTCAGCGCCACAGCAGTGCCGGTCCGCCCCACTCCCATTCAGCGCCACAGCAGGGCCGGTCCGCCCCACTCCCATTCAGCGCCACAGCAGGGCCGGTCCGCCCCACTCCCATTCAGCGCCACAGCAGGGCCGGTCCGCCCCACTCCCATTCAGCGCCAGAGCAGGGCCGGTCCGCCCCACTCCCATTCAGCGCCACAGCAGGGCCGGTCCGCCCCACTCCCGCTGCCATTCAGCGCCACAGCAGGGCCGGTCCGCCCCACTCCCGCTGCCATTCAGCGCCACTGCAGGGCCGGTCCGCCCCACTCCCATTCAGCGCCACAGCAGGGCCGGTCCGCCCCACTCCCATTCAGCGCCAGAGCAGGGCCGGTCCGCCCCACTCCCATTCAGCGCCACAGCAGGGCCGGTCCGCCCCACTCCCGCTGCCATTCAGCGCCACAGCAGGGCCGGTCCGCCCCACTCCCGCTGCCATTCAGCGCCACTGCAGGGCCGGTCCGCCCCACTCCCATTCAGCGCCACAGCAGGGCCGGTCCGCCCCACTCCCATTCAGCGCCACAGCAGGGCCGGTCCGCCCCACTCCCATTCAGCGCCACAACAGGGCCGGTCCGCCCCACTCCCATTCAGCGCCACAGCAGGGCCGGTCCGCCCCACTCCCGCTGCCATTCAGCACCACAGCAGGGCCGGTCCGCCCCACTCCCGCTGCCATTCAGCACCACAGCAGGGCCGGTCCGCCCCACTCCCGCTGCCATTCAGCACCACAGCAGGGCCGGTCCCTCCCACTGCCATTCAGCACCACAGCAGGGCCGGTCCCTCCCACTGCCATTCAGCACCACAGCAGGGCCGGTCCCTCCCGCTGCCATTCAGCACCACAGCAGGGCCGGTCCCTCCCGCTGCCATTCAGCACCACAGCAGGGGAAAGGGGCCACTCTAGACGGCCACAAAAGGAGGAAGGTATAAAACTAATGTTGGACAATCAAATTTGATATGTAAATAAAGTAAATTCATTGAGGCTGGTTCATTGATAGCATTGTAAAATAAGATTTTTAATGTGAAGCGAGGCCGGCGCCATGCATTTATGAAAGCGCTTATTTCCAAAAATCAAATTCTCTTTTTACAGTTCTACTGGATGATGTTAGTTCATATTATAATAATCATTTATTATCTTGGGGTCGTGACTCACGTCATGTGATATACGTGGCTTATTGATAACTACTCTGTTTCCTACTACAGACAGTTGGCTGCCTAGTGGTTGCAACATTTTAACTGATGTGAACAGTTGGCAACGATGTTTAAGTGTTACTGAATAAACTCAACTGAAATGCACCAATTGCACATGATCCACATCATTACTCTAGTCTATCAATCCATTCCAAGTCTTTATACTATACATGAGGGGCGGCAGCAGAAGTGCTAGGACAGGGCCTGACCAACACAATAATATGCCTCTAATTTACTTGGGTGTGCGGTGGACCTTGGCCTGCTAAAAGTGAGCCGCTGCTGTTGAAAAGTAAAACTTATCCAACTCCTTGGAGCAGCTTGATGCACATCAGCCTCATTACTTTGTCCTCAAGAAGGCAGCCATCTTTACTCTGTTTTTGGAGAAAGAATCCCCTCTGCGGGCACACTGGAAACGGGGATAATCTACACAATCTTCATAAAGTTTGCCCAGTCGAGAGACACTTAGCTGAAGTCTCTTATGAAGACCTTGTCTTTAAGGTGAGTAACAATAGAAACACACACCTACACTAATGTCCCAGCAGCTTCAGGATTTAAACATTTGTATTGTTTTCCAATGATGGCCTACCAGGAAACAGTGGTTAACTGCCTTGTTCAGGGGCAGAATGACAGATCAGGGACTCAATCCAGCAACCTTTTGGTTACTGGCCCAATGCTCTAACCACTAGGCTACCTGCCTCCCACTGATTTATTATCCTATGAAGTATATTTGCCTTTGAATTTGGAGCACATCCACTGGTATTGAATAAAAACATTATTTTGCAATGGCCGGCAACAAGTTTTACACTGATCAGCCAAAGGCAGGCATTTACCTGCTAACGGAAACCCTGGTACAGGGTATGCACAGAGCAATGTACTCATGCTATATCTGTGTGTGTTCTAGTCCCCAGAAAGTAGCTGGACAGACCTCTGGATTAGATGACTCGCCAGGAGCCCTCACCCGGAGTAAAGAGGTAGGTACCTCGTTCTCCTTCTCTCACATACAGTCTCTGTCTACACTCCCACTGTAGGCTTAGCAGAACATGAATCTCTCTCTCTGGGATGGGATGGGAGCCGGCAGTTCAGTAGGGGGGGGGGGGGGGGGAATCCTGTATCCACTATGTCATGCACAGTAACCCTGGATTATACCCTGTGATGAGTGGAGATTTAATCCATTATATTCCAGTTAAATCAGCAGTGATAAAGGCTGTTATATGTTAGCATGAGCTGTTGGCTCTATTTCAGAATCATGAATAGCATAAGGCATAGAAGATCAACACAGATTATACTGGGAATTACAGTGTCTTCAGAAAGTATTCACACCCCTTGACTTTTTCCACGTTGTTACAGCCTGAATTTAAAATTGATTAAATTGAGATTTTTGGGGGGTCACTGGCCTACACACAATACCCCATAATGTCAGTGGAATTATGTTTTTAGAATTTTTTATAAATTGATTAAATATGAAAAGCTTAAACGTCTTGAGTCAAGTATTCAACCCCTTTGTTATGGCAAGCCTAAATACATTCAGGAGTAACAATTTGATTAATATGATTTTTAAATGACTACCTCATCGCTGTACCCAACACATTTATCTGTAAGGTCCCTCAGTTGAGCAGTGAATTTCAAACACCGATTCAACCACAAAGACCAGGGAGGTTTTCCAATGCCTCACAAGGAAGGGCACCTATTGGTAGATGGGTAAAAAAATAAAAATACAGACATCGAATATCCCTTTGAACATGGTGAAGTTTTTAATTACACTTGGGATGGTGTATCAGTACACACAGTCATTACAAAGATACAGGCGTCCTTCCTAACTCAGTTGCCGGATATGAAGGACAATAACCTTAAACACAAGGCCAAATCTACACTGGAGTTGCGGCCCAAGTTAGTGTTGACTTAAATCTACGGCAAGACGCAAATGGTTCTCTAGAAGTGATAAACAACCAATTTGACAGAGCTTGAAGAACTTTGAAAATAATAATGGGTAAATGTTGCACAATCCAGGTGTGGGAAGCTCTTAGAGACTTACCCAGAAAGACTCATAGCTGCAAAATGTGCTTCTACAAAGTATTGACTCATTTCATTTTCAATCAATTTGCTGAAATGTCTAAAAACATGTGTTCACTTTGTCATTATGTGTAGATTAATGAGAAATGTTTTATTTAATCAATTTTGAATTCAGGCTGTAACACAACAAAATGTGAAAGTCAAGGGGTATGAATACTTTCTGAAGGCACTATGTTAAACCCATACAGTGCCTTTGGAAAGTATTCAGACCCCTTGACTTTTTCCACATTGTTGAGTTACAACCTTATTCTAAAAGTAATTCAATAAAACTATTTCCTCAGCATTCTACAAACAATACCCCATAATAACAAAGCGAAAACAGGTTTAGACGTTTTTTCAAATGTATTAAAAACAAAAAACATGCCTTATTTACATAAGTATTCAGACCCTTTGCTATGAGACTCTAAATTGAGCTCAGGTGCATCCTGTTTCCATTGATCATCCTTGATTTTTCTGCAACTGTATTGTGTCGAGGCACAGATCTGGGGAAGGATACCAAAACATTTCTGCAGCATTGAAGGTCCCCAATAACACACTGGCCTCCATCATTCTTAAATGGAAGAAGTTTGGAACCACCTGAGCAATCAGGGGAGAAGGGCCTTGGTCTGGAAGGTGACCAAGAACCAGATGGTCACACTGACAGAGCTCTAGAGTTCCTCTGTGGAGATGGGAGAACCTTCCAGAAGGACAACCATCTCTGCAGCACTCTACCAATCAGGCCTTTATGGTAGAGTGGCCAGACAGAAGCCACTCCTCAGTAAATGGCACATGACAGCCCGCTTGGAGTTTGCCAAAAGGCACCTAAAGGACTCTCAGACCATGAGAAACAAGATTCTCTGGTCTGATGAAACCAGATTGAACTCTTTGGCCTGAATGCCAAGTGTCACGTCTGAAGGAAACCTGGCACCATCCCTACGGTGAAGCATGGTGGTGGCAGGATCATGCTGTGGGGATGTTTTTCAGCAGCAGGGACTAGGAGACTAGTCAGGATCGAGGGAAAGATGATTAGAGCAAAGTACAGAGAGATCTTTGATGAAAACCTGCTCCAGAGTGCTCAGGACCTCAGACTGGGGCGAAGGTTAACCTAACAGGACAACGACCCTATGCAAACAGCCAAGACAACGCAGGAGTGGCTTCGGGACAAGTCTCTGAATGTCCTTGAGTGGCCCAGCCAGAGCCCGGACTTGAACCCGATCGAACATCTCTGGAGAGACCCGAAAATAGCTGTGCAGCAACGCTCCCCATCCAACCTGACAGAGCTTGAGAGGATCTGCAGAGAAGAATGGGAGAAACTCCCCAAATACAGGTGTGCCAAGCTTGTAGCATCAGAGCCATGAAGACTCAAGGCTGTAATCGCTGCCAAAGGTGCTTCAACAAAGTACTGAGTAAATGGTCTGAATACTTATGTAAATGTTTCAGTTGTTCATATTTCAGTTTACTTTTTATAATTCAGCAAAAATACCCAAAACATTTTTTGCTTTGTCATTATGGGGTATTGTGTGTAGCTTAATGAGGGGGAAATAACTATTTAATCCATTTTAGAATAAGGTCTGAATACTTTCCGAAGGCACTGTGTCTGTGTGTGTGAGAGTCAGAGACCTAGGTGTTAAGTCTGCTGACGCGCTACTTTGGCATATTTTCTACTAGCTCGGTACCTGAGGATAGAGGGCTATTTTAATTCTGGTCTCTGATGTTCATTTTGTGTGTTGTAGGGGGACAAGCCCAAGCCCCTGTTTGTGGCTGTGAATACCCTGGAAGACACTCAGGCAGTGCGCGCTGTAGCCTTCCACCCCACGGGAGCACTATACGCTGTGGGCTCCAACTCCAAGACGCTACGCGTGTGTGCCTACCCAAACGCTCCACTGGACACCAGGTACACACACACACACACACACACACACACACACACACACACACACACACACACACACACACACACAGCCTAATAATTCCTGAAATTATTTATCTACTGTTCAACTACTTTGAGGTATTCTGCTGTCAAGAGACTGCGATTTAACCCTCTTTCTCTCTACCCCCCACCCCTCCCTCAGTGGGGTATCAGGTATGACCAAGCAGCCGGAGGTTTGTTTTAAGAGGAATAAGCACCATAAGGGTTCTATCTACTGTGTGGCCTGGAGTCACTGTGGACAGCTGCTAGCCACCGGCTCCAATGACAAATATGTCAAAGTCCTGCCCTTTAGCTCAGAGACCTGCAACGCCACAGGTAAACTCAATACAAGGGTTGGGAGGCTATTCCATCTTACATCCACTCTATACACAAATTAGGATGAATTCCATTTTATTGATCTCCTGAAATGACTGACTATTGAGTAAAATCCAATGTACAACTGACAATGAACTTCCAGTTCTCCTATTTTCTCTTCGAACTCTTTTAGTTTCCGTTTTAGTCTTACTCCCCCTCTCTGTTTCTGTCCCTCTCTCAGGTCCAGACCTGGAGTTCAGTATGCACGACGGTACCATCAGAGACCTGGCGTTCATGGAGGGACCAGAAAGTGGAGGGGCCATTCTGATCAGCGCCGGAGCCGGAGACTGTAACATCTACACCACTGACTGTCAGAGAGGACAGGGCTTACACGCTCTCAGTGGACACACAGGTACACACACACACACACACACACACTAATTAGGTACACACACACTAATTTGCTCCACAGTACTCATTTACACACACTCATGTACTACTTACTTAATAATCTTTGTTCCTATATGGAAAATAAAGGCCTCCACGAGAGAGCGACGTGAGACTGATGATCTGTGCCTTCATCTTCAGGTCATATCCTGTCTCTGTATACGTGGGGAGGATGGATGATAGCGTCAGGCTCTCAGGACAAGACTGTGAGGTTCTGGGACCTGAGAGTACCGAGCTGCGTCAGAGTGGTGGGCACTGCCTTTCATGGATCAGGTGAGTATTGCTACCACACACACACACACACACACACACACACACACACACACGTGTTTCTTTGACTCTGCCCACACCTACTCGCACGTCCAGCATCACTACTCTGGACGGCTCTGACTTAGAATACGTGGACAACTACAAATACCTGGATGTCTGGTTAGACTGTAAACTCTCCTTCCAGACTCGCATTAAACATCTCCAATCCAAAATTAAATCTAGAATCGGCTTCCTATATCATTTACCGCAACAAAGCATCGTTCACTCATGCTGCCAAACATACCCTCGTAAAACTACTCAACAAACTGGATGCAGTCTATCACAGTGCCATCCGTTTTGTCACCAAAGCCCCATACACTACCCACCATTGCGACCTGTACGCTCTCGTTGGTTGGCCCTCGCTTCATACTCGTCGCCAAACCCACTGGGTACAGGTTATCTATAAGTCTCTGCTAGGTAAAGCCCCGCCTTATCTCAGCTCGCTGGTCACCATAGCAGCACCCACTCGTAGCACGCGCTCCAGCAGGTAATATCTCACTGGTCACCCCCAAAGCCAATTCCTCCTTTGGTCGTCTTTCCTTCCAGTTCTCTGCTGCCAATGACTGGAACGAACTGCAAAAATCGCTGGAGACTCATATCTCCCTCACTAGCTTTAAGCACCAGCTGTCAGAGCAGCTCACAGATCACTGCACCTGTACATAGCCCATCTGTAAACAGCCCATCTATCTACCTACCTCATCCCCATACTGTATTTATTTATCTTACTCCTTTGCACCCCAGTATCTCTACTTGCACATTCATCTTCTGCACATCTACCATTCCAGTGTTTAATTGCTATATTGTAATTACTTCGCCACCATGGCCTATTTATTGCCTTACCTCTCTTGTCCTACCTCATTTGCACACACTGTATATAGACTTTTTGTTTTCTTTTGTTCTACTGTATTATTGACTGTATGTTTTGTTTAATCCATGTATAACTCTGTTGTATGTGTCGAATTGCTATGCTTTATCTTGGCCAGGTCGCAGTTGCAAATGAGAACTTGTTCTCAACTAGCCTACCTGGTTAAATAAATGTGAAATAAAATAAAAAATAAACATATTTACATATTTGTCTCTGTCCTCCTCCTCTCCTCCTCTCAGGCAGTCCTGTTGCCTCGGTAGCGGTGGACCCTAGCGGTCGTCTCCTAGCGACGGGCCAGGAGGACAGCGGCTGTATGCTTTATGACATCAGAGGGGGACGCATGGTGCAGACATACCGGCCCCACTCCAGTGATGTGCGCTCTGTTAGGTTCTCCCCCGGGGCACACTACCTGCTCACTGGTTCCTACGACACCAAGGTCATGATCAGCAACCTGCAAGGTAAGGAAGACATCTAGTGGCTACGTCTGAAATGGCTTCTATTTTCTATACACACTTTTTCCTCATTCTGTTACGTCACAGCCTAATTCTAAAATGGATTAAATCGGGGTTTTTTACCATCATCAAGCTACACACAATACCCCACAATGACAAAGCAAAAAATATCACATTTACATAAGTATTCAGACCATTTACTCAGTACTTTGTTAAAGCACCTTTGGCAGCGTTTACAGCATCGAGTCTTCTTGGGTATGATGCTACAAGCTTGGCACACATGTATTTGGGGAGTTTCTCCCATTCTTCTCTGCACATCCTCTCAAGCTCTGTCAGGTTGGATGGGGAGTGTTGCTGCACAGCTATTTTCAGAGATGTTCGATCGGGTTCAAGTCCGGGCTCTGGCTGGGCCACTCAAGAACATTCAGAGACTTGTCCCGAGGCCACTCCTGCATTGTCTTGGCTGTGTGCTTTGGGTCGTTGTCCTGTTGGAAGGTGAACCTTCGCCCCAGTCGTAGGTCCTGAGTGCTCTGGAGCAGGTTTTCATCAAGGATCTCTCTGTACTTTGCTCTGTTCATCTTTCCCTCGACCCTGACTAGTCTCCCAGTCCCTGCCACTGAAAAACATCCCCACAGCATGATGCTGCCACCACCATACTTCACCGTAAGGATGGTGCCAGGTTTCTTCCAGATGTGACGCTTGGCAATCAGGCCAAAGAGTTCAATCTTGGTTTCATCAGACCAGAGAATCTTGTTTCTCATGATCTGAGAGTCCTTTAGGTGCCTTTTGGCAAACTCCAAGCGGGCTGTCATGTGCCATTTACTGAGGAGTGGCTTCCGTCTTGCCACTCTACCATAAAGGCCTGATTGGTAGAGTGCTGCAGAGATGGTTGTCCTTCTGGAAGGTTCTCCCATCTCCACAGAGGAACTCTACAGTCGTGGCCAAAGGTTTTGAGAATGACACAAATATTAATTTTCACAAAGTCTGCTGCCTCAGTTTGTATGCACTCCAGAATGTTATGAAGAGTGATCAGGTGAATTGCAATTAATTGCAAAGTCCGTCTTTGCCATGCAAATGAACTTAATCACAAAAAAATATATCGACTGCATTTCCGCCCTGCCACAAAAGGACCAGCTGACATGTCAGTGATTCTCTCATTATCACAGGTGTTAGTGTTGACGAGGACAAGGCTGGAGATCACTCTGTCATGCTGATTGAGTTCGAATAACAAACTGGAAGCTTCAAAAGGAGGGTGGTGCTTGGAATCATTGTTCTTCCTCTGTCAATCATGGTTACCTGCAAGGAAACGCGTGCCGTCATCATTGCTTTGCACAAAAAGGGCTTCACAGGCAAGGATATTGCTGCCAGTAAGATCGCACCTAAATCAACCATTTATCGGATCATCAAGAACTTCAAGGAGAGCGGTTCAATTGTTGTGAAGAAGGCTTCAGGGCGCCCAAGAAAGTCCAGCAAGCGTCAGGACCGTCTCCTAAAGTTGATTCAGCTGTGGGATCGGGGCACCACCAGTACAGAGCTTGCTCAGTACTGGCAGCAGGCAGGTGTGAGTGCATCTGCACGCACAGTGAGGCGAAGACTTTTGGAGGATGGCCTGGTGTCAAGAAGGGCAGCAAAAAAGCCACTTCTCTCCAGGAAAAACATCAGGGACAGACTGATATTCTGCAAAAGGTACAGGGATTGGACTGCTGAGGACTGGGATAAAGTCATTGTCTGATGAAGTCATCTCTGATGAATCCCCTTTCCGATTGTTTGGGGCATCCGGAAAAAAGCTTGTCCGGAGAAGACAAGGTGAGCGCTACCATCAGTCCTGTGTCATGCCAACAGTAAAGCATCCTGAGACCATTCATGTGTGGGGTTGCTTCTCAGCCAAGGGAGTGGGCTCACTCACAATTTTGCCTAAGAATACAGCCATGAATAAAGAATGGTACCAACACATCCTCCGAGAGCAACTTCTCCCAACCATCCAGGAACAGTTTGGTGACGAACAATGCCTTTTCCAGCATGATGGAGCACCTTGCCATAAGGCAAAAGTGACAACTAAGTGGCTCAGGGAACAAAACATCGATATTTTGGGTCCATGGCCAGGAAACTCCCCAGACCTTAATCCCATTGGGAACTTGTGGTCAATCCTCAAGAGGCGGGTGGACAAACAAAAACCCACAAATTCTGACAAACCAAGCATTGACTATGCAAGAATGGGCTGCCATCAGTCAGGATGTGGCCCAGAAGTTAATTGACAGCATGCCAGGGCGGATTGCAGAGGTCTTGAAAAAGAAGGGTCAACACTGCAAATATTGACTCTTTGCGTCAACTTCATGTAATTGTCAATAAAATCCTTTGACACTTATGAAATGCTTGTAATTATACTTCAGTATTCCATAGTAACATCTGACAAAAATTCCTAAAGACACTGAAGCAGCAAACTTTGTGGAAATTAATATTTCATATTTGTGTCATTCTCAAAACTTTTGGCCACGACTGTAGAGCTCTGTCAGAGTGACCATCGGGTTCTTGGTCACCTCCCGGACCAAGGCCCTTCTCCCCCGATTGCTCAGTGTGGCCGGGCGGCCAGCTCTAGGAAAAGACTTGGTTGTTCCAAACTTCTTTCATTTAGGAATGATGGTCACTGTGTTCTTGGGGACCTTCAATGTACCCTTCCCCAGATCTGTGCCTCGACACAATCCTGTCTCGGAGCTCTACGGACAAAACTCTTCGACCTCATGACTTGGTTTTTGCTCTGACATGCACTGTCAACTGTGGGACCTTATGTAGACAGTTGTGTGCCTTTCCAAATCATCTCCAATCAATTGAATTTATCACAGGTGGACTCTAATCAAGTTGTGTAAACATCAAGGATGGTCAATGGAAACAGAATTTCTAGTCTCATAGCAAAGGGTCTTACGCCGCTGCTACTCTATCTATGCATAGTCACTTTAACTCATGTACATTACCTCTTACCGCGACACCGGTGCCCCCGCACATTGACTCTACTGGTACCCCCTGTATATAGTCTTGCTTTTGTTATTTTACTGCTGCTTGAACTACATTGTTGGTTAAGGGCTTGTAAGTAAGCATTTCACTGTAACGTCTACACCTGTTGTATTCGGCACATATGACTAACATTTGATTTGAATACTTATGTAAATAAGGTATGTTTTTTTTATTTTTAATACATTTGCAAACATTTCTAAAAACCTGTTTTCGCTATGTCATTATAAGGTATTGTGTGTAGATTTGATGAAGAAAAAAAATATTTAATCAATTTTGAATTTAGGCTGTAACACAACAAAATGTGGAATAAGTCAAGGGGTATAAATACTTTCTGAAGGCACTGTAGTGCACTACTTTCAACCAAGGCCTATAGAACTCCGGTCAAAAGCAATGCACAATGTAGGGACTAGGATGGCATTTCAGACAGTCGCTAAATAGTCCTTGGTGATGGTTGTTGTTCATCTGTAACTGTTAGTTGTGTGTTGGCAGTCTCTGACAGTGTTTTGTGTGATTTGTTGGTCTAATAATAAAGCAAAAAAACCTAGATGTACTTATTTGGTTTGGCTGCTGTCAATGACTTATGAGGAATCACTATCCAGGATGGAAATGAAGCTAGCCTAGCTGGCCAGTGGCCAAAATGCCAGAGTTCCATCCCTGCTCACAAGTCCAAGAACATGTATTTAGGCTCTTTGTACACACAATATATAAAAATGTGTTTTTGTCTGTGCAGGTGACTTGACGAAGCCGTTGCCCCTGACTCTGGTAGGGGAGCACGGTGACAAGGTGATTCAGTGCAGGTGGCACACACACGACCTGTCCTTCCTCTCCTCCTCCGCTGACCGTACCGTCACACTCTGGACACACAACCCCTAGCACACACACACACACACGACCTGTCCTTCCTCTCCTCCTCCACTGACCGTACCGTCACACTCTGGACACACAACCCCTAGCACACACACACACACACACACGACCTGTCCTTCCTCTCCTCTGCTGACCGTACCGTCACACTCTGGACACACAACCCCTAGCACACACACACGACCTGTCCTTCCTCTCCTCCTCCACTGACCGTACCGTCACACTCTGGACACACAACCCGTAGCACACACAACCCCTAGCACACACATGACCTGTCCTTCCTCTCCTCCTCCGCTGATTGTACCGTCACACTCTGGACACACAACCCGTAGCACACACACACACACACACACACAACCCCTAGCACACACATGACCTGTCCTTCCTCTCCTCCTCCGCTGACCGTACCGTCACACTCAACCCCTAACACACACACACACACAACCCCTAGTACACACACAGTGGACATGAATAACCTATAATACACAACCTGGATGCACCCTACACTCTCTCACCACTTGCAACCAACAGGACGGTTTATCCCTCTGGAGTGAAGTCCGAGTGGTTGTATCTTTTAGATGTTTTAAGGTTTGATGTCATGCTCGGCTCCCCTCACATCACTGCTTCTGGGTACAATGCATCCTGTACTTAGTGGTTCAACAGGTGTGGGGGGGGGGGGGTACAATGGGGGAAGTGCACCAGCTGGAGATGTTTGGCTACAGTGCATTGTTTCATATGGTGCCTTGAGTTATCCAGTTTCCACAAGAAAGCTTTATCAATACAGAAACCCACGTGGGTCCTCTCCATTTCGGGGTCAAAGTTGAACTTATCTGTGACATCATTCCAGAAACAAAATGTACATTCCTCATTAGTTTGCACAGTCAGTGTGTTTGTTACAGCTTGTTACCATGCTGCTATTATTTAAGAAACCAATGTTGTGATCTAAACTGCTGACTGTGTGTGTGGTTCATTACATCAGGCGATCAGTGTGGGTTATTCTTCTATCGAGTTGAATCTGTTGCTTTGATCAATACTACTAGTATACCCCTAATGTGGAACTTTCCGATGTTTAACGCTACTGTGCAAGTTTGCCTATCGCATCGCTGGCTTTTGGGGGGGGGGGGGGGGGGGGGGGCGCTTGTACGTTAATGTCAAGTGTTTAGTGCAAAATGCTGTCTTCAGGCAGATATGGTGTTTCTTGCATTGGCTTGCTTTCAAATGTAAAAATAAAATACTTGTTTTATATCGACATGGAAGGGAATTCCAGATCTACTTTTTGGCTTGGCCAGATGCAGCGTACAGTTAAGTTGTAAGCAACAATCACTTGTATAGCTTTAGTTCTGCAGTGTTACTGGTTGTTTCCTAGATGGCAGTCTTTGACCATTTAAAGGGATTCTTATGCACAATGAAATCTTAGAAAAAGCATGGCATTGCTCTACATCACATTTATGAACATGTATTGAGGGCCATGTTTTGTTTCTGTATCTTACGTTTGCACCAGACACTTATTGTATCAAGATGCAGAATTGAGTTTTAGGCTTTGTTCATCAATTTTAAAATAAGGCCAAACTAATAGATGTATTTATTTATAATTTGTTATATTGTATGTCTAGTCATGATTTTCTGTTGATATGAAATAAGATGGTGGTTCTTGTATTTAGCTTTTATAAAACTTGTTTTAAAAAGTGACTAAGAGAAATGAAAGTGTGATCGCTGCTGTGGTATCTAAATAAAAGCCTCTGACCCTTGACTGAACTAGTGTGATCTCCTGATAGGATATACTATGCAATGGCATAGGCCTGTAGTTAGTACACACTGAAAGGTCTGAAGTTTGAAATGTATCATTGAAGAACTTTATGCTTACATCTTATTCCTACTTCCGGCGCCGACAGAGATGGCCGCCTCGCTTCGCCTTCCTAGGAAAAAAAATGGTCGGAACTGGAAGCACTTCGCTACACTCGCATTAACATGTGTATGTGACAAATACAATTTGATTTTATTTATGGTTCAACACACCAAGCCTCACGGTTTGGTAGGTGATTAATATTAGACACCTAGCCTCACGGTTTGGTAGGTGATTAATATTAGACACCTAGCCTCAGTTTGGTAGGTGATTAATATTAGACACACCTAGCCTCACGGTTTGGTAGGTGATTAATATTAGACACCTAGCCTCACGGTTTGGTAGGTGATTAATATTAGACACACCTAGCCTCACGGTTTGGTAGGTGATTAATATTAGACACCTAGCCTCACGGTTTGGTAGGTGATTAATATGACACGCCTAGCCTCACGGTTTGGTAGGTTAGTTGCCTTGCCTTGTGGAAAGCTGTGCTTCGACACCTCTCCAGCTAACTCAACTTTGGTGAACCATTAAGACAAAACAATTTCTATACTAAATAAATGAAGCTTTATTCCTGATGTCATAGAAAATATAGGAAGTACAGAAGAGCATCAGGAACTGTACACACCCACCGGTGAATTCATTTTGTCAATGATTATTAAGCCTGAGAGCATTTTCTTTTTTTTTGTAAATCCTTACCTAAATGAGGTATCCCATCCCCCCCCCATTCATAACCACAACTCCCAACATACAGACAATTAAATACATTTATCAGACGCAATTAGGGTGAAGTGTCTTGTTCAAGAGCACATCGGCAGATTTTTTTTTTTTTGCCTGGTCGGCTCAGGATTCGAACCAGCGACCTTTAGGTTACTGGCCCAACGTTCTAACCGCTAGGCTACCTGCTGGAAAGAGTGCTGTACCAGTCTAGTCTACGTCAGAAAAACCTGGTGCAAAATCAGACCAACCACAAGGGGAGGTGAAACGGCAGTATGCTAGAGCTTAGAAATAAATACACTGCAGTCATGACACATATCTAAAGATACATTTTCAGATGGTAGTAAAATTCTATGTAGTACATAATTGTTAAAAACATAAGAGGAGTAGGTTCAGGACTTCATGTTTGTCTGTGCAGTTTCACAACATGTACAGTACAGTGCAAGGTCGAGTATTCCCCATAAGGAAAGATGGTTCCATATTCTAGAACCCTTCAGTGAGTTCCTGAATGTTCCACTGTGGTTCCCTATAGGCACCTACATTAATGCTAGCAGTGCTTTCAACTGGGAAACATGAGGCTTCTGAATCCCACCATGGACAGGATTATCAACAACCATTATTTTTGGAAGCAACAGTCTCTGCTACGGACAGAAAAGACCATTGAAAAGTTAGTCTGTAAAAAAGCCCCATCCACTTGAGTACAGCATCAATGTCGTGGACAAATACAAAACACCCTTCCTCTTCCACACTGTTCACCTCCAGAGAGGCCCACTCTCCTGGGTTTTCACCCCGCCATCGGGGGCCCTCTACTTGGGCAAGGCTCAGTTGGAGCATGGCCGTGCTGCGGATGGCAGGGTGACCCGCTGCTCGTCCATGCGTTTGGCCTGGGACCTCATGATGAGGCTGAAGAAGTCCTCGTCTGGGACAGTGGGGCCACGTGCCGGGGGAGGGGCGCAGCGCTGGTCATCCAGACGGGAACCCTGGGGGAGGGATAGGAGAAAGTGGAACTTACCTATATGAAAAGGACCCCTTTCAATGTAAAACACAGATGTAACATTTGCTACAGTGTGCCCTGACCTACTGTACACCACCCTATAATACACACCTGGCACTTGACGAGCATGTTGAAGAAGTCATCATCAGGCTCAGAGTTATCTGCATTGGCCATCAGGTGGCTGAGGACAGCCTGGCTTCTGTTCTGGTGGACCCGAAGGACGGGCAAACTACCCCCAGCACCTCCACCGTCCTCTAACCGGCAACCCTGGGAACCAGACCCAGAACCCAGGCCTGTTACAGCTGCTGACTCTGACACAGCTGGAGGAGAGAGGGAGGGAGGGATCAAAGGCACATTTTGCCATGGATTTTGTTGGAAGTGGGTATAAACAGTCATAAGGTCCTAACAGTGTGTGTTTACTCTTACACTTCCTCATGGCTCTGGCTGGAGAGTCAGAGGAGCCCTTGTCCTGTATGGAACAGCGCTGGTCGTCCATCCTGTTGCTCTGGAAACGACTCAGCAGGTCAAAGAAGCCCTCGTCCCCGAGCATGTCTGGACTGGCCCTCTGAGTGAGAATTAAATACTTTATTTTGATCCACAATGAAACGTGGGTGTAAGCATAAGAGCCACACTTTAATAAGCTATAAGTAGTAGAGGTGTAGAAGTATTGGTAGTAGTAGACGTATTATTGGTAGTAGAGTACTAGTAGCGTATAGTAGTGTAGTAGACGTATTATTGGTAGTAGAGTACTAGTAGCATGGTAGAGTAGTAGTATCAGTAGTAGAGTATAGTAGTGGTAGTAGTAGCAGCATGGTAGAGTAGTAGTAGAGTATAGTAGTGGTAGTAGAGTGTAGCAGAGATCAGTATAGTAGTAGAGGTCAGTAGTAGAGGTAGTCAGAGTATAAGTAGTAGAGTGTAGAAGTAGTCAGTAGAATATCAGTAGAGTATAGTAGTAGAGCATAGTAGCAGAAGAGTATCAGAAGTAGTCAGAGTATAGTAGTAGTAGTAGTAGAGTATCAGTAGTAGAGCATAGTAGCAGAAGAGTATCAGTAGTAGAAGTAGTCAGTAGAGTATCAGTAGTAGAGTATCAGTAGAAGTAGTCAGAGTATAGTAGTAGAAGAGTATCAGGAGTATAGTAGAAGTAGTCAGTAGAGTATCGTAGAAGTAGTCAGTAGAGTATCGTAGAAGTAGTCAGTAGAGTATAGTCGTAGAGTATCAGTAGTAGAAGAAGTCAGTAGAGTATCAGTAGTAGAAGAGTGTCAGTAGTAGTCAGTAGAGTATCAGTAGTAGAAGAAGTAGTCAGTAGAGTATCAGTAGTAGAAGTAGTCAGTAGAGTATCAGTAGTAGTAGTAGTAGAAGAGTATCAGTAGTAGTAGTATTCAGTAGTAGAGTATCAGTAGTAGTAGTAGTCAGTAGTAGAGTATCAGTAGTAGTAGTAGTCAGTAGAGTATCAGTAGTAGAAGTAGTCAGTAGTAGAAGAAGTAGTCAGTAGAGTATCAGTAGTAGAAGTAGTCAGTAGAGTATCAGTAGTCAGTAGAGTATCAGTAGTCAGTAGAGTATCAGTAGTAGAAGTAGTCAGTAGAGTATCAGTAGTAGAAGTAGTCAGTAGAGTATCAGTAGTAGAAGAGTCAGTAGTAGAAGTAGTCAGAGTATCAGTAGTAGAAGTAGTCAGTAGAGTATCAGTAGTAGAAGAGTATCAGTAGTAGTAGTAGAGTATCAGTAGTAGAGCATAGTAGCAGAAGAGTATCAGTAGTAGAAGTAGTCAGTAGAGTATCAGTAGTAGAGTATCAGTAGAAGTAGTCAGAGTATAGTAGTAGAAGAGTATCAGGAGTATAGTAGAAGTAGTCAGTAGAGTATCGTAGAAGTAGTCAGTAGAGTATCGTAGAAGTAGTCAGTAGAGTATAGTCGTAGAGTATCAGTAGTAGAAGAAGTCAGTAGAGTATCAGTAGTAGAAGAGTATCAGTAGTAGTCAGTAGAGTATCAGTAGTAGAAGAAGTAGTCAGTAGAGTATCAGTAGTAGAAGTAGTCAGTAGAGTATCAGTAGTAGTAGTAGTAGAAGAGTATCAGTAGTAGTAGTATTCAGTAGTAGAGTATCAGTAGTAGTAGTAGTCAGTAGTAGAGTATCAGTAGTAGTAGTAGTCAGTAGAGTATCAGTAGTAGAAGTAGTCAGTAGTAGAAGAAGTAGTCAGTAGAGTATCAGTAGTAGAAGTAGTCAGTAGAGTATCAGTAGTCAGTAGAGTATCAGTAGTCAGTAGAGTATCAGTAGTAGAAGTAGTCAGTAGAGTATCAGTAGTAGAAGTAGTCAGTAGAGTATCAGTAGTAGAAGAGTCAGTAGTAGAAGTAGTCAGAGTATCAGTAGTAGAAGTAGTCAGTAGAGTATCAGTAGTAGAAGAGTATCAGTAGTAGAAGAGTATCAGTAGTAGTCAGTAGTAGTCAGTAGTAGAGTATCTGTAGTATCAGTAGAAGAGTATCAGTAGTAGAAGTAGTCAGTAGAGTATCAGTAGTAGAAGAGTCAGTAGTAGAAGTAGTCAGAGTATCAGTAGTAGAAGTAGTCAGTAGAGTATCAGTAGTAGAAGAGTATCAGTAGTAGTAGTCAGTAGTAGAAGAGTATCAGTAGTAGTAGTAGTCAGTAGTAGAGTATCTGTAGTATCAGTAGTAGAAGAGTATCAGTAGTAGAAGTAGTCAGAGTATCAGTAGTAGTCAGATTATCAGTAGTAGAAGAGTATCAGTAGTAGAAGAGTATCAGTAGTAGAAGAGTATCAGTAGTAGAAGAGTATCAGTAGTAGAAGAGTATCAGTAGTAGAAGTAGTCAGTAGAGTATCAGTAGTAGTAGTTTCAGAACTAGGAGAATGGTTAATGGCTAAGAGATGCTTTAGGACTAGATAAATCATGTTTTTCCTCTAACCTTCTGTGGTCCCTGTGCGGGGGTCTGTGGGGTGTTACTGGTGTCCTGCAGGACTTTACTGGAGCCCCCAGCCTTGTGCTTCTTGCCCCGCAGACGGCTGACGAAGAACAGCTTGGAGGAGCTCTTAGCCAGGGTGGGTTTAGACTGCTTGGTCAGGATGTCACTGTTCCACTTCTGAGCCTGGAGAGAGGGGAGACAAACTTTGAATACACATCACAAACACCTCAAATAGAGAATTGACATTATACATACAAAACAAGACATTTGAAAGATGCAATGTGTAATTTCACTAATTTCAGGCCAATAGTGCAATTTGAATTGCCACTAAGCCTAGGGAATAGAAAGTTACAGATTGCACCTTTGAACCCAGTAACTTACGTTGATCTTGTCTGGGGTGAGTTTCATGAGCTCCAGGTTTTCCATGCTGTGCCGTCTGCCCATCCTGGGCCTGGCCCCGTGCAGGTTGTAGTCAATGTCCTTGATGGGGTTCTCAGACAGGGTGGAGTCGTTGGTTCTATAGCTCAGCCCCAGGACCATCTGCAGGTCTGACACGTTCATACGGGCTGTGAGCTCTCCACTCCGGTCCCCAGTCTGAAACACACACCAAATTAGGATCGACCTTGCTGTAATCAGATACTTTTTTTTATATGGATAGGGTTTCTACGACCATGAGTTTTAGCTGACCACAAATGGAGGATTCAGTATAAAATTGTGGTCCTACTCACGAGGTGATTAGGGTTGTGGCGGTCACACAATTTCATCAGCCGGTGATTGTCAAGCAAATAACTGTCAGTCTCACGGTAATTGACCGTAATTAACAAACACATTTAGCATCTCCTTGCTTCCTACAAGCCACGGATGCAGACCTTTGGAACATCTACATTTAAAAATAAAGTAATAATATAGCCTACACCTTCACAATCAATCCAATATTTATTTTAGACAGGTCTAAAGAAGCATGAAATTAAGAAAATGTAGTCTGGTTCAGAAGAGCAGAATAGCATACTCTGTGTTGTCCTTATGTTAGGCCCTGATGTGGCTATGCCAAATGGCTGTGGGCTACACTAGTTCATTTAGCAGACAAGATTTGCTTACAATTCCATGCCATTATTTTAGATTATTTTATAGTATGAAGAATACAATTGAACGAAGCTGAATAAAATAGAAAGGTAGAAAGAGAAGGGCTGCTAAGGGACACAATAGTAGATGTTGGTAGACAGAAGGTGCTCTTTGGTAAAAAGGGTAAATTGGTCATCAAAAAGAGAGGAGGACCATGATGAGAATAATGACTTGAAAAAAGTAACTTGAAAGATATGAGCTCTGCTTTGTTTTTTGTGCAGGCTGTACAGACCTCATCAGCCTCTCATTCACAATTTGACAAGCCTTGATAATGCCTTGAATTTCACGGTGGCATCCCGTGTGGCCGTAATGCACCCTAAAAAATTCCATGCCTTTTGTGGCCATTGTCCCAGAGTGCTGCTTTGTGCCCTTCTCCCTGACACAGAGCCCAAACCGGCTGCGTGCGTGCACCATCGTGCATAAATTTATATTGTCCCCCCACACCAAACGCGATCACGACACGCAGGTTAAAATATCAAAACAAACTCTGAACCAATTATATTAATTTGGGAACAGGTCGAAAAGCATTAAACATTTATAGCAATTTAGCTAGTTAGCTTGCACTTGCTAGCTAATTTGTCCTGGGATAAACATTGAGTTGCTATTTTACCTGAAATGCACAAGGCCCTCTACTCCAATTAATCCACACATAAAACGGTCAACCGAATCGTTTCCAGTCATCTCTTCCTTCCAGGCCTTTTCTTCTCTTGACTTTATATTGCAATTAGCAACTTTCATAAATTAGATGCTTTACCGACACTGTCATCGTTCGTCTTTCAGTCACCCACGTGGGTATAACCAATGAGGAGATGGCACGTGGGTAGCCGCTTCTATAAACCAATGAGATGGGATAGGCAGGACTTGCAGCGCGATCTGCGTCAAAGAGAACTGATTTCTATTTTAGCCCTTGACAACGCAGACGCTCGCTAGCAGTGTGGGTGCAATAATTGAATAACAGATTTCTTCATTTATTTTGCAACGCGAGCAGTATGGTCAGCCTGTGAGTGCTGCACGCTCCGAAGGACCTCTCACTCATATGTCTCTTCATCACGTGATCGGGTACTTCTCACAGGCTACAAGTGAAGACAGACATCGGGGACACAACTCAAATCAAAGTTTATTTGTCACATGCGCCGAATACAACAGGTGTAGACCTTACAGTGAAATGCTTACTTACAGGCTCTAACCAATAGTGCGGGAAAAAAAGGTGTGTGTGTGTAAGTAAAGAAATAAAACAGTAAAAAGACATTTGAAAATAAGAGTAGCAAGGCTATATACAGACACCGGTTAGTCAGGCTTATTGAGGTAGTATGTACATGTGGGTATGGTTAAAGTGACTATGCATATATGATGAACTGAGAGTAGCAGTAGCGTAAAAAGAGGGGTTGGGGGTTGTGCGGGAGCACTGGTTGGTCGGGCCAATTGAGGTAGTATGTACATGAATGTATAGTTAAAGTAACTATGCATATACGATAAACAGAGAGTAGCGGGGGGGGGGGGGGGGGGGGGGGGGGGGGGGCACACAACGCAAATAGTCCGGGTAACGATTTGGTTACCTGTTCAGGAGTCTTATGGCTTGGGGTAAAAGCTGTTGAGAAGCCTTTTTGTCCTAGACTTGGCACTCCGGTAGCAGAGAGAACAGTCTATGACTGGGGTGGCTGGGGTCTTTGACAATTTTCAGGGCCTTCCTCCGACACCGCCTGGTGTAGAGGTCCTGGATGGCAGGCAGCTTTGCCCCAGTGATGTACTGGGCCGTACGCACTACCCTCTGAAGTGCCTTGCGGTCGGAGGCCAAGCAATTGCCGTACCAGGCAGCGATGCCGGTCAGGATGCTCTCGATGTTGCAGCTGTAGAACCTTTTGAGGATCTCAGGACCCATGCCAAATCTTTTTAGTTTCCTGAGGGGGAATAGGCTTTGTCGTGCCCTCTTCACTCTAATTTGTTGTTGATGTGGACACCAAGGAATTTGAAGCTCTCAACCTGCTCCACTACAGCCCCATCGATGAGAATGGGGACGTGCTCAGTGCTCCTTTTCCTGTAGTCCACAATCATCTCCTTAGTCTTGGTTACGTTGAGGGATAGGTTGTTATTCTGGCACCACCCGGCCAGGTCTCTGACCTCCTCCCTATAGGCTGTCTCGTCGTTGTCGGTGATCAGGCCTACCACTGTTGTGTCGTCAGCAAACTTAATGATGGTGTTGGAGTCGTGCCTGGCCATGCAGTCGCGGGTGAACAGGGAGTACAGGAGGGGACTGAGCACACACCCCTGGTGAGCTCCAGTGTTGAGGATTAGCGTGGCAGATGTGTTGCTACCTACCCTCACCACCTGGGGGCAGCCCATCAGGAAGTCCAGGATCCAGTTGCAGAGGGAGGTGTTTAGTCCCAGGTTCCTTAGCTTGGTGATGAGCTTTGAGGGTACTATGGTGTTGAACGCTGAGCTGTAGTCAATGAATAGCATTCTCACATAGATGTTCCTTTTGTCCAGGTGGGAAAGGGCTGTGTGGAGTGCAATAGAGATTGCACCATCTGTGGATCTGTTTGGGCGGTATGCAAATTGGAGTGGGTCTAGGTTTTCTGGGATAATGGTGTTGATGTGAGCCATTACCAGCCTTTCAAAGCACTTTATGGCTACGGACATGAGTGCTACGGGTCTGTAGTCATTTAGGCAGGTTGCCTTTGTGTTCTTGGGAACAGGGACTATGTTGGTATTACAGACAATCAGGGACATGTTGAAAATGTCAGTGAAAACACCTGCCAGTTGGTCAGCACCTGCCAGTTGGTCAGCACATGCCAGTTGGTCAGCACATGCCAGTTGGTCAGCACATGCCAGTTGGTCAGCACATGCCCGGAGCACACGTCCTGGTAATCCATCTGGCCCCGCAGCCTTGTGAATGTTGACCTGTTTAAAAGGTCTTACTCACGTCGGCTACGGAGAGCGTGATCACACAGTCGTCCGGAACAGCTGATGCTCTCATGCATGCCTCAGTGTTGCTTGCCTCGAAGCAAGCATTGAAGTGATTTAGCGCGCCTGGTAGGCTCGTGTCACTGGGCAGCTCTCGGCTGTGCTTCCCTTTGTAGTTTGTAATAGTTTGCAAGCCCTGCCACATCCGACGAGCGTTGGAGCCGGTGTAGTATGATTCAATCTTAGCCCTGTATTGACGTGGGATTTCTTGTAAGCTTCCGGGTTAGAGTCCCGCACCTTGAAAGCGGCAGCTCTACCCTTTAGCTCAGCACGTCCTTATCCAATTCCGAGGTGCATATTAAAAAGATACTGGAAGAACTGTCCACATTTACTTTAATCAACTAACAAGATATTTATGCCTAACGAACAGCAAAAGCACTATGTCAATATACTATCCCCCATAGTACAAAAGTCAACCTATTCAAGAAATAAATATTCCAAACATAGTCTGGGACGGTTGTGGGATGCGATAGATCCCAAATTAAATAATAAACTCAGCAAAAAAGAAACGTCCTCACTCTCAACTGTGTTTATTTTCAGCAAACTTAACCTGTTATGGATAGGGGGCAGTATTTTCACGGCCGGATAAAAAAACGTACCCAATTTAATCTGATTATTACTACAGCCCAGAAACTAGAATATGCATATAATTATTAGCTTTGGATAGGAAACACTCCAAAGTTTCTAAAACTGTTTGAATGGTGTCTGAGTATAACAGAACTCATTTGGCAGGCCAAAACCTGAGAAGATTCTGTACAGGAAGTACCCTGTCTGACCATTTCTTGGCCTTCTTGATTATCTCTATCCAAAACAGGGGATCTCTGCTGTTACGTGACACTTCCTACGGCTCCCATGGGCTCTCAGAAGGCGGCAAAAAGCTGAATCGTGGCTTTGCAGGCCCTGACTGAAAAACATTAGCGCGTTTGGATAGTGGCCGGTCACAGTACTATGAGACTCAGGCTCGTGCACGAGTCGACTCCATGTTTACTTTCTCTTTGAACGAAAACCACCACTCCCGGTCGGAATATTATTGCTTTTTTACGAGAAAAATGACATAAAAAAATGTATTTTAAACAGCGGTTGACATGCTTCGAAGTACGGTAATGGAATATTTAGAATTTTTTTGTCACGAAACGCGTCGGGCGCGTAACCCTTCGTCACCCTTGGATAGTGTCTTGAACGCACAAACAAAACGCCGCTATTTGGATATAACTATGGATTATTTTGAACCAAACCAACATTTGTTATTGAAGTAGAAGTCCTGGGAGTGCATTCTGACGAAGAACACCAAAGGTAATCAAACTTTTCTAATAGTAAATCGGAGTTTGGTGAGTGCCAAACTTGGTGGGTGTCAAAATAGCTAGCCGTGATGGCTGGGCTATCTACTCAGAATATTGCAAAATGTGCTTTTGCCGAAAAGCTATTTTAAAATCGGACACCTCGATTGCACAAAGGAGTTCTGTATCTATAATTCTTAAAATAATTGTTATGTATTTTGTCAACGTTTATCATGAGTAATTTAGTAAATTCACCGGAAGTTTGCGGGGGGTATGCTAGTTCTGAACGTCACATGCTAATGTAAAAAGCTGGTTTTTGGATATAAATATGAACTTGATTGAACAAAACATGCATGTATTGTATAACAATGTCCTAAGATTGTCATCTGATGAAGATCAAAGGTTAGTGCTGCATTTAGCTGTGATTTGGGTTTATGTGACATTCTATGCTAGCTTGAAAAATGGGTGTCTGATTATTTCTGGCTGGGTACTCTGCTGACATAATCTAATGTTTTGCTTTCGCTGTAAAGCCTTTTTGAAATCGGACAGTATGGTTAGATAAAGGAGAGTCTTGTCTTTAAAATGGTGTAAAATGGTCATATGTTTGAGAAATGGAAGTTTTGGGTTTGAGGAATTTGTAATTCGCGCCACGCCTATCATTGGATATTGGAGCAGGTGTTCCGTTAGCGGAACGTCTAGATGTAAGATTAACATGTGCAAATATTTGTATGAACATAAGATTCGACAACTGAGAAATAAACTGAACAAGTTCCACAGACATGTGACTAACAGAAATGGAATAATGTGTCCCTGAACAAAGGGGAGGAGGGTGGGTCAAAATCAAAAGTAACAGTCAGTATCTGGTGTGGCCACCAGCTGCATTAAGTACTGCAGTGCATCTCCTCCTCATGGACTACACCAGATTTGCCAGTTATTGCTGTGAGATGTTATCCCACTCTTCCACCAAGGCACCTGCAAGTTCCCAGACATTTCTGAGGGGAATGGCCCGAGCCCTCACCCTCCGATCCAACAGGTCCTAGACGTGCTCAATGGGATTGAGATCCGGGCTCGTCGCTGGCCATGGCAGAAAACTGACATTCCTGTCTTGAAGGAAATCACACACAGAAC
Source organism: Salmo salar (assembly GCF_965601325.2). Lineage (NCBI taxonomy): Eukaryota > Metazoa > Chordata > Actinopteri > Salmoniformes > Salmonidae > Salmo > Salmo salar. The sequence continues at coordinate 42,608,526 of NC_138304.1, read as the reverse complement.
AAGCAGTATGGCTGGTTGCATTGTCATGCTGGAGGGTCATGTCAGGATGAGCCTGCAGGAAGGGTACCACATGAGGGAGGAGGATGTCTTCCCTGTAACGCACAGCGTTGAGATAGCTTGTTGGCATTGCAGGCACAGTCCGATGATGCTGTGACACCGCCCCAGACCATGACGGACCCTCCACCTTCCTTCGACAATAAACGCAAATCCGACCATAACCCCTGGTGAGACAAAACTGCGACTCATCAGTGAAGATCATTTTTTGCCAGTCCTGTCTGGTCTAGCGACGGTAGGTTTGTGCAACTGATGTCTGGTGAGGACCTGCCTTACAACAGGCCTACAAGCCCTCAGTCCAGCCTCTCTTAGCCCATTGCGGACAGTCTGAGCACTGATGGAGGGCTTGTGCGTTCCTGGTGTAACGCGGGCAGTTGTTGCCATCCTGTACCTGATGTTCGGATGTACTGATCCTGTGCAGGTGTTGTTACACGTGGTCTGCCACTGCGCGGACGATCAGCTGTTCCTTTCTGTAGGCGTCTCACAGTGCAGACCACAATTTATTGCCCTGGCCACATCTGCAGTCCTCATGCCTCCTTGCAGCATTCCTATGGCACGTTCACGCAGATGAGCAGGGACCCCGGGCATCTTTCTTTTAGTGTTTTTCAGAGTCAGTAGAAAGGCCTCTTAAGTGTCCTAAGTTTTCTTAACTGTGACCTTAATTGCCTACCATCTGTAAGCTGTTAGTGTCTTAATGACCGTTCCACAGGTGCATGTTCATTAATTGTTTATGGTTCATTGAACAAGCATGGGAAACAGTGTTGAAACCCTTTACAATTAATCTGTGAAGTTATTTGGATTTTTACAAATTATCTTTGAAAGACAGGGTCCTGAAAAAGGGATGTTTCTTTTTTTGCTGAGTTATATGTGTGACATTTTGTTTTGATATAGAATGGTCCATTATCATGCACCGGTCTCAAAACAGGAGCAGTTGGAGAAAATACATGTCATCTATGCACTTAAATAGTTCATTTTCATGCAAGCCAGGTAGGCTCCTGTTGTAAAGAGAAGCAATGTGCTTAATATTAGGAAAGTTAAGAAATAAATAGTAGGCCTAGCCTATAGAAATGATGGAATCCTCCTCTTTTTAGTAGAGGCCATTACTCTGTTTTCTCGCTAATTGCATAGCCTATAGAAATGTTGCGCAACCTGAGCTCATGGACTCATTTAGTGTTTCATTTGATTTTTGAAAACATTTTCATTGATGTCAGAATGATTAGAGGGAAAATAGAGTGCTGAGTACCAGGCAGTTAGTAAGTTTGGTAAGCTACTAATGACCAGCATCAGAGCTTGGGGAAGCCTAATTACCTTGACTAAATGGTCACGTGGAATTTGACTGCCTTCATGGCTCGTGACTGCCAGTGTGGCGGTCATACGATCATCGCAACAGCCCTACTCATGATACTTTATGATAATGCAGTCTACCTCTTTGGAGATCTCCAGGTGTTTCTCAGCAAAGTGCATGGCCTGGTCATGGTTCCCCAGGGCTGTGTGAGCGTTTCCTAAACTCCAGCACGCCCGGCCCTCACCGATCCTGTCGTTGAGGTCCTGTGCGATGATGAGGTGTTTGAGGTGGTAGTCTATGGCCCTATCGTAGTCCTGGAGCAATGTGTAGGTGTTTCCCAGACTGTAACAGGCCTGAGCCTCTACAGCCCGGTCCTTCAGCAGTCTGGCCAGCTGCAGAGTCCTCCTGACAACCACAACAGATCACTGGCTCTCATTCATAGTGACACACACCCCAAAGGCTACTCTGTTCCTGAAATTTTGTTTAGTATATGAATGCACACATGCAGACACACAAACGAATGTGTTTTCTGTCTCTCTTGACATTGTGTCCTTTGAGGCATGGCTGCTGCCATCTCTCTCCTGAAACCCTACGGTGTTAACAGTGTTACACCCTCCAGACTGAAAGAAGTGTTGTTTTCTCAGGGGGAGTGAACTTCATTAAGAGAAGATGAATGGTTGGGCTGGGGGTTTGGCTCACTTGTAATGCTCGGCTGCCACTTCAAATTCCCCCAGAAAGATATAGGCGTTCCCCAGGTTGCAGTAGGCCCTTCTCTCTGCCGAGCGGTCACCAAACTCCTTGGCAATCTGGAGGCGCTGGGAAAGAAATTGACGAAACACACACACACCACACACACACACACATATTACAACACCTTGGTCTCGGTACATCCAGCGACTCTAGTCTTCCATTGTGGCATATGTTTACCTCCAGTCTTTCTGGATTGAAATGAGTCATACAGGACATTATAATGAACTGCAGAGCACCATTGATAACAGAAATATATCTGACAAAAGACTAATGGCTGGACTTACTCAAAACTGCCTCAGTAATGTTTCTGGAGTTCCTTTGTGTACAAACTACTGCTCATCTTCCAGTGAAGGGAGTCTAACTGGTATTTCTACTACAGTACATAAAACCACACTATTCTGTTTGGCCATAGGGTAAGTGTGTTTTTTATATGCTACGGTCGCGTGTGGCTCAGGTGGTAGAGCATGGTGTTTGCAACGCCAGGGTTGTGGGTTCGATTCCCACGGGGGACCAGTACGGCGAAAAAAAATGTATGAAATGTATGCATTCACTACTGTAAGTCGCTCTGGATAAGAGCGTCTGCTAAATGACTAAAATGTAAATGTCTACAGCAGTGCAGTTTTGATTGAATCCAGCACTTAATGATAGGTTATAAACTTTGATCAGATTGTAATTACCTGTTCATGAGAGGCCACTGCATTCCGGAAGTCTCCTAACAGGTAGTGTGTGTTGCCAAGGTTACCGTATGTTCGGCCCTGGGCGGCACAATCTCCAAGCTCCTTCACTATGGATAAGTTTGCTCTGACAATACAGAAAAAAACGTTGAAAATAAACATTGTTTAAAATACAGTACCGTTCAAAAGTTGACACACCTACTCATTCAAGGGTTTTTCTTTAGTTTGACTATTTTCTACATTGTAAAATCGTGATAGCATACCTGTTAATTGAAATGTGTGTGAGATAGATATAATATGACAATATATAGTATGACAATATCCCCTTTATTTCTACTCTACAGTACTAGACGTAAGGCACATGAACACACTAACTCACTCATAGTATTCCGCTGCTTTCCTTAGTGCAGTCATGACCTCCTCAGGGAACTCTCCAGGCTCCGCTCCGCTCCAACAGATGGTCTTGCCTTTGGCATGATACACGTTCCCAAAGTTATACAGCGCCCTCGCCTGCCCCACCTAACGAAGAGGCAGAAGAACAGAGGCAATGTCAATTCCAAAAACGTATTTTTTTAAATGCTGAATTTAAACACCGGAATAAACCGCAAATGAGTTAATCAATCTCACCTTGTCGTGCAGGTCCACGGCGATGTCTAAGTGCCTCTGACAGCAGACCAAAGCCTCATCAAACCTACCCAACACCTTCAGCGTGTTGCCTAGGTTACCACTGGCTTTAGCCTCTCCCTGCTGGTCCCTGATGGTCCTGAGAATGGCATCGTAAAATGTCATCTTGGGACGGAAAAGCTCATCAAATCAAATTTATTTTTATATAGCCCTTCGTACATCAGCTGATATCTCAAAGTGCTGTACAGAAACCCAGCCTAAAACCCCAAACAGCAAGCAAAGCATGTGAAAGAAGCACGGTGGCTAGGAAAAACTCCCTAGGAAAAACTCCCTAGAAAGGCCAAAAACCTAGGAAGAAACCTAGAGAGGAACCAGGCTATGATGGGTGGCCAGTCCTCTTCTGGCTGTGCAGGGTGGATATTATAACAGAACATGGTCAAGATGTTAAAATGTTAAAATGTTCATAAATGACCAGCATGGTCAAATAATAATAATCATAGTAGTTGTCGAGGGTGCAACAAGCACGTCCGGTGAACAGGTCAGGGTTCCATAGCCGCAGGCAGAACAGAACAGTCATCTACTTTAAATTGCAAAATGCTTATGTCCAGACAGCGGAATTATGTGGTGAGGTCATGCTGATAAAGGGAACAATGACCTGGTCCTACTCCGAGAAGCTTTATTAATACGGCCCTGGTGATGGGCGTATTCTTTCCTGCCTGGGTGATGGGCGTATTCTTTCCTGCCTGGGTGATGGGCGTATTCTTTCCTGCCTGGGTGATGGGCGTATTCTTTCCTGCCTGGGTGATGGGCGTATTCTTTCCTGCCTGGGTGATGGGCGTATTCTTTCCTGCCTGGGTGATGGGCGTATTCTTTCCTGCCTGGTGATTGGGGTGTTCCTACCTGGTCAAGGTGAGGTCATGATGGTGGAACTCCAAGGCCTTGCCGTAATCATGCAGGTGGAAGTAGGCATTGCCCAGCTGGCTATAGATGGCGCTCAGCACCTGCAGGTCCTCAGTGCCAACCTGGATGGCCGCCTCGAAGAAAGACACTCCTGCGCTGTAGTCGTCCACCTTACAGAGCCGCTCCCCCTCCAGGGCCAGCTCCAGACAAGACGCCTCCATCCTACAGGGGGCAGCAGAAACGCTTTAGGTAGAAGATAGGATTAGAGGTCCACGGAGCTGGTGGCGTTCAGTAGGCACAGACAGGAGAAAATATAGTCTGGTCCAAAAAAAAAACTAGCTTATTGAGTCTAAACGTCCCAAAGTTGCCAAAGTTCAAATCAACCAGAAACCAAAGCTAACCATTAGCCTAAATGTTCAAGTTATAGAAGCAGAAAAAAAAACGTATGACTAGCATCCCTCTCACTCTCCATCAGACTGAATGTGGAGTTTGTTTGGCTACTTCCTTCTTAGCCCTGAGGACAATAGCCTTGGTTTATCAGGGTTTGTTTGTTATGGTTAGGGCTGACTTCCTCTCTACGTGGTCACTACAGTACAATATGCAGCAATCTGGCAGACAGCTCCGCTGAGGACTGGGCTATTCAGTGGGCTCAATGTTTACAGAACATTCAGACAGAAGTGTACTGTCTACAGGCATGGTTCTCTGCTGTGTAGAATAGGGATTGAGCAAGACATTAGATCTGCAACGCTCAGGGTGCTGTAACATTCTGGGTGTTTCGGTCACTAACCCCAGACAGGGTCAGAGAGGAGCATCCACAGAGGCAGGTGGATTAACAGATTAGGAGCAGATTAGTGATATTCATGCAGCCTGGCTTCAATTGTTACACAGTCTCTTTACCATCTTGTGTATTCTACTGCATAAACGCCCATCACTTTGTTAGAGGAGATTAACTGTATTCATGCATGTTTTTTTAGTTCAAGTTTTCCCTCTTCTATCAAGTGCTCCCCACCCACCCAGGGTTCTGTTTAGAAAGCTCTCACAGAATACAGACTGACATAGATCTGACCTACTAAACACATTGTATGCATTGAAACTTTATAGATAAAAGGTTATAACATTGATATTGAAGGGAAAACATCTATAGTTTTGTTTTTGTTTACTGTATTTAAATGTGTTTTACCGTTTACAGACTGAGCAATGTTTCAATGAGCCGGTGTCAGTCTTGCAGATAAAATGACAATAAATTATTGTACTGTACAGTGACAGATCCTGGATTTAACCTAATTTGGTTATTTTAACCACACACTACAGCCATACCTGGGTTTCTTTCCCCTACAACAGCACATGGTACATCTGAGTGGCATCTAAAGAGGCTTCCACTGGGTTTAAAGATGATTCCTGTGCAACAGTCGAGAGCTAAACACATTCCGGACAAGGGCTGAGGTAGCCTACGCTCTTCAATGTCTCACTGAGATTATTTTACCAAAACATTGAAAAGATCTCCTTCCATTCCCACAAGTCACCAATGACCATATTTTTGCATGCCACACACTACGGTTGCAATAAAGTAGGCTAACCCTAAGGATAAAAGGGGAAAATCTACTGTCAGCGTTACATGAGGTAATCTACTTGTCTCTCTCTGGCCTTGTCACCTGGCTGGAATTACTACAGTGGGTCCTACAGTGATTATACAGGCCCTGTTACAAAGCTGCTGGGAGCATCAGAGAGCTTTGTTAAAGGTCTCTGTCTGAGATTCAGCTGGCTAGGAGGTAAAACTGGGCAAAATGGATATAGCGATCATTTGCCTGAATTGATGTGATAACCATAAATAGAACGATACGTTTATAACAAATATTTATTTTAAAACTACTACTTCTAGTTTTATGGTTGTAGCCATCAATTGTCCCATTAACAATCACTCATATTAGCAAACTTATGACATTTCACACTTCTCTAGTATAGGCTACTTATCAGCAGGAACATTATCAGCTGATATTGTTCCTGCTGATAAGTGCTCAGTATGGTCGTTGTCGATCATTTTCAGTTTATCGTGCCAGCTCTAATAGGAGGTTTAAGTTATTCAATTAAAACGTACAAGGTTTGACTAGGAGTTAGGCCTACCTTCAACACTAACATTGAAGCGTTTGAGAACATATGCCATAATTGTCACCTCCGCATTAATGCTCAAATGCATTTTAAATGGTTGACCAGGGAAATACCGATAAATCCTATAGGTGGAGGTGAACATGGTTGAACATACAACCATGGTGTCTTCTACCAAACAGATGTCCCTCCACTCCTTTCAAAAGAAGATGAATCATCTCATTTGGAAACTAGAAATACAAAGCAAATCATCATGAATGTTTCAGAGGCTTGTTAAATATTGATTGAGAAGCCTGGAGCGTTTTTGCTGTTTTTTCCCCAGGTCACACCTGCCGGTGCCCTTTACCTTGGGCCAGGTGCTGGATGACACCTATGAAAGTCAGTGACCTGCCAGTCTGCCACAAACATGGGAACAGGAACCACTCAACTAGTCAGTCTATAGTCCAACCATCCCTCTGTCTCAACTCCACTTACATGGAACTTCCTCTCACAACTCCACTTAAAATGGAAGAAGGGGGAAATGTAGCCTACCAATTCACACCTGAAAGCTCGGGAAAATCTGATCTCATCCCATGCAACAGACTTTTGAGACATCAGGATGAAATCTAGACTACATGGTCTACTGTGTCAAATCCTACAATGATCATTGTTGTTAAATTCTTGTTCCAATTCTTTAAAAAATAAATTAAAAAACTTCACTTCAATGAAGGGAAGTTTAAAGCACCCAATCTAGGCCGTACATGAAACAACATATGTTGACCAACGATTGAGACAGTGACAGTATAATGCTGGGTGGGGTATTGCCTACCTGTATCGGACACGATAGGACTGGTCCTCATCTTGAATGCTAACCAAAGAGCCAACGGAATCCATTTAAGGTCATAAGTGGGACGATCCCAGTTCATCCGAAAAATTGTGATAATGAAAAAACTAAAAGTCCAAAAACATCTGCTGGACCTAGGAGAAGTGGTCTGAACCTTCACAACAAGAGTTGTTGGAAAATCCTAATATTCCCTTTTTATGTAAGGTTGTTTGTCCTGCAACTGTTAGTCTGTATAGAGACATGACCACAGCCCCAGACAGAGATCCTCAGACAGAGTTGCCCGTCAGTCCACGAGGCTGCATTTCTCCTACTGTTTGAGTTTGGCTTGCCTTGTCAGTGCCACCACAGCTCTCCTCGGCAGCCTTCTGTGAAGAGAACACAAGATGCTGTGTGTGAAGCTTCATTCTGGCCACGCGACAACATGGCAACACCCACTAAACAGCGTGCACACGCAGGGCAGGACAGGAGTGGATATGTTCACCCCTCACCACACGCAAGCTGTCAATCAATGACTCAATCATTAGTGCTCAGGGTCTACTTAAGTGTGAAGATACAGCTAGCCTAGGCAAGCAGACAAACAGGAGAGGATTTTTCCCAATCACCACAGATACATGTAATATACTGTATGCAAATCATTGGTAGAGAAAAGATAATTATAATTGCAAATTGATTAAACTTTCATTATTTAGCAAGAAGTAGGTAATGTAGCCTGGCTGACAAAAGTTTGAAAAAAGACCTGCACAGTTACGACGGTGTGGAAAAGCCATTGTTAGTACAGTGATAAGAAAGCCTAGTAGTCGTAGATGCGGAACGCCAACAGCACAAGACCAAACGCTGCCTCCTTCCCACATGATAAAGTAGGCCGCCTCTTTCCAGACACACGTTTTAGTAGTAAGGAGTAGGCCTAATTAACAGGTCACGTCATAGTAGTAAGGAGTAGGCCTAATTAACAGGTTATTCCTGAAACCAAAGTAGACTACCAGCTAAGTGTCAAGAGCACAATTATTACAAATATAAAAAAACAGTAAGCGGTATTCAAATGCATGCTGCAGGTGCATATTAATATTCATTGGTGGATAATAGAAAGATGCATATTCTGATAGTAGGTAGTATCGCAACGCCTGTAACTAAATGACATTCAAAGATTATTCAAAGACTTGGTTGTTGTGAATCATCACTTTTCTAATCCAGGAGTAATCTACTTTCAACCTGGGGATGGTTCACCACAGACCTCTTTGTCGAGCTGCTTGTTGCATTGTGAATACAGCATGATACCATACCCTTTGTTGGCATAATTGATCTCTTTCAAGCAGAGAATACACCTGGCATAGCCCTTTTTATCCACTGTATTGAAAAAGTGAGAAAGAGGGAAAGTGTGTGGTGTTCCTTTCAACTCTAGTGGCTTCCGGCTTAACCCTTGTATATAGTCTTAACATTCTGTATACTCCTTGTCCTAAGGGTAAAAAATGACCCGCATTCACTAAACCCCAAAAATAAAGCAGCTTAATTGAATTTTAAACCCCAAATCTATTTTGCATTTAGAAACAACCTGTCATTCATCAAACTTTGAATATCTTGGTTTTCCCTCCTCACAATGCAGAAAGACTGCATTTAAAAATCAGTGGACAAGACTAGTTATTACAACACACCTGTCAATTGTTTTCTTTACTAAAGTAGAGGTTTATTATTACTAAAAAAGTACTGCATAGGTGTAAAAAAATGTTTTGCAAGAGATAGCACTTGTAAAGCCTAAGAAAGCAGAAATGTGCAGAGTAGTTTTGAATGCATTTATTGAAGGGAAACAATAACCGTTTTCTGGCAACATAGTGATATATTCTATTATACTGTACAATGAGGAATTACACTACACAATACTAGTCTTCTCCCATTTATGAAACCATAGCACCCACCCACAAGGTGTATAAACAAATAAGATAGACACAAAACTGTGAAAAACTAATGAAATCAACTCTAATTAGCACATGTAGGGGAGTATGCAAGTGTGTGCACATGGAATTTGCAGATGTATTTCTCACATGTGCAGCACATAGTATGTTTTCCAGTCCTTCTTTGGGAGGCAGAATTGGCATCTCCTCCTCTTGCCTGCCCCAGCCTCAGGTGGATCAGGACAAGATTCAGCCCCCTGAACAGCTTTCACAAGATCTGCAGAGGCTGCTGTGCGGGGGAGGCGCTCCCTTCTTTGAATGTATGGGGTTACAAGTGCCATTCCCAGCTGCTCCAGGAACACCCTCCTCTTGTTCCGCTTATCAGGCATCCAGGTAGGGTTGATCTTGTTCCATATCACAAAGATGTTGTATGAGGACACTTCAATGATGTTATGGAAGATGACCAGGGGCCAGCGGGCAGTCATCCTCCTGCAGCTGTAAGTTCCAATCACCTTGTCCAGGTTGTCCACTCCTCCTTTGTTGTGGTTGTAGTCCAGGATGATGGCTGGCTTCCTGTCCTCACGATCACTGATCTCAGCCGTTTTGTGCAGTGTCCTCAGGAGGACCACATTCTTGTTCCTCTTTGGGAGGTAAGAAACTGGAGTGGTGGTGGGGGTGAAGGCAAACTTTGATGAGAAGGCCTCCTCCCCCTTTTTGCAAGGAGTGCAGGGGGGAGCTCAGGCTTGTTCTTTCTAACTGTGCCAACCATTGTGATCTTCCTCTTCAGGAGCTGCTGGCTGAGTTCAATCAGTAGAACACAATCTCAATTTCTCATTATAACTGCCGGGCCAAAAATTACTTTGTACGCTTTGGTGTAAAGCTTTCATGGAAATATGAACAAAGGCGATGTTTCACTTTTTCTAAATGTTGAGGTCACTCTAGGAAGTCATCAAATTTCAAGTTGAAAAAATATAATTTAGGCGGTTCTCTGCTGCTAAACATTGTGTCAGGTCATTTTTTACCCTTAAGACAACACAAGGGTTAAGCCAACTCCAGCCCTGAATCCACTTGTTTAACAAGCAATGCCACGTTTTCACCTAATTCTCTCATTCTGAAAATTAACCCCATACTGTAGAGGGAAAACATTACTTCACAGATACTATGATGTATAACACATTTTCAAGAATGCTAAATATTTGAATTGAGTATTTTTGAATTTCACACTCTGCAATTTCACTGGATGTTGGCCAGGTGGGACGGTAGCGTCCCACACCCCCTAGAGAGGTTAAGCCTGCTTTTGTTTGTGCGTGAGGAGTCTGTGCCATACTCTGTGCAGTACATTCCTGTACATATGTTTATAATTAGCAATCAACAGCTGCCAGTGTGTGAACTGAAACCTTTCTAGTATTGTGCACCAAATGGGTGTGTAATGTACAGTTGAAGTCAGATGTTTACATACACTTAGGTTGAAGTCATTAAAACTAGTTTTTCAACCACCCCACAAATTTCTTGTTAACTTTTTTAGGATAGGGAGCAGCATTCGGAATTTTGGATGAAAAGCATGCCCAGAGTAAACTGCCTGCTACTCGGGCCCAGAAGCTAGGATATGCATATAATTGGTAGATTTGGATAGAAAACAGTTTCTAAAACTGTTAAAATTATGTCTGTGAGTATAACAGAACTTATTTGGCAGGCGAAACCCCGAGGACAAACCATCCAGGATTTTTTTCTTTTTTGAGGTGACAGTGTTTTCAATGGGGTTTCTATGTGGATATAGATTTCTAAGGCACTTGCTTGCAGTTCCTATCGCTTCCACTGAATGTCAACAGTCTTTAGAAATTGGTTGATGTTTTTCTTTTGAGTAATGAAGTGGTATGGCTGTTCAGAACGAGGGTCGAGTCTAGTGTACTGTTGTGGTTGGGGCGCAAGACCTGAAAGCTCACTCCACTTTGTTTTCGTCTGGTATTGAACAGTTTATCCCATCTTAAATTTAATTGATTATTTACATTAAAAAATACCTAAAGTTGTATTAGGAAAGTTCTAAATGTTTGGATCAAGATTACAGGTAACTTTAGATTTTTTGTAGTCATGTTGCGCGAGTTGGAGCCTGTGTTTTTTTTTTTTTTTTTTAATCAAACGCGCCAAATAAATAGACATTTGAGATATAACGACGGAATTTATCGAACCAAAGGACCATTTATGATGTTTATTGGACATATTGGAGTGCTAACAGAAGATCTTCAAAGGTAAGGCATGAATTATATCGTTATTTCTGAGTTTTGTGTCGCGCCTGGCGGGTTGAATTATGATTGTTATATGTTTGATGGACTGCTGTCCTCAGATAATAGCATGGTTTGCTATTGCCGTAAAGCCTTTTTGAAATCTGACACGGTGGCTAGAATAACAAGAAGTTAAGCTTTAATTTGGTGTATTGCACTTGTGAATGTATGAAAGTTAAATATTACGATTTTTTTTTTCTTCTTCGCTCTGCCATGTCACCGGATGTTGTCGAAATGTTCCGCTAGCGGAACCCCTAGCTGTAAAAGGTTAACAAACTACAGTTTTGGCAAGTCGGTTAAGAGATCTACTTCGTGCATGACAAATCATTTTTACAACAATTGTTTACAGACAGATTATTTCACTTTTAATTAATTCACTGTATCACAATTCCAGTGGGTCAGAAGGTTACATACACTAAGTTGACTGTGCCTTTAAACAGCTTGGAAAATTCCAGAAAATGTCATGGCTTTAGAAGCTTCTGATAGGCTAATTGACATCATTTCAGTCAATTGGAGGTGTACCTGTGGATGTATTTCAAGGCCTACCTTCAAACTCACTGCCTCTTTGCTTGACATCATGGGAAAATCAAAAGAAATCAGTCAAGACATCCGAAAAAAAAAAAAATTGTAGACCTACACAAGTCTGGTTCATCCTTGGGAATCATTTCCAAATGCCTGAAGGTACCACGTTTATTTGTACATACAATAGTACGCAAGTATAAATACCATGGGACCACGCAGCCGTCATACCACTCAGGAAGGACTCGCGTTCTGTCTCCCAGAGATGAACGTACTTTGGTGAGAAAAGTGCAAATCAGAACAGCAAAGGACCTTGTGAAGATGTTGGAGGAAACCGGTACAAAAGTATCTATATCCACAGTAAAACAAGTCCTATATCGACATAACCTGAAAGGCCGCTCAGCAAGGAAGAAGCCACTGCTCCAAAACCGCCATAAAAAAGCCAGACTACGGTTTGCAACTGCACATGGGGACAAAGATCGTACTTTTTGGAGAAATGTCCTCTGGTCTGATGAAACAGAAATAGAACTATTTGGCCATAATGACCATCGTTCTGTTTGGAGGAAAAAGGGGGAGGCTTGCAAGCCAAAGAACACCATCCCAACCGTGAAGCACGGGGGTGGCAGCATCATGTTGTGGGGGTGCTTTGCTGCAGGAGGGACTGGTGCGCTTCACAAAATAGATGGCATCATGAGGGAGGAAAATTGTGTGGATATATTGAAGCAACATCTCAAGACATCAGTCAGGAAGTTAAAGCTTGGTCGCCAATGGGTCTTCCAAATGGACAATGACCCCAAGCATACTTCCAAAGTTGTGGCACAATGGCTTAAACACAACAAAGTCAAGGTATTGGAGTGGCCATCACAAAGCCCTGACCTCAATCCTATAGAAAATGTGTGGTCCGAACTGAAAAAGCGTGCGCGAGCAAGGAGGCCTACAGACCTGACTCAGTTACACCAGCTCACTGATAGTCAGACAGAGATCCTTTTCCCTGATTCTTTTCACTGGCGTAAAGGAGGAGCCTACATTCTCAGAAAGGAGTCTGCTCCTATTTGGCTAAGGTGTATGTAAACTGCCGACTTCAACTGTATGTGTCTGAGTCGGTGACAAAGCTGTCTGTCTGTGACTATGACGTAGTGGTTAATAGGACAAGTGATATACAACTACAGTGCAGCTGTGGCAACAAAAGCAGTCATTTGAAAGAACAGCTTGACAGGAGGCTGGCTCCCACATCACACACAGAACTGTTATCATGAGCTCATCTTTAATGTACTCACAGGGTGGTCTATTCACTCTGTGTCCACAGCTTCTCATTATCCAGTCCACAGCCTCTTATTAACCAAGCAAACGCGGAAACACCAAAGCATAATAATGCATGAGAGCAGTAATGCAGCCAGCAAATCACCATCAAAACAGAGGGGACAGATCTAGAAAGAGGCACCCCTCACCTGAAATGATTCAGTGTGGAGATTGGCTTGCTAGCGGGATTGGGACTCTGAGAAGCCCGATTTATTTTTTAAGATACACGTGATATATACTGCTCAAAAAAATAAAGGGAACACTTAAACAACACAATGTAACTCCAAGTCAATCACACTTCTGTGAAATCAAACTGTCCACTTAGGAAGCAACACTGATTGACAATACATTTCGCATGCTGTTGTGCAAATGGAATAGACAACAGGTGGAAATGATAGGCAATTAGCAAGACACCCCCAATAAAGGAGTGGTTCTGCAGGTGGTAACCACAGACCACTTCTCAGTTCCTATGCTTCCTGGCTGATGTTTTGGTCACTTTTGAATGCTGGCGGTGCTTTCACTCTAGTGGTAGCATGAGACGGAGTCTACAACCCACACAAGTGGCTCAGGTAGTGCAGCTCATCCAGGATGGCACATCAATGCGAGCTGTGGTAAGAGGGTTTGCTGTGTCTGTCAGCGTAGTGTCCAGAGCATGGAGGCGCTACCAGGAGACAGGCCAGTACATCAGGAGACGTGGAGGAGGCCGTAGGAGGGCAACAACCCAGCAGCAGGACCGCTACCTCCGCCTTTGTGCATGGAGGAGCACTGCCAGAGCCCTGCAAAATGACCTCCTCAGGGCACAAATGCGCATGTGTCTGCTCAAACGGTCAGAAACAGACTCCATGAGGGTGGTATGAGGGCCCGACGTCCACAGGTGGGGGTTGTGCTTACAGCCCAACACCGTGCAGGACGTTTGGCATTTGCCAGAGAACACCAAGATTGGCAAATTTGCCACTGGCGCCCTGTGCTCTTCAGATGAAAGCAGGTTCACACTGAGCACATGTGACAGACGTGACAGTCTGGAGACGCCGTGGAGAACGTTCTGCTGCCTGCAACATCCTCCAGCATGACCGGTTTGGCGGTGGTTCAGTCATGGTGTGGGGTGACATTTATTTGGGGGGGCCGCACAGCCCTCCATGTGCTCGCCAGAGGTAGCCAGACTGCCATTAGGTACCGAGATGAGATCCTCAGACCCCTTGTGAGACCATATGCTGGTGCGGTTGGCCCTGGGTTCCTCCTAATGCAAGACAATGCTAGACCTAATGTGGCTGGAGTGTGTCAGCAGTTCCTGCAAGAGGAAGGCATTGATGCTATGGACTGGCCCGCCCGTTCCCCAGACCTGAATCCAATTGAGCACATCTGGGACATCATGTCTCGCTCCATCCACCAACTCCACGTTGCACCACAGACTGTCCAGGAGTTGGCGGATGCTTTAGTCCAGGTCTGGGAGGAGATCCCTCAGGAGACCATCCGCCACCTCATCAGGAGCATGCCCAGGCATTGTAGGGAGGTCATACAGGCACGTGGAGGCCACACACACTACTGAGCCTCATTTTGACTTGTTATAAGGACATTACATCAAAGTTGGATCAGCCTGTAGTGTGGTTTTCCACTTTAATTTTGAGTGACTCCAAATCCAGACCTCCATGGGTTGATAAATTGGATTTCCATTGATTATTTGTGTGATTTTGTTGTCAGCACATTCAACTATGTAAAGATAAAAGTATTTAATAAGATTATTTCATTCATTCAGATCTAGGATGTGTTATTTTAGTGTTCCCTTTATTTTTTGAGCAGTGTAGATTACTATCAATAGCTGAATGTCCTTCTACTGTTGTCTTCACATTTTCTTGCTAGTTCCCTTATTCATTTCCCAGAAGAGATGAAGTCATGCCATGATTTCCCAGAAAAATACACTGGAACTTGTTTTAGGCTAGAAAAGACAAACAATTTAACACAGCAATTTTACAGTAACAAGCTAACTAAGTTAGTAAACTGTAGATATTGTGCACACAAGAGATATGGCTATAGGCCTATAACATTTGATTAACAAATTATATATATATATTTTGACGAATATAGCTAAGGCGTTCCCCAAATAGTGAACTAAGAGAATTGATCAGCAAATCAACTGAGAAAACTAACTAGCTAACTTGGTAGCCAACAAGCCAGTTCTAACAAACGTGCAAGCTACAACCACAACCATATAGCTATTTATTTAGCTTATAGCTAGAGGGCTACGCTATGGGTACACAACCAGAGAGCTTTTACAACCTGTAACCGTAGCTAACGTTAGCTCAGCTGGCTAACGTCAGCTAGTTTAGTCCACTTACGTTAGGCGGTCCAGTTAGAACAATGCGTTTTACTCCCCGTTTCGATACTTCGACTCGGACGGTAAATCAAATTTCAGTTTTATTCTACAACTTTATAATAAAACTTTATATTTATTGCCATATTCGCCACTTTGCTAACATAACTAGCAATAAACTTTTGGCAAACTTCGATGAGTCGACTCTGTTTTGTTAGTCCAGTAGCCAATCAGCGGAACAGGTTCAAAGATAGCCACGCCCGTAATACCCGTCTGTGGACCAATGAGATTTCAATAATGAATTTCAACTATAGGATGAGTGAGTAAATCACGTCATCCTCATGCAGCTTCATGGTGTCAAGTGTGTTAGCAAAATATGCAATAATCAGAAGAATAAAACAAAGAGTCATTCTCGACAATAATGGCATTTACTAATGCAAACATCTCAGTTTGGGGGGTTGAAAACTAGTAAGTAAACTAAGTAGACTGCCTGAAAAAGTAGGAGCCTGTCTAGTTCCACTGCCACAGAACGTTAGGCAGTAGCTAGCTGTTAATAAAATGTGGATAGCTGCTAGCAAACTGACAGGCTAAGTTAATATTGTTTGCATGAATTGAGAAGTTGGCCAAAACACACAGGTGCTTTCAAAAGCTCGGCGTTTGTCAGCAGCAGGGAAGGAAGAGAGTGAAGTGAGCTCGCTGCTCCCCAATACTTTTTCAGAAGGTTTCAGGAGTTTACTGAAGCGATCAAACTCCTCCCCTCGCACGTCAAGTTCAGACGTGATACAATGTACATTATTGATGAAGCCACATACATTCGACTGCTTTAGATCATGAAACAATGTTGCAGACGTAACTGGTGGGTTATGTCAGAACTTGAAGATCCCATAAGAAACAATGCTGTGTAGCATATAACACATTCTAAATAGATGAGATTGGGGACAGGTCAGGTGAGTTTCATTGGGTACAACAGGTATACGCTGATAACTTGCCAGCAAGTCTTGTGGTTGATTGTTTTGAGAGGTTGCACAGACTTCTCAGCAGGATAGGGATTTGTTTTATTTAATTTAACCTTTATTTAATTTTTTATTTTACCTTTGTTTATCCAGGTAGTCAAGTTGAGAACAAGTTCTCATTTACAACTGCGACCTGGCCAAGATAAAGCAAAGCAGTTCGACACATACAACAACACAGAGTTACACATGGAGTAAAACAAACATACAGTCAATAATACAGTACAAAAACAAGTCTATATACAATGTGAGCAAATGAGGTGAGATAAGGGAGGTAAAGGCAATAAAAAGGCCACGGTGGAAAAGTAAATACAATATAGCAATTAAAAAACACTGGAATTGTAAATGTGCAAAGTAGAAATACTGGGGTTCAAGGGAGCAAAATAAATAAATACAGTAGGGGATGAGGTAATTGTTTGTGCTATTTATAGATGGCCTATGTACAGGTATGTTATCAGTTTAGTTATCCTAATAGAATTGCACTTATACCGACTGCATACAGCTTAGTCTGTCATGCTTTTGAACTTCTAACACTGGATCTTCAAATACTCGTTATGTTGAAGAGCACGTTTATCAAGTCTCTCACACCACTTATACACACACCACTCGTACACACATCACTCATACACACACCCACATGCTGTAGGTGAGGCTACACACACACACACACACACATACACACACACACACACACACACACACACACAGAGCTTGACTTGGACTGAAATAGGTGCTGGTGCTGATTTTGTGTGACGGTACTGTTTATATTTAGGTGAAGGAACTACTGACTGCTATAGTTTAAGCCAATATTCTGTAAGAGGTGCAGGAACTCAAGCAGTAGAACATTTGAGGTGCCGGTACTCAGCTCCGGTGAGCTCCTGCTCCTTCCTGTCAAGCACTGCTCACACACAAACCTACCATTATACTCGCATCACTCACGCCCACACATCGCAAAAATTACTGCATTGTTAGTTAGGGCTTGTAAGTAAGCATTTCACTGTAAGGGACAAATAAAATTAGATTTTGATTTGAAGTCCTCTACCTGCTCCCTGACTTCTCCAAGGTGCCCCCAAGGTGAAAATCTCAAAGAGTACCAGCGGTCCGGTGAGACCTGTCAGCCAGTCACCCATCTTCTCCAGGCCCCCCATCTTCTCCAGGCCCGAGTCCTCACTGGGTAGGTCCTCTGCTTTGGAGGTGATCAACAGGGTGATGGAGGACTCTATTCAGCCCTCATAGAGGCTCTACATGTTCAGAGACCAGGACAAACAGACAGAGAGAGACCATCCCAGGACTGGTGCATCATTTACAGGTGGGTTCAGAGGGCCAGTTGCCTGTAAACCACTCTACAAATGAGTCACACATCCTTCATGCATAACATGTCTCTCTCATATCTCTCTGAGGCTAAATATGATAAACTGCTGACTATGCAGAAAACTTCATTGATCAGATGAGACTCTACAATGGTCTCGTCTTTGTTCTGTTAAATGGACTTAAATAACCTTCATACTATTGTCACTTTTTAAACAATCAACAACAAAAAAAATCTCAATGGAAATGTTGTACAACTTGTAACCATTTCTTTCAACAGACACAAGCGCTATCTAATCTTACCCTGGAGTTTGACTGTGGTGACCAAGAAGACCTCCCCAACACCCCATCTCCATCAGGCAAGATGCTGTCTCTGACATCTGATATTATGACAGGTTCTCGCTCTGTTACAAATGACCTGGCCAAGAGCCACCTGTTTCCTTAGTGACAAATGGGGTCGGATGGCATATGATTCTGGTTACACGCACAGTCACAACCTAAGAGTGAGGATTCACCCCCTAAAAAAAAATTCAAATAAGAAAAGAGTGAGGATTCAAGGACAAAGTATTGAGAAAAATGATAACAAATGTATTACACAACCAGTTTACATGAGATGATGCAACTTGAGGAATGAGATGAGTAATTTCTCATTATATTATATTTTTTCACATTAAATCATCAATTACAAATAAGATACTTTCCATTTTCAATGATATAGGCCATAACATAAACTGGATCTGGACCGTCTCAGCTTTTGTGTTTGCAGGATAATTCACTGAGGAGCCAAACCAACAAAACCACTCTAAACAGCCCAACCGAGTCCGAGTGAAGGGGAAAGGATGACCAGGGAGTTGAGGGATATTGTCAGTCAGTTTATGCAGAAGGTAACCTGTAAAACAAACTAGAGCTTTATAGTGGTGCATTACCACCCTTAATTTAAATTATACTGAATTTTACAGGTGGATGAATTCAAAATGTGTTGAACACCATGTCATAGGGATGAGGTAGTTGGGTGTGTTATTTACAGATTTACTGTACATGTACACAGCCATCGGTAAGCTGCTCTGACAGCTGGTGCTTAAAGTTAGTGAGGGAGATATAAGAATCCAGCTTCGTTCCAGTCATTCGCAGCAGAGAACTGGAAGGAAAGGCAGCCAAAGGAAGTGTTGGCTTTGGGGCTGACCAGTGAAATATACCTGCTGGAGCACGTGCTATGGGTGGGTGTTGCTATGGTGACCAGTGAGCTGAGATAAGGCGGGGATTTACCGAGCAAAGACTTAGATGACCTGGAGCCAGTGGGTTTGGCGACAAATATGTAGTGAGGGCCAGCCAATGAGAGCACACAGGTCGCAGTGGTGCATATTATCGGTGATTTTGCGTGTGGAGGAAGAGATATTCAGAGAGAGAGATGCACCTAGAGGATATTAAAAGGGCTGATTGACAGGAACGTGTGTGAGCAGCAGCTCTCCCCTCCCCACTCATCATCCCCCACACCCCTGTCACTGTTTGGGGAGCCCAGTCCCACTCATCCTCCACACCACTGTCACTGTGTGGGGAGCCCACTCATCCTCCACACCCCCGTCACTGTGTGGGGAGCCCAGTCCCACTCATCCTCCACACCCCCGTCACTGTGTGGGGAGCCCAGGCCCACTCATCCTCCACACCCCCATCACTGTGTGGCGAGCCCAGTCCCACTCATTCTCCACACCCCTGTCACTGTGTGGGGAGCCCAGGCCCACTCATCCTCCACACCCCTGTCACTGTGTGGGGAGCCCAATCCCCCGGGTCTGCTCACCACCTCACCACCCCTGCATGTGGTAACTGTGAGCGGCCAAGTATTTTGTCTGTTGCTCTAAAGCGGAAAGGTGGACTAAACGGGTCCGGAGCAGGTTGACATAGAACAAAGTTCTCTATGGAGGGCTTTTCTCTTCTCCTGCATGCCCACACAACCAAGGAGGATCTGACAAGGATACACACATCTTTACAGGAATAAGGAAAACAAGGTGAGTAACTTAACTATAACATAAATCACAGGTGTGTCACCATCTTAACTATACGTTCGATGAAAGAGCTAATTTCTTGTGGTGGTGAGAATCCGTGTTTGCCATTCCCAAGAGGTGGTCCTTTCCTTTCTTCTGTCGTCTGTCAGGTAAGTCATCCGTTTGGAGAACCAACACGTCCTTTTTCCACCGAGCTCTCCCCACTGCTGGTTCTCCCGTATCTTATGTAGAAGGAAGAGCATAGGTGATTAGTGCGCCAGGTGAGCTGCCTCTGATCCCCTGTACTCACATGCCGGGCTGGGCTACTATCAGTGGGCACAGCCTGCCCCCTGGTGGTCCTTCCACATAATGTAACACACCCACTCATTTACTCATAGCATAGCTGTTCATTCACTGTTTTGCCATTTATTTGCTTGCTCAATCTTTCACTCACTCACTCTCTCACTCAATTATGTCAATGATTACGGCATGTACATACAAGCTTTTTACAGAGTAGTTACATAGATTATTGCTCTGTTATTTACACTGGTATAAGCCTCTGTAATGTTAAGTGTGATCAGCTAAGCCTTAAGGGACCAATTACACCATCTGTGTTTCCTTCATTATACATGCATCAACACCAGTGGAGGCTGGTGACTTGAAACATTGAGGAGGATGGGAGAACCATGGTATAGGCGCAGAATGCACAGAGACCACAAAGTGTGTTTAAAAAACCATCAAAGACAAATTATTTTAACCTAAAGACATTTACATTTTAGTCATTTAGCAGACGTGCTTATCCAGAGCGACTTACAGTAGTGAATGCATACATTTCATACATTTTTTGTTCCGTACTGGTCCCCCGTAGGAATCCAGCCCACAACCCTGGCGTTGCAAACACCATGCTCTACCACCTGAGCCACAAGGGACTGTGGCTCAGTTTAATAAAGACATTTATGGTACAATATTATGGGGAATGGGAATGAGAGGGCTACTTACACCGTGTTGGAAAGCGATCACAGCAGTGATTGAATGAGGGTATGAGGCATGAGTTGAGACTTGACCAGTGCAGGACAGGATTTTACTGGGAAGACAAAAAAAACAATAACACAAGATACTACACAGTTAGACAACAGAGCTAAGAATGAGTTAGTCTAAGCAAGGAGTAAAATCATTGATGTGTAATAATGTGATTGTTTATGTGATAGAGTCTACATACAGTAATGAGAGAAAATTGATAGGGGTACTCACAGTGCTTGGAAGGGAAACATTCAATGTTCAGTGGATGAGCGGGCACATGAGACGTTGTGGCTTCAGATCATTACATTTACATTTAAGTCATTTACCAGACGCTCTTATCCAGAGCGACTTACACATTGGTGGATTCACCTTATGATATCCAGTGGAACAACCACTTTACAATAGTGCATCTAAATCTTTAGGGGGGGGGGTTAGAAGGATTACTTTATCCTATCCTAGGTATTCCTTAAAGAGGTGGGGTTTCAGGTGTCTCCGGAAGGTGGTGATTGACTCTGCTGTCCTGGCGTCGTGAGGGAGCTTGTTCCACCATTGGGGTGCCAGAGCAGCGAACAGTTTTGACTGGGCTGAGCGGGAACTGTGCTTCCTCAGAGGTAGGGAGGCGAGCAGGCCAGAGGTGGATGAACGCAGTGCCCTTGTTTGGGTGTAGGGCCTGATCAGAGCCTGAAGGTACGGAGGTGCCGTTCCCTTCACAGCTCCGTAGGCAAGCACCATGGTCTTGTAGCGGATGCGAGCTTCAACAGGAAGCCAGTGGAGAGAGCGGAGGAGCGGGGTGACGTGAGAGAACTTGGGAAGGTTGAACACCAGACGGGCTGCGGCGTTCTGGATGAGTTGTAGGGGTTTAATGGCACAGGCAGGGAGCCCAGCCAACAGCGAGTTGCAGTAATCCAGGAGATGACAAGTGCCTGGATTAGGACCTGCGCCGCTTCCTGTGTGAGGCAGGGTCGTACTCTGCGAATGTTGTAGAGCATGAACCTACAGGATCGGGTCACCGCCTTGATGTTAGTAGAGAACGACAGGGTGTTGTCCAGGGTCACTCCAAGGTTCTTAGCACTCTGGGAGGAGGACACAATGGAGTTGTCAACCGTGATGGCGAGATCATGGAATGGGCAGTCCTTCCCCGGGAGGAAGAGCAGCTCCGTCTTGCCGAGGTTCAGCTTGAGGTGGTGATCCGTCATCCACACTGATATGTCTGCCAGACATGCAGAGATGCGATTCGCCACAAGATGCAAGATTTCATCTGGAGAGAGAGGGGAGAAAGAGGTCAAAGCACAGGGTAGGGCAGTGTGAGCAGGACCAGCGGTGTCGTTTGACTTAGCAAACGAGGCTCGGATGTCGTCGACCTTCTTTTCAAAATGGTTGACGAAGTCATCCGCAGAGAGGGAGGAGGGGGGGGAGGGGGAGGAGGATTCAGGAGGGAGGAGAAGGTGGCAAAGAGCTTCCTAGGGTTAGAGGCAGATGCTTGTAATTTAGAGTGGTAGAAAGTGGCTTTAGCAGCAGAGACAGAAGAGGAAAATGTAGAGAGGAGGGAGTGAAAGCACGCCAGGTCCGCAGGGAGGCGAGTTTTCCTACATTTCCGCTCGGCTGCCCGGAGCCCTGTTCTGTGAGCTCGCAATGAGTCGTCGAGCCACGGAGCAGGAGGGGAGGACCGAGCCGGCCTGGAGGATAGGGGACAGAGGAAATCAAAGGATGCAGAAAGGGAGGAGAGGAGGGTTGAGGAGGCAGAATCAGGGGATAGGTTGGAGAAGGTTTGAGCAGAGGGAAGAGATGATAGGATGGAAGAGGAGAGAGTAGCGGGAGAGAGCGAAGGTTGGGACGGCGCAATACCATCCGAGTAGGGGCAGAGTGAGAATTGTTGGATGAGAGCGAGAGGGAAAAGGATACAAGGTAGTGGTCGGAGACTTGGAGGGGAGTTGCAATGAGATTAGTGGAGGAACAGCATCTAGTAAAGATGAGGTCAAGCGTATTGCCTGCCTTGTGAGTAGGGGGGGAAGGTGAGAGGGTGAGGTCAGAAGAGGAGAGGAGTGGAAAGAAGGAGGCAGAGAGGAATGAGTCAAAGGTAGACGTGGGGAGGTTAAAGTCACCCAGAACTGTGAGAGGTGAGCCATCCTCAGGAAAGGAACTTATCAAGACGTCAAGCTCATTGATGAACTCTCCAAGGGAACCTGGAGGGCGATAAATGATAAGGATGTTAAGCTTGAAAGGGCTGGTAACTGTGACAGCATGGAATTCAAATGAGGAGATAGACAGATGGGTCAGGGGAGAAAGAGAGAATGTCCACTTGGGAGAGATGAGGATTCCAGTGCCACCACCCCGCTGGCCAGATGCTCTCGGGGTATGCGAGAACACGTGGGCAGACGAGGAGAGAGCAGTAGGAGTAGCAGTGTTATCTGTGGTAATCCATGTTTCCGTCAGTGCCAAGAAGTCGAGGTGCTGGAGGGTAGCATAGGCTGAGATGAACTCTGCCTTGTTGGCCGCAGACCGGCAGTTCCAGAGGCTGCCGGAGACCTGGAACTCCACGTGGGTCGTGCGCGCTGGGACCACCAGGTTAAAGTGGCAGCGGCCACGCGGTGTGAAGCGTTTGTGTGGCCTGTGCAGAGGGGAGAGAACAGGGATAGACAGACACATAGTCAGGAGAAAGTTGACAATGGTTGTAGAGTGGAGTAGTCATCACCTCTTAATCAGGGAACAGGAGGGGACTTAGCTGTAAATACAAATAGCAGATACATTCCATTACAGCTGCGCCATCGTAGGTTTGGACAACAAGTTTCTCTATGAAGTTAAACTCAGACATTTCAAAATTCATAAAGTCAAACACAGGCTGTGCATCTCGCCCACTTGACACATCAAAGTAGCCCAAGAAATGTTCCTGAATAAAGCCCTGGTCCTCCACATACCTGACGATAACTGAGAACTGCAAGCAGACTGGTGCCACCATAGGTCCCAGAGCGGTGGGGCAATTTTTACCCCTTGGGGCCTGGAGTTTTTCCTTATATATTAACCTAACTAGGAATACTCTGGACCCTATAAGGGATGACAGTGTTTAATCAGCTGTAAAAAGGTTTTATATGGGCTGTGATGGGGGGGGGGGGGTTAAAACCCTGCCAAACTGCAACTACCTTATATTTGTTCATATAAATTATATTTATACTAGATTAGGAGGGGGATTTCCTCTACCCAGACACAGAGACAACAGCTGATAGACAATAGAACTCACAAGGCTGATGCAACTGTAGGCTTTATACAACAAATGGCTAATCTGCCATCACTATAATTTTTGATTAAAAATGTATAGGCAGCCTAGCCAGCCCAATTTTGAATATAATCTAAATTTGATCACATTCACATTTTCTCCTGACACACAAATGGACTGTAAATACATAACGTTACCAATTAGTTTACCCTGACCAGATGAACAGGGCACATAGGCTGTATGCAACTGATCTTATTAGTAGCCTATAGTTGATCAGACGGAAAAATAGTATCGTTTTCATCCCATACAGCATGTTAGATGTCTAATGTTTAGGTGTAGCCCAGGGGCGGTTCTAGGGGGGGGAGGGGGGCAGGGGGGGCCAGTGCCCCTGTGACAACAAAGGGAACCCCTTGTGGCCCCCCTACATTTTTTATGTCACCTTTATTTAACCAGGTAGGCAAGTTGAGAACAAGTTCTCATTTACAATTGCGACCTGGCCAAGATAAAGCAAAGCAGTTTGACACGTACAACAACACATGGAGTAAAACAAACATACAGTCAATAATACAGTAGAAAAATACGTCTATATACAATGTGAGCAAATGAGGTGAGATAAGGGAGGTAAAGGCAAAAAAAAGGCCATGGTGGCGAAGTACATACAATATAGCAAGTAAAACACTGGAATGGTAGATTTGCAGTGGAAGAAAGTGCAAAGTAAAAATAGACATAATGGGGTGCAAAGGAGCAAAATAAATAAATACAGTAGGGGAAGAGGTAGTTGTTTGGGCTAAATTATAGATGGGCTGTGATCAGCTGCAGTAATCTGTGAGCTGCTCTGACAGCTGGTGCTTAAAGCTAGTGAGGGAGATAAGTGTTTCCAGTTTCAGAGATTTTTGTAGTTCGTTCCATTGGCAGCAGAGAACTGGAAGGAGAGGCGGCCAAAGGAGGAATTGGCTTTGGGGGTGACCAGTGAGATATACCTGCTGGAGCGCGTGCTACAGGTGGGTGCTGCTATGGTGACCAGCGAGCTGAAATAAGGGGGGACTTTACCTAGCAGGGTCTTGTAGATAACCTGGAGCCAGTGGGTTTGGCGACGAGTATGAAGTGAGGGCCAGCCAACAAGAGCGTACAGGTCGCAGTGGTGGGTAGTATATGGGGCTTTGGTGACAAAACGGATGGCACTGTGATAGACTGCATCCAATTTGTTGAGTAGGGTATTGGAGGCGATTTTGTAAATGACATCGCCGAAGTCGAGGATCAGTAGGATGGTCAGTTTTACGAGGGTATGTTTGGCTGCATGAGTGAAGGATGCTTTGTTGCGAAATAGGAAGCCAATTCTAGATTTAACTTTGGATTGTAGATGTTTGATGTGAGTCTGGAAGGAGAGTTTACAGTCTAACCAGAAACCTAGGTATTTGTAGTTGTCCACATATTCTAAGTCAGAACCGTCCAGAGTAGTGATGCTGGACGGGCGGGCAGGTGCAGGCAGTGATCGGTTGAAGAGCATGCATTTAGTTTTACTTGTATTTAAGAGCAGTTGGAGGCCGCGGAAGGAGAGTTGTATGTCATTGAAGCTCGTCTGGAGGGTTGTTAACACAGTGTCCAAAGAAGGGCCAGAAGTATACAGAATGGTGTCGTCTGCATAGAGGTGGATCAGAGACTCACCAGCAGCAAGAGCGACATCATTGATGTATACAGAGAAGAGAGTCGGCCCAAGAATTGAACCCTGTGGCATCCCCATAGAGACTGCCAGAGGTCCGGACAACAGGCCCTCCGATTTGACACACTGAGCTCTATCAGAGAAGTAGTTGGTGAACCAGACGAGGCAATCATTTGAGAAACCAAGACTATTGAGTCTGCCGATGAGGATGTGGTGATTGACAGAGTCGAAAGCCTTAGCCAGGTCAATGAATATGGCTGCACAGTATTGTTTCTTATCGATGGCGGTTAAGATATCGTTTAGGACCTTGAGCGTGGCTGAGGTGCACCCATGACCAGCTCTGAAACCAGATTGCATAGCGGAGAAGGTGCGGTGGGATTCAAAATGGCCGGTAATCTGTTTGTTGACTTGGCTTTCGAAGACCTTAGAAAGGCAGAGTAGGATAGATATAGGTCTGTAGCAGTTTGGGTCAAGAGTGTCCCCCCCTTTGAAGAGGGGGATGACCGCAGCTGCTTTCCAATCTTTGGGAATCTCAGACGTCACGAAAGAGAGGTCGAACAGGCTAGTAATAGGGGTTGCAACAATTTCGGCAGATAATTTTAGAAAGAAAGGGTCCAGATTGTCTAGCCCGGCTGATTTGTAGGGGTCCAGATTTTGCAGCTCTTTCAGAACATCAGCTGACTGGATTTGGGTGAAGGAGAAATGGGGACGGCTTGGGCGAGTTGCTGTGGGGGGTGCAGTGTTGTTGACCGGGGTAGGGGTAGCCAGGTGGAAAGCATGGCCAGCCGTAGAAAAATGCTTATTGAAATTCTCAATTATAGTGGATTTATCGGTGGTGACAGAGTTTCCTATCCTCAAGGCAGTGGGCAGCTGGGAGGAGGTGCTCTTATTCTCCATGGACTTTACAGTGTCCCTGAACTTTTTTCAGTTTGTGTTGCGGGAAGCTAATTTCTGCTTGAAAAAGCTTGCCTTGGCTTTTCTAACTGCCTGTGTTTATTGGTTTCTGACTTCCCTGAAAAGTTGCATATCACGGGGGCTGTTCGATGCTAATGCAGAACGCCACAGGATGTTTTTGTGTTGGTTAAGGGCAGTCAGGTCTAGAGAGAACCAAGGGCTATATCTGTTCCTGGTTCTAAATTTCTTGATTGGGGCATGCTTATTTAAGATGGTGAGGAAGGCATTTAAAAAAAAATAACCAGGCATCCTCTACTGACGGGATGAGGTCAATATCCTTCCAGGATACCCAGGCCAGGTCGATTAGAAAGGCTTGCTCGTTGAAGTGTTTCAGGGAGCGTTTGACAGTGATGAGTGGAGGTCGTTTCACCGCTGACCCATTACGGATGCAGGCAATGAGGCAGTGATCGCTGAGATCTTGGTTGAAAACATCAAAGGTGTATTTAGAGGGCAAGTTGGTTAGGATGATATCTATAAGGGTGCCCGTGTTTACGGCTTTGGGGTGGTACCTGGTGTGTGGAGTATGAAATGATTTTTGCTATCTTTCTTTTTTTACATCCGTTATTAGACAGTGGCAACACGGAACACTAATGATTATGAACATGGTCTTTTGCCTGCTAATGCCTGAAATGCAGTGAAGAAAATGATATGACAACAATAACGTCTAATGTAACTGGCCCCTCTAACAGTACAACTGGCCCCAGCTTGGCCCCCCCAGTTGAAATGGTCTACAACCGCCACTGGTGTAGCCTAGGCTGCTGCATAACATATATGTCATGAGTTTTTGCTTGTGTCCGTCCGGAGTGATTTTGTGACGTGTTATCATCTTTGCTAAATAAATACTGGAAAGTCTACTCGAGCGCACGCGAAAAAATGTGCTGCATCAACCTCTCTCTTTAATCTAACGTTTAATGGATGATGCGATGGAAGCTATCAAATCATTTGGAATTGTTTTCAACATCCCCGAAAAGATGTTCAGCATGTCAAGCATCGTAACGTGCAATTACAGGTGGCTTGATGATAGGCTTCCCTGTTGACCAGCTATACATTTGATACCAATTTGGAATTGAACGCTCTCACTTTTTCATCCTTCTTCACGAAACTGATCTCAGGCAGAGGTCGACCCTCGCTTTTAATTCGCACCTTTTCTGTGTACCCCAGAGAATTAAAGGGGTTCTTCAACAAAAAGTCCACAACATTTTCGGCAGCATTGGCCATTCAGGCGGAGAAAACTGTACACTCGCGCCGGTAGCTAGCTAGCTACTGAAGTTAGCAAGGCAAATTTAAATAAATTGCACTAACGACACAAAAGTTCTAAACCCAAGAAAACTATTTATTTAAATGTATTTATATCCTGTAATTTGAAAAAACTCATTTGAATTGAATAATGGTCAAAAATGCTCAACTATCACTTTTCACTCTTATTAATCTCTATCCAACAATGTCACCAAGCTTCTCCACATAGAACCCTCAAAATGCTCTGTGGCACAATCCCAATACAACACACTAGGTTCGTTCTCTGATCCTACATCTATCCTACATCTATGATTGGATGGACAACATACTGCAAAAGCTTTGATTGGTTGGAGGTCGTCCCCTGGAAATGGTCATAATTACCATGTATGTCTATGGAAGGGGGTGAGGCCTACCAGCCTCCTAGGTGTTGTATTGAAGTCAATGTAGCCAGAGGAGGACAGAAGCTAGCTGTCCTCAGGCTACACCATGGTGCTAGCCCAGACAGTGCTGTTGAAGTTACTGTAGACCTTCATTGCAAAACAGTGTATTTATTTTATAACCAATTATTTGGTGACATATGAGTATATTTGGTATAGTTTTATCTAAAAAGTCAAACTTTTTAAATGTTTCACTATTTCCATTTTTATGACATTTCACTGAGGAGGATGGTCCTCCCCTTCCTCCACTGATCAACACGTGTTCTGTGCAGCAGAAGTCCTGATCCATGTGACAGGTGTTTGTGTGAGCAACATGAGATTTGTATGTTCACCAATGCAGCTGTAGTCCTGATGAACAGGGCTGCATTTCATTCCCAAAAGTTGTGTTCTTCCTTCTGCCACCTCACAGATCTGATAGGACTGAGTAAGTGAAAGCAATATGGTGTAAACTAGGAGGAGCTATTGCCTAACCTATCACCACATCTGGGGAGGGGACAACTTCTTAGAATGAAATGCAACCCAGGTCCTTGTTTTGTAAGTGGAGGCGTGTCTTGCTCTCTCATTGAGTGACAATCATTTCAGTGCTTCATATTTTCACGGTGAGGACAGACAGGACACGCTACCTGCTCAAAATGTGTGTGTGGGTGTGTGTTATCTAATGAACCTCTCTGTGGTCAGGGTCTCAGGTTCCAGGATCCAGGCCCCTGTTTTTCCACTGGGGGTTTGAGACCAGAGGAGAGGGAAGAAGAGGAGGAGTATGACGAAGAAGCCAGTGAGGTCCACAGGATGATGGTTTAGACCAGAGCTGTGATCTCACTCCTGCTGACCCCCTACTGAACAGTACTGTACACAGCAGCGTCAGTCTACGGTACACGTCCCACTTCTTTGAGTTTCTCTATATGCCATTTACATTCATGGGTTTCTCCTTTAGTATTAATCATCTAGATTCCTGTAATACAACACTGTGTATCATTTACATACTTATGTTTTTATGCCTCATGGCTCTAAGTAGAAATCCTGTCTAGGGGAGTGATATTATCTCTATTTTCCATGACATTGACATCAATCACAAGTTACTGTACATTCAGATATTCCTATAATCATCTGTGGACTGTTGATGGTGATGTAAGTGGATAGTGTGTGCATGTGTGTCCGTGCATGTGTGTACATGTTCATGTATGCTGATAGCAAGCACACCACGGGAGATAGTGTTACATTCAGGTACAGAGGTGCTGGTGGGCTCCATAAAGAGTAGGAACCGTTTGTTTTAGTCTCTGTGTTCCTCTCTGTTCCCCCTGAGCCTCTCACAAGGCTCCCTAGAGAGACTAGACATCACCAACACGGAGGAAGAGGAGAGGAGCTCGGGTCTATCTGAGGGGCCAGCTTATGATATGGTTCTAGAGTATTTGGCTTGCCAGTACCCGATATCGTGAGATAGACTGTGGATGCCTGACAAGTTAGTGTTTTGGTTTTTCAGTGTACTGGACTAGCTACATAAACAAGCTAACCAACTCCCTATTCACCTCAACACTTCCCTCTTTTGTCTATAATATAGCACTTGTGCATAATGAACAAGCCACACAACTAACCCCCCACTCTTTAGTAAAAGTGACACAGCTGTGGTTATATGGAGTGGTGATTTCATCAGTACAATAGTAAGACAGGATGCACTGTCTCTATCTAAGTCATAATGCACAACTGACATGCTATATATGAAAGGTTTACGATTTGGTAAAGTGTTTCCAAATGAACATTTAAAATGTGGATTTAGACAATGTCTTCATCCTGGTATTGTGTTGTTGTTACTGTAGCCTGCAGCAGAGCCCCCCTGAACCCAGACAGTGAGTGGGATCTGGGAGGTAGTGTGAGTTTGGCTTGTCTCCTGCTCCTCTGTTGTCAAGACCCAGTCCCAGAGCATCATAGACCCTCACCACATCCCAGGTTAGTGTCAATACATTGACTAACTCCCAAACTGGCACAAAGGCTGTACTATTGGTAATACAGCTAACAACATCCTGGGTGTTGAAGTGACGCTGATGTTGGGTTTATTCTGGAATGTAGAGGACAGTGAGACCAGAGACAGACAGTGGGTTTGGGAGCTCTGATCTGAGTCGCCCAGCCACAGGACGATCCCAACCAAAACTTCATACAGAAAGGTACAGCTACATACAAACCTGGAGTGAGGCAAGCTATTTGAGTGGACATTTCAGTAATGTATTAATAATTCAAATGTATGAAATGTATGTTGATGTTTTTATCACCTATCCTCAGGCTCCAGTTCCAGTCTGATGGGGCCTCCAGTCCTGTGAGAATGAGTGACAGCGAAGGCTCCTGCTCCAACCTGCAGACCACTATCCATCTGACTGGGGATATTGGAGAGAGGAGACCCAGTCTGCAGACCACTATCCATCTGACTGGAGATATTGGAGAGAGGAGACCCAGTCTGCAGACTACTATCCATCTGACTGGGGATATTGGAGAGAGGAGACCCAGTCTGCAGACTACTATCCATCTGACTGGAGATATTGGAGAGAGGAGACCCAGTCTGCAGACTACTATCCATCTGACTGGGGATATTGGAGAGAGGAGACCCAGTCTGCAGACTACTGTCTATCTGACTGGAGATATTGGAGAGAGGAGACCCAGTCTGCAGACTACTATCCATCTGACTGGGGATATTGGAGAGAGGAGACCCAGTCTGCAGACTACTGTCTATCTGACTGGGGATATTGGAGAGAGGAGACCCAGTCTGCAGACCACTATCCATCTGACTGGGGATATTGGAGAGAGGAGACCCAGTCTGCAGACCACTATCCATCTGACTGGGGATATTGGAGAGAGGAGACCCAGTCTGCAGACTACTATCCATCTGACTGGGGATATTGGAGAGAGGAGACCCAGTCTGCAGACTACTGTCTATCTGACTGGGGATATTGGAGAGAGGAGACCCAGTCTGCAGACCACTATCCATCTGACTGGGGATATTGGAGAGAGGAGACCCAGTCTGCAGACTACTATCCATCTGACTGGAGATATTGGAGAGAGGAGACCCAGTCTGCAGACCACTATCCATCTGACTGGGGATATTGGAGAGAGGAGACCCAGTCTGCAGACTACTGTCTATCTGACTGGGGATATTGGAGAGAGGAGACCCAGTCTGCAGACCACTATCCATCTGACTGGAGATATTGGAGAGAGGAGACCCAGTCTGCAGATGCCTCCTCAGTTGTGCAGGACTGCAGTGGACTACTGGCTGACCAGACCTACTCAGAGTGTACCTGTTAAACTGCATGGTGAGTGGTGAAGATTCACACAGCTTCTGCTGTGGTTCTAGTGGAAGTGTGGATGTTTTTCAGTAGAGGCAGTACAGCTGGGCAAAGGTTAGTCTAAAAGTACTGAGTATTCAACTCAAGAGTAAACTTGACCATATGAAAATGATAACCAGGACAGGCTACCAGGTAATAAGGCTTGCATCATAGTGGCCAAAACCCTAATGTTTTTGAGTTGACTAACCTCTCTCTCGCTGTGTCTCTCCAGTGAGGCGATGCAGGTCCTACATTCGGAGGTGTCCCAACTGAGGAGAGACCTGGAAGAGGGTCTGGTCCAGCTGCCTCACCTCTCCCAGAGGATGGACTACCTTACCTCCAGATACAGACAGAACAGAAGGCTTAAAACCTCTCCCAGAGGATGGACTACCTTACCTCCAGATACAGACAGAACAGAAGGCTTAAAACCTCTCCCAGAGGATGGACTACCTTACCTCCAGATACAGACAGAACAGAAGGCTTAAAACCTCTCCCAGAGGATGGACTACCTTACCTCCAGATACAGACAGAACAGAAGGCTTAAAACCTCTCCCAGAGGATGGACTACCTTACCTCCAGATACAGACAGAACAGAAGGCTTAAAACCTCTCCCAGAGGATGGACTACCTTACCTCCAGATACAGACAGAACAGAAGGCTTAAAACCAAGCTGTTGATTCCTGCTAGTGCCAATGTGTAATTTAGTATTAGTTCGGTTTGCATGTAATTGAGATATTGCTTATATTAGCATGTAATGTTAGTCATTGTAAATGTAATCTTGGTTAACCCAGAACTAAAGTCTTACGTTATTGGTCAGATGCTCAATGAAGTTCTTGGTCCATACATGTTAAGAGAAGTGATGAAGAGATGCTAGAATGAGGAGTGGAACCAGAGTGAGGAGCTCCACCCTCTCTCTTTGTAAGTTATGGGCCAAATGTTCCCTCCCCTTCTGAAAGTCGAAAGACGCTAACACCTGCGAAATCGTGACTTGTCCAAATAACCAGTGACCGGAAACTATTGCCTGCTCGTTATCAATTGATATCCACAGAATAAAAACATAGTTTTTAAAAAAAAATGTTTTTATTAATTTATGTTTACGTAGTCTGCCCACCAGAGATAATTGTAAATGTAATGTTGTGTTTAATTGTCAATTTCATTGTGTACGAAGTTACAGCTCCCTGGCCTGTGTATGGTCCTTTTTCCCAGGTATAGACAGTGTGGAGTCGGACCGCTCTGAGAACATGCTGCCATTCCACAGTACACCACTAGGTGTCAGGAGAGGGAGCAGCAAGCCCTACTCCTGCTCGGACAGACCAGGGAAAACCCAAAGCAAAAAACCCTCCAATACAGGTTGGTGGTCCTGGTATTGACTTTCTCCTAATGGGTGTAAAATACAGGGAACAGTTGGAAAAACAAGACTGATTCTTACATTATATGTTTAACAAAAGATTAAATCAGTTGCTGAGTCAGATTTTGGTCATTCAGTTTGCAGAATTTGCCTTAAAGTTATCTTCGGTGGTCCTGAAGGTAGTTGTGTGTGCTTCTCCATCCATCTTACCATCCGAGAACTGTTCTCTGGAGACCTCCAATCTCACCCACTCCAGTCCTCCAGCATTCCAGCACTCATACAAGAACCCAAGCTACAGATCTCCATGTAAGGACCAGCAACCAGTCCACTCCTGCCCATATGACACTGTCATGACTGGGCCTCATCATGACTACTTTATTCATTTCATTATCACGTCACAATTTAAAGATGCACTATGCAGAAATCAAAGGCCAAGGAGAAGAACAGCACCCAGTGTTGTCTACTCCTACACTATATTCTCTCACTCACTCACTCACTCACTCACTCACTCACTCACTCACTCACTCACTCACTCACTCACTCACTCACTCACTCACTCACTCACTCACTCAAAATGTGAGAGCAGCAGGTGCTGTCTGTGGGTAGACACAGAAGGAGCTCTACCCAGTCAGACTCACCTCTACTGCCCAGCAATGTGTTTTTCCAGCGGACACTTCCCCCAGCTCACTTCCCCCAAGGTGAGGCTTCCACATGGAGATAGGAGAATGGAGATAGGTATTTACTGAGGAATTATGAGGTAAAATGGGTTAAATGCGGAAGCCACATTTCAGTTGAATACATTCAGTTGGACAACTGACTAGGTCTCCCCCTTTCCCACTTACCCGTTCTGTAATAGTTACGTCAAAGAATTATGCAAAGAATAGTAATCCTAAAGGAATCAAATAACTATGTGTTGTTTCATGTCATGTAACCATCATTAATTACATCATAAGTTTACAATTAGAATAACTTCTGAATGTATTTCAGTGAGGAAAACATGCTTTCCAGATGTTGAAGTTCTTAGAAAATTGGTGTATTAGAGAAATTTTACTGAATCTGATCATTTTATTTTGAATGAAATTATTTACAACCAGTTATTTTGTAAATGTCATATGTTTTAAAAGATAACATCTTGGCGTCGCAAAATGGCCCCCCATATTCCAGAGGCCCGTGTGTGTTAAGATGAACACAAGAGGGACTCTTCACATAGGAGTCTATTCTACTGTAACTTTGCAACTATTGGCTTGGTAACAACATTGGTAACAACAGCTACCTCAGTACTACTATTATTACAACCAGTATCATTCAGCCACCTCAACTTATTGCCTCTATGGCCGCAGGACATCCCTGTCACACTATTCTAGTACTACCCAGCCAACTGTCCATCCACCATTCCCCTACACAAAGGGACAGAGATTATGTTGATAAAAACTAGGCCAGATTTTGAATATTACATTACAGAAAAAAAGCCCCTTCACTTCTGAGAATGTGTATCGACTTTGGTCCTCTTAACTATAATTTGTTCACCTGACACCCTCCCGCCCATTGTTTTCGCCCTGTTGATATCGCAGACAAAACCGACGCTTATTGAGTTTTTCTATCAGATGTCTTTGTGTTCCCCTTGCTCTGTCCCATTCCGGTGCCAAGTTGTGTGTTTTGTTGTAGAATATTCTGTTTCCCTGTTGTTCTCTTATGGGTGTCTGAGGAGAAGTGTCCGGGCAACATGCTTAACCGTCCCGTCCAATTTTCTTTTAGATATAGGTGATTTCCCTAGACCTATAGACATCAACACAACCCTTCTCTTAGATATGATCTTAAACAACACAAAACAGTTCATTTTCCTGGGGGCTTGGGATTCTTTCATGCCCTGTGGTCGTGGATTCCTGTAAAAGACCTAACTTACCGCAATATCACATTTTCCTCTCTAAAGACACTGAAACCATTTTATTATATCTCTCATTAGTAGGTCAAACCAGAGGTGGCCAGATCAGCTCCAGGTCAATCCCTAATCCATAAAACGTCACTTTCACAGCTATCACACTGATACTGTCCATGTGTCCTCCCAGAGGTGTGAAACTGCCCTGTGACCTTGAGGTGTCTGTCAACACCTTGATTATGCCAGTTGGATGTCTTCCAGCTGAGCTACCTATCTACCATTCTGCTCCCTCCCTGGGCTGTGTACTGAAGCCTGATCTGGTGTGTTCTCTGGGGGGGAACCATGGTCCTCCATGACATCCACATAAAAGGAGAGGAAACTAGTGCAAGCGGAAGTCTAAGTGCTGTGCCCCCACAGTGTTAAACCTGATCCCTACACAATCAAACACAAACACAAATTTAAGGACATATTGTGCCGCCACACTCAAACCTGAGCTAAGAGGACAGACCACCAACTTTTCAGTCGCCTGCCATGGGTCCGTGCTTGGTGTTTGTGTATGTCTTGTCATAGCAGTAGTACTAACACAGAATAACACACTTTACACGTTTTCTTTTTGTAACTACACGGGAACTGACAATCACACCTGACAATAATCCTCCAAATTGCATGTAAATTAACTCCCATGGTTGAGTGCTCCAACTCCTGTCTACCTCGAATAAGTCCTTTAGGACATTTTTCTAGATAAGCCCTTTTGTTGAACTCTCATTGGGAAAAGGGAGATATATATATATATATATATCACTTATAGTAGCCGTGACAACAATACAATGGGGCTGGAGATAGCCTAGTAGCCTAAGGGCGTTGGGCCAGTAACTGCAAGTTGTTGGTTCAAATCCCCAAGCCGACTAGGTGAGAATTTTGTCGATGTACCCTTGAGCAAGGCACTTAACTCTAATTGCTCCTGTAAGTCACTCTGGATAAGAACGTCTGACAAATGTACTGATAGCATATGATAGTGTTCCCCAACTGGTGACCCGCCGGTAATTTTATTTTTCTGAGCAAAAACATTTTGACTCTTCTATTTTTATTATTTTTATTGTTGGACATAAAAGACTGTAAAAACACCTGTTCCAAAGTGTTCCAACGCATAATAGAGAGATATATGTGATACAAAAAAATGGTTATATTTTAGTCTAATATTATAACTGTTTGGGCATCTTTTTGTCAATTTCCAGTCTACAAATTATTTTTAATTATGTTCCGGACACCTGAACATCCGCTTAAGAAAATAATCAGCCCGTGGCTGAAACTAGTTGATGATCCCTGGCATATGGTATCGCTCATATTGTTTATTTAGATGTATTGTGATCCTGTCTCTGTCTGATATCTTCTCATTCTGAGGCATACATCTAATGATCGTTATCTTACCCTGGTGTTCATCTATACTCTATCTATTTATGTAATAACTTATTTGAAAGATTATATATAACATACATTTGTTTTCTTCTTTTGTTGGACGTTTTGAGTGAGGTGGTCAGCAACATAGAATTACATGTAGGATTTCTGTGGTCTGCAATTTATCCAATCACACAGCTTCACAGGTTGGTTCCTGGAACTTCACAGTCCAGGTCAACTTCACGGTTGGTTACTGGAAAACACTGGTTCCTGACAATATAAAAAGCTCTCACTTTGAATAGTGGACAATAGTATTAGTTTGGCTGAAACAATAATGTTTTGGGAAGGACATTTTCTAGCCTGTATCCCCTATTTATAAAACTATCAATATGACCTCAAGTGTCCGTCACCAAGCCTAGGGATTCATCTGACATTTATAAGTAGTTGTACAACTAGGGAAAGAAAAAATGTAAATGAAGCATCACATATCAGTTGTGTGCCATGGACAGGGGAGCAGGTCTCCCCTAAAGGGACCATTCTAATCTTGATGGGATCACCTACAAGGCTATAATAAATCATAACAATAGAAATATGAAACTCAGATCAAGTTTCAGATCTATCTCTGTAAAGTTTAATTTGCTCAGATTTCTCTCTTTGTCCTTGGTTCACAAAACAGCCTTAACCACGCTTGATGCTTTTTTTCTCGATTTACTCGTACACACCCACACCTGTTCATGCTTAGAATTAGTAGTGACTAGTCAATGGTTCACATTTGCATCTTCTGTTAGCTAAGGGGTTCTTGGAGAAACCTTTAATGGTTCGATGTAGCAACCTGGAGTGGAGGCGTGGCTTAGTATTTTAGTTAGGTGTTTGGCCACCCGTTAGAGTAAATGTCATTCCTGTTCATCTGTTCTGTTGTGTCATCACATGTTAAGGTTGAACAATGACAGTTTGGTAGCTTTAATGAGGCTAACAGAGGTGTATGAGTTCCTCAAGAGCCTATGCAAATCCCAAAGTTGGAATAGTTACCACTTTATTACTATACGTAATCAGCAATGTTAATATTATTAATATTATATTCAAAAATATAATATGTAAAGATATTCAAGGACGGTTGGCCAAAAATATCTGAAAGCCACACTTCTAATAAGTCACGCCTCCAATCTGATTGGCTGTCACCTCTACAATAAATTATAAGGAATGTTCAAAATTGAACCCCTCCCATGACAAAAAAGTTCAGGTTTGAACCTTTACATAGGGGTTCCACAAATAGACCCTTTTCAGAAGCGTTCCTCGAGGAACCTTCTTAAACTACAATGTTTCCACTGGTGTGGCAACCCAAAAGTTTCTTCCAGACACCTTTACTTCTAGAGTGTAGGATCTGACTTAGAGAGCCACGCATGACAGAGATATAGTCACTGGGGAACAAGGAGTGTTCAGTTCAAGCTCTACCATTGAATTACATGTACAAGAAAGGCATCTCACATGTAAAGAGGTGTCTTTGTCAGTACCAAACAATTAACCTTCACTGTATGACATGGAACACCTGGTAGTATACACGTTTCTTCACATCTTAACTGATAACCTTGCTGCATATGAGGTTAATAACTTCCTTCATGACCAGACCAGTCTTTGTCATCAGTCTTTGGCCCTTTGTATTCAATTTTAATAAATAGGATAGCTTTGGACACACAGTACTGCTGTCGACTGTGGTGAGTAACAAAGTGAGCCTACTGGGTCAGATAATGGGTGATACTGAGGCCTGTGAGCAGTAACAAGATGGCGCCAGTGAGGATGGCTGCCGTTTCATGGGCTCTTAATCAACAGTGCTATTTTGTTTGTTTGTTCAAAACATTTTAAACATATTTTGTACATAATGTTGCTGCTACCATCTCTTATGACCAAAAAGAGCTTCTGGAAATCAGAACAGCGATTACTGACCTTGAACTGGAAGAAGAATTTCTCTTTAATGAGTCGGACGAGAGGGATTTACTCCAGACACCCGAACAGGCCCACATCCCCATCATTCGTAGGAGAAAAAGACGCAAGAGGTATCACGGAAAGAGATCGGGGTGCCTTGTGAGGATACGCCGACGAGTGGCTAATCTTCCCTTGCCATCCGTACTACTAGCCAACGTACAATCACTGGATAATAAATTGGACAAACTCCTACCAATGGGACATTAAATACTGTAATATCTTATGTTTCACCGAGTCGTGGCTGAACGACGACATGAATAACATACAGCTGGCAGGTTGTACACTGTATCAGCAGGAGAGAACAGCAGCCTCTGGTAAGACAAGCGGTGGCGGTCTATGTATATTTGTAAACAACAGCTGGTGCACGATATCTAAGGAAGTCTCGAGGTTTTGCTCGCCTGAGGTAGAGTATCTCATGATAAGCTATAGACCACACTATCTACCTAGAGAGTTTATCTGTATTTTTCGTAGCTGTCTACATACTGATGCTGGCACTAAGACCGCACTCAATGAGCTATATACCACCATAAGCAAACAGGAAAACATTAATCCAGAGGTGGCACACCTAGTGGCCTGGGACTTTAATGCAGGGAAACTTAAATCAGTTTTACCTCATTTCTATCAGCATGTTAAATTTGCAACCAGAGGGAAAAAAACTCTAGACCACCTTTACTCCACACACAGAGACGTGTGCAAAGCTCTCCCTCGCCCTCCATTTGGAAAATCTGACCATAATTCTGTCCTCCTGATTCCTGCTTACAAGCAAAAATGAAAGCAGGAAGCACCAGAGACTCGGTCAATAAAAAAGTGGTCAGATGAAGCAGATGCTAAGCTACAGGATTGTTTTGCTAGCACAGACTGGAATATGTTCCGGTATTCTTCCGATGGCATTGAGGAGTACACCGCATCAGTCACTGGCTTCATCAATAAGTACATCGATGACGTCGTCCCCACAGTGACTGTACTTACATACCCCAACCAGAAGCCATGGATTACAGGCAACCTCCTGCCGCTTTCAAGGAGCGGGACTCTAACCCGGAAGCTTATAAGAAATCCTGCTATGCCCTCCGATGAACCATCAAACAGGCAAAGCATCAATACAGGACAAAGATCTAATCGTACTACACTGGCTCCGACGCTCGTTGGATGTGGCAGGGCTTGCAAACTATTACAGACTACAAAGGGAAGCACAGCCGAGAGCTCCCCAGTGACACGAGCCGGCGGTGTCAGAGGAAGGCCCAAAAAATTGTCAAAGACTCCAGCCACCCTAGTCATAGATTGTTCTCTCTGCTACCGCACGGCAAGCTGTACCGGAGCGTCAAGTCTAGGTCCAAGAGGCTTCTAAATAGCTTTTACCCCCAAGCCATAAGACTACTGAACATCTAATCAAATGGCTACCCAGACTATTTGCATTGCCCCCCCACCTCTCTTTTACGCTGCTGCTACTCTCTGTTATTATCTGTGTATAAGTCACTTTAATAACTCTACCCACATGTATATATTACCTCAACTAACTGGTGGCCCCGCACATTGACTCTGTACCCTGTACCCCCTGTATATAGTCTCGCTATTGTTATTTTACTGCTGATCTTTAATTATTAGTTACTTTTATTTTTTAGGTATTTTTCTTAAAACTGCATTGTTGGTCAAGGGCTTGTAAGTAAGCATTTCACTGTTGTATTCGGCGCATGTGACAAATAAAATTGTATTTTATTTGAAATCAAGTGGCATATAGGCTAAATAACTAATTAAATGTTGGTGTTGTTCCCAAGATATTCCTAGCCTGGTTCCAGATCTGTTTGTGTTCTTGCCAACTCCAAATATGTGGCACCCAGGCTAACACCCTGACCACATACTGTATATTAACAACATGTATTGTCATGACTATTTATATAGATTGGGTCCTACTTTGATAGATTGAAGGGAAAGTGACAAATAGATCTGACAAATTGATCTGTCAAATGAGCTATCAGTTCCATTT
The DNA here is from genome assembly GCF_965601325.2 of Salmo salar. Taxonomy (NCBI): domain Eukaryota; kingdom Metazoa; phylum Chordata; class Actinopteri; order Salmoniformes; family Salmonidae; genus Salmo; species Salmo salar. Next base: position 42,568,323 of record NC_138304.1, on the reverse strand, counting down.
CATCCAAGAGATATTGTCACGGCTGTCTGAAGGATCGGACCAAAATGCAGCGTGTTCGTAGTTCCACATATTTATTTATTCCGTGAAACTAAATGCAATACACTCAATACTTGAAACATAAAACAACAACCCGTGCAGAGAGAAAACACACTACTCAAGAAATAATCACCCACAAACACAGGTGGGACAAACATCAACATAAATATGACCTCCAATTAGAGGTAACGAGGATCAGCTGCCTCCAATTGGGGATCAACCCAAACAACACCAACATAGAAATACAAAACTAGAAACTGAACATAGAAATACAAAAACAGACAAACACCCCCTGTCACGCCCTGACCTACTCTACCATAGAAAATAACACCTTCTATGGTCAAGACGTGACAGTACCCCCCCCCCAAAAAAATATTTTTAAACCCAACAACAAACCCCCCCACACACAACAAACCCCCACACACAACAACAAAACACAAAGGGAGGGTAGAGTGGGTGACTAATGTCTATGGCGGCTCATATGCAGTACCCAGAACCTTCTTATCTAGTGCCTACCCCCATGGAGGCGGCTCGGGTTCGGGGCGTAACCCCCACTCCACCCACGGATCGCTCTGCTTCTTTACCTCCTGACCGTGGATCGTCGTCAAAAGAACCAGACTGTAGATCATTGCTAGAGGTTCTGGGCTGTAGGCCGCCGCTGAAGGTTCTGGGCTGTAGACCGCCGCTGAAGGCTTTTGGCTGCAGACCGCCGCTGAAGGCTCCGGGCTGTGGAGCGCCGCTGAATGCTCCGGGCTGGGGAGCGCCGCTGAAGGCTCCGGACTGGGGAGTGCCGCTGGAGGCTCCGGGCTGGGGAGCGCCCCTGAAGGCTCCGGACTGGGGAGTGCCGCTGGAGGCTCCGGACTGGGAGGCGTCGCTGGAGGCTCCGGACTCGGAGGCGTTGCTGGAGACTCTGGACTGATGAGCGTCGCTGGAGGCTCCGGACTGATGAGCGTCGCTGGAGGCTCCAGACTAGGGAGCGTCGCTGGAGGTTCCGGGCTAAGATCCGTCTCAATAGGTTCCGGACTGTAGGCCGTCTCAGTAGGTTCCGGACTGTAGACCGTCTCAGTAGGTTCCGGACTGTAGGCCGTCTCAGTAGGTTCCGGACTGTAGGCCATCTCAGTAGGTTCCGGACTGTAGGCCGTCTCAGTAGTTTCCAGACTGTAGGCCGTCTCAGTAGTTTCCGGAATGTAGGCCGTCTCAGTAGGTTCCGGACTGTAGGCCGTCTCAGTGGGTTCCGGACTGAAAAATGTCGCCGGAAGCTCTGGACTGGGAACTGTCGCCGGAAGCTCTGGATGGGGAACTGTCGCCGGAAGCTCTGGACGGGGAACTGTCGCCGGAAGCTCTGGACGGGGAACTGTCGCCGGAAGCTCTGGACGGGGAACTGTCGCCGGAAGCTCTGGACGGAGAACTGTCGCCGGAAGCTCTGGACTGGGAATGTGCACTGGAATCCTGATTCTGTCACGGCTGTCTGAAGGATCGGACCAAAATGCAGCGTGTTCATAGTTCCGCATATTTATTTATTCCGTGAAACTAAATGCAATACACTCAATACTTGAAACACAAAACAACAAACCGTGACGCAGAGAGAAAACACACTACTCAAGAAATAATCACCCACAAACACAGGTGGGACAAACATCAACATAAATATGACCTCCAATTAGAGGTAACGAGGATCAGCTGCCTCCAATTGGGGATCAACCCAAACAACACCAACATAGAAATACAAAACTAGAAACTGAACATAGAAATACAAAAACAGACAAACACCCCCTGTCACGCCCTGACCTACTCTACCATAGAAAATAACAACTTACTATGGTCAGGACGTGACAGATATAAAATATCAACGCTTTAGGGGAAAACCCTCTGGCCAGTGGCTGTCCATCCATGAGAGGTGCCTTCCACAAAACTCTCAATACAGAGAGAAATAGGTCATGAAACATTGTATCGGACAAGTGAACAGAAAGTCATGTCTTGAGGCTATGTTTTTGTGTCTTACCACAACAATAACATAGTGCTATAGGTGACTCGTACAAAATAATGTCTGATTTTCTCCCTTAGGATATAGGCTTCCCTCTGTTTCAAAGGATATGAAGGCCTACATTTGAGAGATAATTATAGGAATTCCTAACATTCCTGTCAAATGATTTGAAGAACTGTTTATCTTGAAGTAAACAACTGAGTAGCTGTCCTCCACCCATCTGGTGAAACAAATAAATCATAGCTCCTATAATGGCCTGGTACATGCTAAACTAAAGCCTGGTGTCTTGCTTTTACTGTAGTTATGTTGAGCTATTAGCTGCTTGTAGGATAGATTGGGCTATAGCTAGCATACCATTCTCATGACAGGTAATACTCACAGGAGGTGTAGAATAGCACTTAGCAACGCAGTATAACTGGCACAAATCTCCGGTTTATTGTACAACCTTGGTTGTTACATCTGCTCCTGCCACGCCCTCTACTTCTCATCTTGTGTCTCCTTAACCTGCCACCACTCCCCCAGTGCTCTCTCCCTCTCTCTGTGTGTGTGTATATGTGATTGTGTGAGTGGAGACCGGTGTGCTGGAGGCAGAGCAGATCCCCACCAGCTGCAACCTGTTCCATAATCAAGACCTGTACAAATACTCAGCCCTGCCACTTCCACGCTGCCAGTTCGTAGCCTCTGCTCAGTCGGTCTGCGTTTTAAAGCTGTTTGTTCCTGCATAGAGCTTGTAATGCTGTTATGCCTGTTTTTCCCTTAGCCTGGCGCTGCTTTTCTCTGTGCTAAAGTTCCGTCCACTCTGACTCTGGTCCCTGTCTCCAGTCCCATGTCTCGTCAGTCCTGCTGCCGTCCTGGACCCCCCCCCCCCCCCCCCCCACTCTACTGCTTCCTTGGATTCCTCTCCCGACCTGCTTACCCAGCCCCAACATCCCTCACTCTAGCCTCAGCCTCAGCACCTGGCTCCCTGCAATCCGCCCAAGCTTTCCCTGGCCTGCACCCCTTCTTCCCCATTTGTCAATAAATATCTTGGTTACCTTATCCCTGTCTCCTCGTCTGAGTCTGCCCTTGGGTTCACCTGCTCCGCACCGCGTAACATTGGTTGTAAACTCTTAGAAAAACAAGGTGCTATTTAGAACCTAAAAGGTTCTTCGGCGGTCTCCATAGGAAAACCCTTAGAAGAATCCCTTTTGGTTCCAGGAAGAACCCATTTTGGTTCCAGGTAGAACCCCTTTTGGTTCCACGTAGAACCCTTTTGGGTTCCCACGTAGAACACTTTTTGGGGATTCATGTAGAACCCTTTCCACAGAGAGTTCTATATGGAGCCCAAAAGGGATTTACCTCGACCAAAAAGGTGTTCTACCTGGAACCAAAAAGGGTTCTCCTATGGGGACAGCTAAAGAACCCTTTTGGAATCCTTTTTCTCAGAGTGTACAGTCAGGTGTTGTATCTCCAGCACAACAGGACGTTATCCACTGTAATGCAGAGCCATGCAAGCATCATTTTGCCATTATACAACTGGATATTTAACTCACCAACATACAGCATGCAGTACACAGATAGCACACATGAACACACCTGGCCTATGACTGTAACACTATAGCTAAGCCATTATACATACATTTACTCAACTGCTATTGTTGACTAATGACAGTAGCTTTTTAATGGGGCACAGTGTAATAGTGCACCTGTGTACATCCAGTACTACAATTGAGTAGGCTATCTTTCCTCCTCCTTCTCTGATAGGCCTGTTGGCACCCTGGCAGTGGGAGGGCTCAATCTTTTGTATTTGCTGAAAACAATACAAGAATTGTCATTTCATTCCCCCTAAAAAACGAAAACCATCAAAGTTAAGCCCCTGACACTACCCTGCAGTCATAATCAGAAATAGCATTAGCCTACTATACATCTTTAGCCTCAAGGCAGAGGCTCTCCAGGAAGAATGGGAGCAACAGATTTGAAAGTGTTACAGCTTTTGCTTTTAATCAGTTTATCTGAGGTAAGAACAGATCTTTACTAATTAGACCTACAAATAATGTGTTGCTTAAACAATCTTAGTGTTGATTATTGCAGTTGTATATGATATTGTTATTCTGCTGTGTCATTGTAACTATCTGAAAACATGCACGTTGTATGATTCTAGAAATGCATAGAGACAGAGGGAGACGTTTGGGAAATAAATACACAGGCTCTTTTGAGTAACACTGCTTTCAACAAGTGTATGCCCAACCTTGGCTCAATGGACACATTCATTCATTGAGGAGAAAAAAGCCCTGAGCTCACTGACCAGTCCTGAAATCTGTGTTGAGTGAAGAAAAAAATGTGCTGCCTCGCGGCCTGTCATGCAGGGAGAATATTATACAGGCCAGGGGTATAATGTTCCTTCTAGGGATAAAATATGAAATACCACCGCTACCGTTGAAATGGTTTCCGTTAGCGTTCATGTTTATGTTTGGTTTTCAGATATGTGGAGCGCAAAAAGGTATTCAAACAACCCTTTGTTAACTTTTTAAAACAAACTTTCCCACATAATTGTTTGAGAGACGCACACATTAACATTCTCTTTTATTTCACTGTTATTACACCATTATAAAGTACATGCAAATAATGAGCCTAAAATGTATTTAATGATTTCTGTTCTTTCACAACGTTGCAGACATAACATTATCCGTGTTCCAAGTGTCCACAAAAAGTATGACGGTGCGATGGAGTCGTTACTCTGGCGCCAGCTCCTACAAAATCACCGCCACACCAAAGAACTCTCCTCGACCGTCCGCATTCGCCCAGTTTAGCGGGAACTCCGTCATGGGCTCTGTTAACTCTCTCTCCGCCAACACGATGTACACCATGCGGGTCGAGGCCATTGACAAAGCGGGCAACGTCCTGAGCAGTGCAGAGTTGGACGGGAGCTCATGTATGTATGCATGCATAATGGCCATGTGTGTGCGTAATGGACATATTATGAATTATGTATAACGCATTGTAGGCCTGCTATTCTCTCAATGCTTTGAATAAGGTATTTGAATAATAAGAAGATGATGATGATGATGATAATTATGATGATGATGATGATAATTATGATGATTATGATGATAATGATAATTATGATGATGATGATAATTATTATGATGATGATGATGATGATGATAATTATGATGGTTATTATGATAATGATAATTATGATGATGATGATAATTATGATGATGATGATGATAATTATGATGATTATGATGATAATGATAATTATGATGATTATGATGATGATGATAATTATGATGATGATGATGGTAATGATAATTATGATGATAATGATAATTATGATGTTCATGATGATGCTGATAATTATGATGATGCTGATAATTATGATGATTATGATGATGATAATGTTAATTGTGATGATTGTGATGATGATGATAATGTTAATTATGATGATGATGATGCTGATAATTATGATGATTATGATGATGATAATGATAATTATGATGATTATGATGATGATCATGATGATTATGATGATGATGATGATGATCATGATGATGATGTCTATATCCCTGTGTGTGATGATGCTCTGTTCTGCTCTGCTCTGACCACCAGCCCCCGAGGTACCTACCATTAAGCAGGCCTACTCCAAGCAGAGCGACAGCATCACTGTGGAGTTCAGTGAGGTGATGGGGGCGAGCGGCTACATTCTGCGAGCTGAGTCTGAGGTGGGAGACTTCTTCTCAGAGACCGCGGTGACCAGCTCCCCGGGCACCGTGCTGCAGCTGCAGCCGTACACAGACTACACCCTCAGTGTCATGTCTGTCAACAGCGCGGGACGCAGCCAGCCCTCAGCACCCGTCCAGATCAGAACGGGTAGATGGTTTAGATACATACACCTGTCCAGGTTTATACACCTTTTCACATACACCTGTTTAGATACATACACCTGTCCAGGTTTATACACCTGTTCACACACACCTGTTTAGATACATACACCTGTCTAGGTTTATACACCTGTTCACATACACCTGTTTAGATACATACACCTGTCTAGGTTTATACACCTGTTCACATACACCTGTTTAAATACATACACCTATCTAGGTTTATACACATGTTTACATACACCTGTCCAGGTTTATACACCTGTTCACACACACCTGTTTAGATACATACACCTGTCCAGGTTTATACACCTGTTCACACACACCTGTTTAGATACATACACCTGTCTAGGTTTATACACCTGTTTACATACACCTGTTTAGATACATACACCTGTCTAGGTTTATTAAAATAAACTTAAGTTTGTTACAATAATTAGAACGTAAAATGATAATTAGTGTCTATCTGATCCAAGCCACAAAAAGAATCGATCACAGACAATAAGTCTATCCCTCAACTTTCACTCACTCTTCAACTGAAATTAAAAGTTGTTTACTTAATATGGTAATGACTGTATCATGACTGAAATGCTACCTCTCCATAGTGTCTGAGAGACAAAGGGCTGCTATCTCCATAATGGAGTGCAGTTTCACAGCTCTATTGTCATAGTGGGTGCCTTGTGCGGAAACTGTATCTCCCCATTTAAGCCTTAAAACATATCAGAATATGAAAAGGGAAACCATGAGAACTAGGTTCTCCTCTCCCCAAGGAGAACTGGACGTATCATAAGGACAGGAAAATGGATTCTATTTCACTAGCAAACAAAAAAGATGACTCTCTGTTTGGCCAGGTTTGAACTATTTCAGTGTATTCTCTCTTCTTTTATCTTTGCCTGGAACAGGTTTGTTTCCTTCCTGGATAGTATCCTCTCTCTCTTTCTCTCTCGCTTTCTCTCTCTCTCTCTCTCTCTCTCTCTCTCTCTCGCTTTCTCTCTCTCTCTCTCTCTCTCTCTCTCTCTCTCTCGCTCTCTCTCTCTCTCTCTCGCTTTCTCTCTCTCTCTCTCTCTCTCTCTCTCTCTCTCTCTCGCTCTCTCTCTCTCTCTCTCTCTCTCTCTCTCTCTCTCTCTCTCTCTCTCTCTCTCTCTGCCTCCTTTCATCACATCTATTAGTTTATTAATCTACCTTTTTTCTCCCTTCCCCCTCTTCAGTGGTGGTGGCCCCACAGCTAAACTCCACCTCTCCCAGAAATGACACCATCCTGGTGACCTGGTCCCCGGTCAACCACACGGTCCTCTACACCCTCTGCATCATCAAGGAGGGCTCCAACTCTCGCCTCAAACTCAACACCAGCGACCCATTCATGACCTTTGATGACCTGGAGCCCGGTACCACCTACTGCATCAAGGGCATGGCCTGGGACCTGGAAGGTCGCCCCGGAGACGACCTCACTGTGTGTCAGATCACCCGTAAGCATGGCAACTAGGTGTTTGGTTAATAATATTAGCTTGTATTAAAACCTCTCAGGAGAGAGAGAGACCTGGCAAGATGCCAGAAAGGGAAAAGTTATTTATGCTTTGTATCTAAAGACACAATACTGAACAATAGACACAATGTAACACATAATCAGCAAATAACATCAGTCTTTGAAATTGTCAAAGCCTGGAAGAGTCACTTGGTGGGAGGTGTCTGCTATGGTGCTGGTACAATTTTCCGTCATAGCCTGTCCACTAGATGTTGGCACAGTTCATTAGAACCCAGGTATGACTTTATATTCCATCTAGATGTATGAGTGTGTCTATGTGAATATGTTCATCTCATGTTCATATCAGTAAATATATTTTTTTGTGTCGTTCTTTGAATAAATGTATCTGTCCCCCCACTAGGTCCTCTCAGCCCTGAGGCCATCGAGGTGTTTTTGACCCAGACTAGGTCTGGGGGTTTGGCAGTCTACTGGCAGATGGTGCATGGGGCAGACGTCTACTTGGCAAGGACTTCTACTGGTCAGAACTGCTCTGCCTCAGAGAGGTTCTGTATGATCAGCCCACTGAGCTGCGGGCAGAACCACAGTGTGACTGTTACTGCCGAAAACAGCGCTGGAACCAGCAACCCCTCTGACCCTGAGGAATTCATCACATGTAGGTATACCCCCTGACCCTTGACCTCTTACCTCTGGCTCTGGCTCTGACCCCTAACCCCAAAATCAAATAAATTAATCAAATAAAAATGTATTGGTCGAGTATACAGATTTGCAGATGTTATCGCTGGTGCAGCGAAATGCTTGTGTTGCTAGCTCCAACCGTGCAGTAAAACATAGCAATAAAAATAATACACACATAATCCAGAAAATAAAAAAACATCATAATATAGGATGAGCCATGACTACAGTAGAATACAGTATATGTATATAAAGTAAGTAAAACAGTATGTAAACATTATTAAAGTGACCAGTGTTCAATGACTCTATATACATAGGGCAGCAGTCTCTAAGGTTCAGGGTAGAGTACCTGGTGGTAACCAGCTAGTAACAGTGACTAAGGTTCAGGGTAGAGTACCGGGTGGTAGCCAGCTAGAACAGTGACTAAGGTTCAGGGTAGAGTATCGGGTGGTAACCAGCTAGAACAGTGACTAAGGTTCAGGGTAGAGTACCGGGTGGTAGCCAGCTAGAACAGTGACTAAGGTTCAGGGTAGAGTACCGGGTGGTAGCCAGCTAGAACAGTGACTAAGGTTCAGGGTAGAGTATTGGGTGGTAGCCAGCTAGAACAGTGACTAAGGTTCAGGGTAGAGTACCGGGTGGTAACCAGCTAGAACAGTGACTAAGGTTCAGGGTAGAGTACCGGGTGGTAACCAGCTAGTAACAGTGACTAAGGTTCAGCACACTGTACAGGGCGAAGGCTGGCTAGTGGTGACTGTTCAACAGTCTAATGGCCTGGAGATAGAAGCTGTTTCTCAGTCTCTCTGTCCCAGTTTTGATGCACCTGTACTGTCTTCAGCATGGCTCGGGTGGCTGAAGTCCTTCATGATCTTCCTGTGACACAAGGTTCTGTAGATGTCTGGGAGGGCAGTACTTACAACACTACACTGTAGCCATACTAACATGAGTGTTTCCGGTGTTATTACAAAGGTAGGAGGTCAATGTAAGCTGACCTCCCCAATATTATTACTATGATGTAAGGTAATGTAATGTTATCCTAATCTCTCTTGTTTCTCTCGGGCACACATATGTAATAATAGTGTATTTACATGCACTTGCAATACTTCCAGTGTTATTACTATGGTATAAGGTAATGTAATCTCTTGACTCTCTCGTCACACATATGTAATAATAGTGTATTTTATTACTATGGTATAAGGTCTATAATGTAGAGTCCTGCCTGGAGTTATATGAATATCGCTCTTGTGTCTCTCTGTCAGTCCCATGCCCTGTGGAGCAAATCTGGGTAGATGAGCACCAGGCGGGTAGCTGCTGGGTGTCGTGGACTGAGATGCCCCTGGTGGAGTACTACATCGCTTTTGTCAAGAGAGACGACGGGTCTGAGGAGCGCTGTAACACCACTGACACCACCTGTCACTTCTACTGCATGTGTGGCTACACCTACCTCATCACCATGTTCACCTACAACCAGGCTGGCTCCAGTCCACCGGGAGATGTGTTCAATTATACCACCAGTAAGAGTTATTATACTGTCCACACACACACACACACAGCTTTGTCAAGTCACTCATCTCTCTTCTCTTCCTCCCTAGTTCCCTGTTGCCCAGAGGACGTTACCATAGCACTGGTGTCGACGGAGACCCTGGAGATCATGTGGTCGTCGGTGCGGGGGGCGGAGCTATACGAGACGACGGCGGAGGAGATTGATGATGTCATCCACTGTAAGGACACGGCACCTGTGTGTGCTCTGTCCGACTTACGCTGTAACACACAGTACAGTGTGGTGGTGACACCATGCAGCGAAATACGAGGCTGCAACCGCACCTGCAAACCTCACACACATGAGACAGGTAAAACACACATCAATACAATAGGTAACAAACAGTGCAATGGTGTATTCACTTTAAATTACATAGAAAACATTTTATTTTAAGAATGAGATCAGCTCTTCCTCAACTTTACTGTCTTTGTTCTACATGGGATCTCACTTTACCATTACAAGACCAGTAGAGGCTGCTGAGGGGAGGACGGCTCATAATAATGGCTGGAACGGAGCGAATGGAATGGAACCTAGGTTTCTTCCTAGGTTCCTGCCTTTCTAGGGAGTTTTTCCTAGCCACCGTGCTTCTATAGTCGTGGCCAAAAGTTTTGAGAATGACACAAATATTTATTTTCACTAAGTCTGCTGCCTCAGTTTGTATGATGGCAATTTGCATATACTCCAGAATGTTATGAAGAGTGATCAGATGAATTACAATTAATTGCAAAGTCCCTCTTTGCCATGCAAATGAACTGAATCCCCCAAAAACATTTCCCTGCATTTCAGCCCTGCCACAAAAGGACCAGCTGACATGTGACACAGGTGACATGTGTCACAGCTGACATGTGACACAGGTGTGAGTGTTGACAAGGCTGACAAGGCTGGAGATCACTCTGTCATGCTGATTGAGTTCGAATAACAGACTGGAAGCTTCAAAAGGAGGGTGGTGCTTGGAATCATTGTTCTTCCTCTGTCAATCATGATTACCTGCAAGGAAACACGTGCCGTCATCATTGCTTTGCACAAAAAGGGCTTCACAGGCAAGGATGTTGCTGCCAGTAAGATCGCACCTAAATCAACCATTTATCGGATCATCAAGAACTTCAAGGAGAGCGGTTCAATTGTTGTGAAGAAGGCTTCAGGGCACCCAAGAAAGTCCAGCAAGCGCCAGGACCGTCTCCTAAAGTTGATTCAGCTGCGGGATCGGGGCACCATCAGTACAGAGCTTGCTCAGGAATGGCAGCAGGCAGGTGTGAGTGCATCTGCACGCACAGTGAGGCGAAGACTTTTGGAGGATGGCCTGGTGTCAAGAAGGGCAGCAAAGAAGCCACTTCTCTCCAGGAAAATCATCAGGGACAGACTGATATTCTGCAAAAGGTACAGGGATTGGACTGCTGAGGACTGGGGTAAAGTCATTTTCTCTGATGAATCCCCTTTCCGATTGTTTGGGACATCTGGAAAAAAGCTTGTCCGGAGAAGACAAGGTGAGAGCTACCATCAGTCCTGTGTCATGCCAACAGTAAAGCATCCTGAGACCATTCATGTGTGGGGTTGCTTCTCAGCCAAGTGAGTGGGCTCACTCACAAATTTGCCTAAGAACACAGCCATGAATAAAGAATGGTACCAACACATCCTCCGACAGCAACTTCTCCCAACCATCCAGGAACAGTTTGGTGACGAACAATGCCTTTTCCAGCATGATGGAGCACCTTGCCATAAGGCAAAAGTGATAACTAAGTGGCTCGGGGAACAAAACATTGATATTTTGGGTCCATGGCCAGGAAACTCCCCAGACCTTAATCCCATTGAGAACTTGTGGTCAATCCTCAAGAGGTGGGTGGACAAACAAAACCCCACAAATTCTGACAAACCAAGCATTGACTATGCAAGAATGGGCTGCCATCAGTCAGGATGTGGCCCAGAAGTTAATTGACAGCATGCTAGGGCGGATTGCAGAGGTCTTGAAAAAGAAGGGTCAACACTGCAAATATTGACTCTTTGCATCAACTTCATGTAATTGTCAGTAAAAGCCTTTAACACTTATGAAATGCTTGTAATTATACTTCAGTATTCCAAAATAACATCTGACAAAAATATCTAAAGACACTGAAGCAGCAAACTTTGTGGAAATTAATATGTGTGTCATTCTCAAAACTTTTGGCCATGACTGTACATCTGCGTTGCTTGCTGTTTGGGGGTTTAGACTGGGTTTCTATATAGCACTTTATGACATTGGCTGATGTACTGTAGAAAGGGCTTTATAAATACATTTGATTGATTGATTGATCAAACACATGGAATCCATGTGTTTGATGTATTTGATACCATTCCACAAATTCTGCTCCAGCCATTACCACGAGCCTGTCCTCCCCAATGAAGGTACCACCAACTCCTGTGTACAAGATAAGGATAAGCTTTAGCCAAACAACAAATTAATCAACTAACCAATCAACAAATTAATCAAGTAACCAGTCCATTAACCCCTCGTCTCTCCTCTAGCTCCCTGTTCTCCAAAGATCCTGAGTGTATCTCAGACCAACTCATCCTCGAGTGTCAGTGTCTTGTACACGGCCCCCAACACTCCCAACACCACCTACACTGTCACAGCCGTGGGCCTTAATGACACACACACCTGTCAATCACTCTCCACCTCTTGCCAGCTCACACAGCTGCCCTGCGGAGCCACCTATGATGTCACAGCGTATGCCAGGACAGCAGTGGGGCCAAGCCTGTCCAGCTATAGCGTGCCCCTGGAAACAGGTGCGGGAAAGCCTGTATGACAGAGTGTATGTGGTTGTTAGGGCAAATCTAAAACGATATCCTATTTGTGCAGTATGGGAATAGGGTGTCATTTGAACCATAGATGTACAGACCATAGATATACATACCATAGATATATAGACCATAGATGTACAAACCATAGATATACATACCATAGATATATAGACCATAGATGTACAGACCATAGATATACATACCATAGATATATAGACCATAGATATACAGACCATAGATATACATACCGTAGATATATAAACCATAGATATACAGACCATAGATTATACAGACCATAGATATACAGACAATACAGATAACTCTCGGGCAGTCTCATTTGACACTGTATTGCCTATGCAGTGCACTAGTTTTAGCCAGATATCTAAGAATCTGTTCTGTTCTGTTCCCTCGCCAGGTCCCTGCTGCCCCCACACCCTGACAGTAGACCAGGTGACCCAGGCCATGACCAACGTCACCTGGTCCCCCGCTACAGGGGCACGCTCCTATGTCACGGCGCTGACATCATCTCGGGGACACGCCAAGTGCCACACCATGGACACACACTGCCTGATGGGATGCATCACCTGCGGGACCAACTATAGCGTGAGCCTTGAGGCCATCAGCAGGACAGGCCACAAGGCAGAATGCAGCTATCATGGGTTCTCATCCAGTGAGTATGCATAGGCTACACACACACACACACACACACACACACACACACACACACACACACACACACACACACACACACACACACACACACACACACACACACACAGCTAGTCAAAGGTAGATATACTGCAAACACACCCACACACACATACATGCATGAACGCACAGAATATTCTTGTACACTCAACAAACTGCTAAAGAATCACAAACAAACACCAATATTTCCCCCCAATTTGCATCCTGTCCATTCAAGACCACGTCATGTAAATCTTCAATCTTTCCTCCTCTCTCGCTCCCAGGTGCCTGTTGTCCATCGAGTGTCAAGCTCTACCGGATGGCCAACAAAACTCTGAGGGTGTACTGGCACTCCTCGGGGCCCCAGAACCACACGGTGGACCTGATTGGGACAGGCACCAACCACACCTGCATCCCCCCGCCCCTCAGCAGCTCCTGTGACGTGGCCAAGGTCATGTGTGGGGACGTCTACACCATGGTGGTGGCACCTGTCAATCAGGATGGGAGCAAAGTCACATTCTGTCCCGGCAGGATCTACTCTGGTGAGTGTGTGTGTGTGTAGTTACTTAGTTAGTTAGTTGGTTAGATGGTTAGTTAGTAGTTCATAGCTAGTTAGTAGGTAGCTAGTTAGTAGTTTGTTAGTAGTTAGTTAGCAGTAGTTAGTAGTTGGTTATTAGTAAAGTTGAAGTCGGAAGATTACATACAGATAGGTTGGAGACATTAAAACTCGTTTTTCAACCACTCCACAAATTTCTTATTAACAAACTATAGTTTTGGCAAGTCGGTTAGGACATCTACTTCGTGCATGACACGAGTAATTTTGACAACAATTGTTTACAGACAGATTATTTCACTTATAAGTCACTGTATCACAATTCCAGTGGGTCAGAAGTTTACATACACTAAGTTGACTGTGCCTATAAACAGCTTGGAAAATTCCAGAAAATTATGTCATGGCTTTAGAAGCTTCTGATAGGCTAATTGACATAATTTGAGTGATTTGGAGGTGTACCTGTGGATGTATTTCAAGGCCTAAGTTCAAACTCAGTGCATCTTTGCTTGACATCATGGGAAAATCAAAAGAAATCAGCCAAGACCTCAGAAAAAAATTGTAGACCACCACAAGTCTGGTTCATCCTTGGGAGCAATTTCCAAACGCCTGAAGGTACCACGTTCATCTATACAAACAATAGTACGCAAGTATAAACACCATGGGACCACACAGCCGTCATACCGCTCAGGAAGGAGACGCATTCTGTCTCCTAGAGATGAACGTACTTTGGTGAGAAAAGTGCAAATCAATCCCAGAACAACAGCAAAGGACCTTGTGAAGATGCTGGAGGAAACAGGTACAAAAGTATCTATATCCACAGTAAAACGAGTTCTATATCGACATAACCTGAAAGGCCGCTCAGCAAGGAAGAAGCCCCTGCTCCAAAACCGCCATAAAAAAGCCAGACTACGGTTTGCAACTGCAACTGCACATTTTTGGAGAGATGTCCTCTGGTCTGATGAAACAAAAATAGAACTGTTTGGCCATAATGACCATCGTTATGTTTGGAGGAAAAAGGGGGAGGATTGCAAGCCAAAGAACACCATCCCAACCGTGAAGCACGGGGGTGGTAGCATCATGTTGTGGGGGTGCTTTGCTGCAAGAGGGACTGGTGCACTTCACAAAATAGATGGCATCATGAGGAGGGAGAATTATGTGGATATATTGAAGCAACATCTCAAGACACCAATCAGGAAGTTAGAGCTTGGTCGCAAATGGGTCTTCCAAATGGACAATGACCCCAAGCATACTTACAAAGTTGTGGCAAAATGGCTTAAGGACAACAAAGTCAAGATATTGGAGTGGCCATCACAACATCCTGACCTCAATCCCATAGAACATTTGTGGGCAGAACTGAAAAAGCGTGCTTTTTTTTGTTGTTTACCTTTATTTAATTAGGCAAGTCAGTTAAGAACAAATTGTTATCTTTAATGATGGCCTAGGAACAGTGGGTTAACTGCCTTGTTCAGGGGCAGAACGACAGATTTTTACCTTGTCAGCTCGGGGATTCGATCTTGCAACCTTTCGGTTACTAGTCCAACACTCTAACCACTAGGCTACTTGCCGCCCCAAAAAGTGTGTGCGAGCAAGGAGGCTTACAAACCTGACTCAGTTACACCAGCTCTGTCAGGAGGAATGGGCCAAAATTCACCCAACTTATTGTGGGAAGCTTGTGGAAGGCTACCCGAAACGTTTGCCCCAAGTTAAACAATTTAAAGGCAATGCTACCAAATACTAATTGAGTGTATGTAAACTTCTGACCCACTGCGAATGTGATGAAAGAAATAAAAGCTGAAATAAATCATTCTCTCTACCATTATTCGGACATTTCACATTCTTAAAATAAAGTGGTGATCCTAACTGTCCTAAAACAGGGAATTTTTACTCAGATTAAATGTCAGGAATTGTGAAAAACAGAGTTTAAATGTATTTGGCTAAGGTGTATGTAAACTTCCGACTTCAAGTGTAGTTCGTTAGCTAGTAGTTAGTTAGTTAGTTAGTTAGTTAGTTAGTTAGTTAGTTAGTTTGAAGTTCATAGCTAGTTAGTTAGTAGTTTGTTAGTAGTTTGTCATTAGTTAGTGAGTTAGTGAGTTAGTTAGTTAGTTAGTTAGTTAGGAGTTAGTTAGTTAGTTAGTTAGTTAGTTAGTTAGTTAGTTAGTTAGTTAGTTAGTTAGGAGGAGTTAGTTAGTTATTTAGGAGGAGTTAGTTAGTTAGTTAGTTAGTTAGTTAGTTAGTTAGTTAGTTAGTTAGTTAGGAGGAGTTAGTTAGTTAGTTAGTTAGTTAGTTAGATAGTTAGTTAGTTAGTTAGTTAGTTAGTTAGTTAGTTAGTTAGTTAGTTAGTTAGTTAGTTAGTTAGTTAGTAGGAGTTAGTTAGTTAGTTATTTAGGAGGAGTTAGTTAGTTAATTAGTTAGTTAGTTAGTTAGTTAGTTAGTTAGTTGTTCGTTAGGTGGTTAGTTGTTTTGTTGATTAGTTTGTTACTAGTTAGTTGGTTTGTTAGGCAGATAAATATATTCTGTGGTAGATAGGTCAAACTGGGAATGTCTACAGTTAGTTTCTATCTAATGGCATTGTTCTCATTCTCTTACAGTGTCCTGCTCCGGAAGCAATGTAGGAATGGGTAAGTGTCTGGCGTCCGATAGTAAACTTCACCGGGCAACTTGACTGACATTGTATATCCTACCCAATACACTCTAAAAAGAAACGGCTCCTGGAAGAACTTTTATGGGTACTTCACATTGAAACTGTGGGGGAACCTCTTCAAAGAACCCCCTTTAATGGTTCCTCGAATAACCTTTTGGGGTTCATTTGTTCCATTATTAATCAGCATAACATAACAACAATAACAACAATAACACAATATTTTAGTTGTCAGTGTTTATTATGATTTGTGGCAAAGCAGAATTCAAAAATCTAAATATGAGGTCAACTCCCAGCAGAGCTCCAAGTTCAATCAGTATATCCTCTGGCGTGTTAATGTGTTGATATCCTTCGTATCCATAGGCAGAAGGGTTTTACAGTGTAGGGAGGGTGAAGTCTGTGAATACAAAAATAATAATTATACAGATGATTAAGAAAACATGCACATGACAGCTTTCATTCCTTGGTTTTTGTGGTAAATGTGACAACAGTTTTCATACACATACCTTGTCGATAATGTAGAGTCCTCTGGGACCTTCATCGAAGAGCTCAGTGAGGAGCAAGATGGCTGCTGTGATTGAATCCTGTAAGGTTTTAGAGAACCCATTAATATAAATGAGATGATAGCCTAGTGTGATCTGCATGACATTATGTGACAAACCAATACCAATTGTACATACCTTTGTGTGCCTCCTCGTCAGAATACCTGCAGACACACACAAATAAGTGGGCAGTTCAGTCATCTGCGTCCAATGCAGCTAAAGCCCTCAACATATTCTTACCTCTTTGTTGATTGACATCCACTGAATTGTGTCCATTTTCTCTTTTGTAAATAATTTTATAAGGGAGAAAGTGCCCAACAACACAGCCATTGGCACAAATATGAAAAGATAGACGGTATCATGATAAAACAATACCAGTTCAGATCATACAAGGGAGAAACCTTACCTGAAATTGAGGAGAGCTTAAAAATGGTCAGTTAAATGCTTGCACCAGCTGTTTTTCAAATTCAAATCCACATTTTTCAGTTGGGCAGTTAGTTCTTGTGGGTTCTTGCAGGAGGTTCCTCGATGAACCCCACCTCCTATGGGGTTCTTCAAAGTACCTTTTTGGGGCATTTTTCAGTGCCCAGAACCCTAATGTTCTTCAAAGAACTTTGAGGATCTTAGAAGAACCCTTGTTGAAACTCCTCATTTTTGGAGTATATATTGAACACCATTATTTCTCTTCTTTCTAGTGATCTATCGGGGAAAGAGAAGTGTCAATTAGAGGTGAGTTTAAATTGTGTATAACAAAATCATCAACTGTATAATAAAAAACTAAAAACTGATCATAAACTCTGATGTGTAAACTTTTGAAACGTTCATTGTGCCATACTTCATACATCGTCATCTACTATATCAAATTATGAAAGATCCAGAAGAAAGGTGCTTACACAAGACCTGTCCTTTGTGTTACCGCATGTCATAAAGAGTATCGCGTAACTTCATAAGCATCCATAAATTGCATCAGTCTATATGAGGTTGTCAACAACAATAAAGGCTGCAGATAGTCTAGCGGTTAGAGCATTGGGCCAGTAACTGAAAGATTGCTAGTTCAAATCCCTGAGGTGAAAAATATGTTCATGTTACCTTGAGCAAGGCACTTAATCCTAATTGCTCCAGGGTTGCCGTTGATAATGGTTAGCCGTGACCTAACTGTCTGAGGGAGAGTTGGGACAAGCAAAAAAACACATTTACTATTCACAAATGCATCTTAATACACACTTGTGTGAAAATAGGACAAATATAAGCACCAACCAAATTAATTATGTTTTAAGATCAGACCTCTTTGTATAGAAAGGTCAATGTCCCAGTGGAACAACAGACTGAGAGGACAGGTCAGACAGGCATTCTTAGAAGAGGTGAGACAGTATTCTTAGAAGAGGTGAGATAGTATTCTTAGAAGAGGTGAGACAGTATTCTTAGAAAAGGTGAGACAGTATTCTTAGAGGTGAGACAGTATTCTTAGAAGAGGTGAGACGGTATTCTTAGAAGAGGTGAGACGGTATTCTTAGAGGTGAGACAGTATTCTTAGAGGTGAGACAGTATTCTTAGAAGAGGTGAGACGGTATTCTTAGAGGTGAGACAGTATTCTTAGAGGTGAGACAGTATTCTTAGAGGTGAGACAGTATTCTTAGAGGTGTGACAGTATTCTTAGAAGAGGTGAGACAGTATTCTTAGAAGAGGTGAGACGGTATTCTTAGAGGTGAGGCAGTATTCCTCGAGGTGAGGCAGTATTCCTCGAGGTGAGACAGTATTGTTAGAGGTGGGACAGTATTGTTTGAGGTGAGACAGTATTCTTAGAGGTGAGACAGTATTCTTAAAGGTGAGACGGTATTCTTAGAGGTGTGACAGTATTCTTGGACGTGAGACAGTATTCTTAGAGGTGAGACAGTATTCTTAAAGGTGAGACGGTATTCTTAGAGGTGAGACAGTATTCTTAGAGGTGAGACAGTATACTTAGAAGAGGTGGAACAGTATTCTTAGAAGAGGTGAGACAGCATTCTTAGAAGAGGTGAGACAGCATTCTTAGAAGAGGTGAGACAGTATTCTTAGAAGAGGTGAGACAGCATTCTTAGAAGAGGTGAGACAGTATTCTTAGAGGTGGGACAGTATTCTTAGAAGAGGTGAGACAGCATTCTTAGATGTGAGACAGTATTCTTAGAAGAGGTGAGACAGTTTTCTTAGAAGAGGTGAGACAGTATTCTTAGAGGTGAGACAGTATTCTTAGAGGTGAGACAGTATTCTCAGAAGAGGTGAGACAGCATTCTTAGAAGAGGTGAGACAGCATTCTTAGAAGAGGTGAGACAGCATTCTTAGAGGTGAGACAGCATTCTTAGAGGTGAGACAGTATTCTTAGAAGAGGTGAAACAGCATTATTAGAAGAGGTGAAACAGCATTATTAGAAGAGGTGAGACAGCATTCTTAGAGGTGGGACAGTTTTCTTAGAAGAGGTGAGACAGTATTCTTAGAGGTGAGACAGTATTCTAGGAAGAGGTGAGACAGCATTCTTAGATGTGAGACAGTATTCTTAGAAGAGGTGAGACAGTATTCTTAGAAGAGGTGAGACAGCATTCTTAGAAGAGGTGAGACAGTATTCTTAGAGGTGAGACAGTATTCTTAGAAGTGAGACCGTATTCTTAGAAGAGGTGAGACAGTATTCTTAGAAGAGGTGAGACAGCATTCTTAGAAGAGGTGAGACAGTATTCTCAGAGGTGAGACAGTATTCTTAGAGGTGAGACAGTATTCTTAGAAGAGGTGAGACAGTATTCTTAGAAGAGGTGAGACAGCATTCTTAGAAGAGGTAAGACAGTTTTCTTAGAAGAGGTGAGACCGTATTCTTAGAGGAGGTGAGACAGCATTCTTAGAAGAGGTGAGACAGTATTCTTAGAGGTGAGACAGTATTCTTAGAAGAGGTGAGACAGTATTCTTAGAAGAGGTGAGACAGTATTCTTAGAAGAGGTGAGACAGCATTCTTAGAAGAGGTAAGACAGTTTTCTTACAAGAGGTGAGACCGTATTCTTAGAAGAGGTGAGACCGTATTCTTAGAAGAGGTGAGACAGCATTCTTAGAAGAGGTGAGACAGCATTCTTAGAAGAGGTGAGACAGTATTCTTAGAAGAGGTGAGACAGTATTCTTAGAAGAGGTGAGACAGCATTCTTAGAAGAGGTGAGACAGTATTCTCAGAGGTGAGACAGCATTCTTAGATGTGAGACAGTATTCTTAGGAGAGGTGAGACAGTTTTCTTAGAAGAGGTGAGACAGTATTCTTAGAGGTGCAACAGTATTCTTAAAGGTGAGACGGTATTCTTAGAGGTGAGACAGTATTCTTAGAAGAGGTGAGACGGTATTCTTAGACGTGAGACAGTATTCTTAGAGGTGAGACAGTATTCTTAAAGGTGAGACGGTATTCTTAGAGGTGAGACAGTATTCTTAGAGGTGAGACAGTATTCTTAGAAGAGGTGAGACAGCATTCTTAGAAGAGGTAAGACAGTTTTCTTACAAGAGGTGAGACCGTATTCTTAGAAGAGGTGAGACCGTATTCTTAGAAGAGGTGAGACAGCATTCTTAGAAGAGGTGAGACAGCATTCTTAGAAGAGGTGAGACAGTATTCTTAGAAGAGGTGAGACAGTATTCTTAGAAGAGGTGAGACAGCATTCTTAGAAGAGGTGAGACAGTATTCTCAGAGGTGAGACAGCATTCTTAGATGTGAGACAGTATTCTTAGGAGAGGTGAGACAGTTTTCTTAGAAGAGGTGAGACAGTATTCTTAGGGGTGCAACAGTATTCTTAAAGGTGAGACGGTATTCTTAGAGGTGAGACAGTATTCTTAGAAGAGGTGAGACGGTATTCTTTGACGTGAGACAGTATTCTTAGAGGTGAGACAGTATTCTTAAAGGTGAGACGGTATTCTTAGAGGTGAGACAGTATTCTTAGAGGTGAGACAGTATACTTAGAAGAGGTGGAACAGTATTCTTAGAAGAGGTGAGACAGCATTCTTAGAAGAGGTGAGACAGTATTCTTAGAAGAGGTGAGACAGTATTCTTAGAAGAGGTGAAACAGCATTAATAGAAGAGGTGAGACAGCATTCTTAGAAGAGGTGAGACAGTATTCTTAGAGGTGAGACAGTATTCTTAGAAGTGAGACAGTATTCTTAGAAGTGAGACAGTATTCTTAGAAGAGGTGAGACAGCATTCTTAGAAGAGGTGAGACAGTATTCTCAGAGGTGAGACAGTATTCTTAGAGGTGAGACAGTATTCTTAGAGGTGAGACAGTATTCTTAGAGGTGAGACAGTATTCTTAGAGGTGAGACAGCATTCTTAGAAGAGGTAAGACAGTTTTCTTACAAGAGGTGACACCGTATTCTTAGAGGAGGTGAGACAGCATTCTTAGAAGAGGTGAGACAGCATTCTTAGAAGAGGTGAGACAGTATTCTTAGAGGTGAGACAGTATTCTTAGAAGAGGTGAGACAGTATTCTTAGAAGAGGTGAGACAGTATTCTTAGAAGAGGTGAGACAGCATTGTTAGAAGAGGTGAGACAGCATTGTTAGAAGAGGTGAGACAGTATTCTTAGATTTGAGACAGTATTCTTAGAAGAGGTGGGACAGTTTTCTTAGAAGAGGTGAGACAGTATTCTTAGAGGTGAGACAGTATTCTTAGAGGTGGGACAGTTTTCTTAGAAGAGGTGAGACAGTATTCTTAGAGGTGGGACAGTATTCTTAGAAGAGGTGAGACAGCATTCTTAGATGTGAGACAGTATTCTTAGAAGAGGTGAGACAGTATTCTTAGAAGAGGTGAGACAGTATTCTTAGAGGTGAGACAGTATTCTTAAAGGTGAGACAGTATTCTTAAAGGTGAGACAGTATTCTTAGAGGTGGGACAGTATTAGAGGTGGGACAGTATTCTTTGAGGTGAGACAGTATTCTTAGAGGTGTGACAGTATTCTTAGAAGAGGTGAGACAATATTCTTAGAAGAGGTGAGACAGTATTCTTAGATGAAGTGAGACAACATTCTTGGAAGAGGTGAGACAGCATTCTTAGAGGTAAGACAACATTCTTAGAGGTGAGAGAGTATTCTTAGAAGAGGTGGGACAGTATTCTTAGAAGTGAGACAGTATTCTTAGAGGTGAGACAGTATTCTTAGAAGAGAGACAGTATTCTTAGAGGTGAGACAGTATTCTTAGAGGTGAGACAGTATTCTTAGAGGTGAGACAGTTTTCTTAGAAGAGGTGAGACAGTATTCTTAGAAGAGGTGAGACAGTATTCTTAGAAGAGGTGAGACAGCATTCTTAGAAGAGGTAAGACAGTTTTCTTACAAGAGGTGAGACAGCATTCTTAGAAGAGGTGAGACAGCATTCTTAGAAGAGGTGAGACAGCATTCTTAGAAGAGGTGAGACAGTATTCTTAGATTTGAGACAGTATTCTTAGAAGAGGTGAGACAGCATTCTTAGAAGAGGTGAGACAGCATTCTTAGAGGTGGGACAGTTTTCTTAGAAGAGGTGAGACAGTATTCTTTGAGGTGAGACAGTATTCTTAGAGGTGGGACAGTTTTCTTAGAAGAGGTGAGACAGTATTCTTAGAGGTGAGACAGTATTCTTAGAGGTGAGACAGTATTCTTAGATGTGAGACAGTATTCTTAGAAGAGGTGAGACAGTATTCTTAGAAGAGGTGAGACAGTATTCTTAGAAGAGGTGAGACAGTATTCTTAGAAGAGGTGAGACAGTATTCTTAGAGGTGAGACAGTATTCTTAGAGGTGAGACAGTATTCTTAAAGGTGAGACAGTATTCTTAGAGGTGGGACAGTATTCTTAGAGGTGGGACAGTATTCTTTGAGGTGAGACAGTATTCTTAGAGGTGTGACAGTATTCTTAGAAGAGGTGAGACAATATTCTTAGAAGAGGTGAGACAGTATTCTTAGATGAAGTGAGACAACATTCTTGGAAGAGGTGAGACAGCATTCTTAGAGGTAAGACAACATTCTTAGAGGTGAGACAGTATTCTTAGAAGTGGTGGGACAGTATTCTTAGAAGTGAGACAGTATTCTTAGAGGTGAGACAGTATTCTTAGAAGAGAGACAGTATTCTTAGAGGTGAGACAGTATTCTTAGAGGTGAGACAGTTTTCTTAGAAGAGGTGAGACAGTATTCTTAGAAGAGGTGAGACAGTATTCTTAGAAGAGGTGAGACAGTATTCTTAGAAGTGAGACAGTATTCTTAGAGGTGAGACAGTATTCTTAGAAGAGGTGAGACAGTATTCTTAGAAGAGGTGAGACAGCATTCTTAGAGGTGAGACGGGTACTGTACTCTTGGGACAGACAGATGAATTACATGTTTACTGTAGGGAATCCTCTGATGTACTGAATATCTGTCCATTAAACATGGAGAGGAGAAAGGAGGAACGTAATAGAGATATGAGAGAGATGTCAAAGAGTTGGAGCTGAAAATGGTTTGTGACCTGGATGGAAAACGTGTTTGGAAATATGAGGAGTGTTGTGAGGAACCGGACCGAGGGTCTCTTACATTAAAGAGTGACTGAACTGAACCACCAACTTCTCGTTGAAAACGGCCTGTGTGGCATCGATATATATATATATTTTTTTCATTGAACCTTTATTTAACTAGGCAAGTCAGTTAAGAACAAATTCTTATTTACTATGACGGCCTGGATGGAAAACGACGACACTGGGCCATGGGACTCCCAATCATGGCCGGATGTGATACAGCCTGGATTCGAACCAAGGACTGTAGTGACACCTCTTGCACGGAGTGGCAGGGCCTTAGACCGCTGCGTCACTCAGGACCCTCGGGAGCCTTGGGAGTCAGAAACATTTATTCTAGTGTCAAAATTGACTACAAAGTGTAAATAGGATCATTCTGGTCACAAAGTCAGTATTCCAAAACTGATTTTTGTGAGATTTGTTTAACTGAAGATGTCACAACTTACATGAAGGTTTGGTTTTGATTTCAATCCTGCCAACACTGCCTGGCACAATCTAATCAAGGCTGGCAGTAATCAAATCATCCATCTGTTTAGACAGTGGTAATGAAAAACTTAGAAGAAGAACAGGGAAACAGAAAGAAACCTTGACAGCAGAGTGACTGACATTCCGTACAGACAAGAGGCTTGAACAACAGCATCATATAGACAGCTAACACATTAACACCAGTTCTACTGTTATACATCTGTCCCTCTGCTCTGTCCTTATCTGTCCCTCTGTTCTGTCCCTCTGTTCTGTCCCTCTGTTCTGTCCCTCTGCTCTGTCCCTCTGCTCTGTCCTTATCTGTCCCTCTGTTCTGTCCCTCTGTTCTGTCCCTCTGCTCTGTCCCTCTGCTCTGTCCTTATCTGTCCCTCTGTTCTGTCCCTCTGTTCTGTCCCTCTGTTCTGTCCCTCTGCTCTGTCCCTCTGCTCTGTCCTTATCTGTCCCTCTGTTCTGTCCCTCTGTTCTGTCCCTCTGTTCTGTCCTTCTGTTCTGTCCCTCTGCTCTGTCCCTCTGCTCTGTCCTTATCTGTCCCTCTGTTTTGTCCCTCTGCTCTGTCCCTCTGCTCTGTCCCTCTACTCTGTCCCTCTGCTCTGTCCTTATCTGTCCCACTGTTCTGTCCCTCTGTTCTGTCCCTCTGCTCTGTCCCTCATCTGTCCCTCTGCTCTGTCCCTCATCTGTCCCTCTGCTCTGTCCTTATCTGTCCCTCTGCTCTGTCCCTCATCTGTCCCTCTGCTCTGTCCCTCATCTGTCCCTCATCTGTCCCTCTGCTCTGTCCCTCATCTGTCCCTCTGCTCTGTCCCTCATCTGTCCCTCTGCTCTGTCCCTCATCTGTCCCTCTGCTCTGTCCCTCTGCTATGTCCCTCATCTGTCCCTCTGTTCTGCATCTTGTATTGCAGGTAAACCCCTGGAAAGACACAACATGTAATCTACTTATATCAACGTCTGTCCCGTCTGTCAAGAAATCAGCTGAAATGTCATTGTTTTTATTCAGTCCCTCTCCTTTGATTCTATCTTCATCTATCTATGCTGTTTGGGTCAAACATGTGTCCTTAAATGTGTTCAATTACAAATGCTAGCCATTGATGTTTCGTTATCTATATCTGCTGTGTCTTTTCTCCAACATATGTTTTTTACTAACAGACTGAAACTGTGATTTTTGATCCTACTGTTTAGCAGAGAGAAATCATTACAATGTATGTCCTTTGTGTAAAGTCTACCTTTATGGCCCAAGAGAAACAAGAGAAAATGTGTGCCACATCATACATTTGTCTGTGAGCTGTACAGTACGTCTTTTTTTTTTCTTTTTATACATGAAATAACATAAGTATCCCTAAGTAGGAAGCCTCCATAGGGTTGTTGTTAAGCATGTTATGTAACAGTGGTCATATAGCTGTTTGTTGGTCACTGTGAAAGAGGAGCATAGAGAACATACTAGAATACCACTGGAGCTCAGGCTGCTGCTGAGGGGAGGACGGCTCATAAGAATGTCCGGAACGGAGCAAATGGAATGGCATCGAACACCTGGAAACCATGTGTTTGTATGTATTTGATACCATTCCAACTATACCTCTCCGGCCATTACCACGAGCCCATTCTCCCCAATTAATGTGCGACCAACCTCCTGTGCACTGGAGTCATGCCTGGAGTCCTACATGTCATATGGATGATACGTCAGGTCATATTGCAGGGCAGAGAATATTCCCATTGCATTCATTGTGTTCAAACAATAAAACACACCCTATTGCATTACCACACTGTGTGGCGTCAATCAATGAATCTCTTGGAGTAATTCAGACTTATCTCTGAAAGATTAATAATAAAGATATTATGTACATTACCAGTCAAACGTTTTAGAACACCTACTCATTCAAGGATTTTTCTTTATTTTTACTATTTTCTACATTGTAGAATGAAATAACACATATGGAATCATGTAGTAACCAAAAAAGTGTTAAACAATTCAAAATATATATTATATAAATTCTTCGAAGTAGCCACCCTTTGCCTTGATGACAGCTTTGCACACTCTTGGCATTCTCTCAACCAGCTTCATGAGGTAGTCACCTGGAATGCATTTCAATTAACAGGTGTGCCTTGTTAAAAGTTTATTTGTGAAATTCTCTCAACCAGTTCTCACATATACTGAGCACTTTTTGGCTGCTTTTCCTTCACTCTGCGGTCCATCCCCAACCATCTCAATTGGGTTGAGTTCGGGTGATTGTGGAGGCTAGATTACACAGCCTGGAGGTATGTTTAGGGTCATTGTCCTGTTGAAAAACAACTGATAGTCCCACTAAGCGCAAACCAGATGGGATGGCATATCGCTGCAGAAAATGTGGTAGCTGCATCTCACAAAGACACAGCTGTTGGAACCAAAAATAAAAAATTGGACTCATCAGACCAAAGGACAGATTTCCACCGGTCTAATGTCCATTGCTCGTGTTTCTTGGCCCAAGCAAGTCTCTTCATCTTTTTGATGTCCTTTAGTAGTGGTTTCTTTGCAGAAATTTGACCATGAAGGCCTGATTCACGCAGTCTCCTCTGAACAGTTGATGTTGAGATGTGTCTGTTTCTTGAACACTGTAAAGCATTTATTTGGGCTGCAATCTGTGGTGCAGTTAACTCTAATGAACTTATCCTCTGCTGCAGAGGTAACTCTGGGTCTTCCTTTCCTGTGGTGGTCCTCATGAGAGCCCGATTCATCATAGTGCTTGATGGTTTTTGCGACTGCAGTTGAAGAAACTTTCAAAGTTCTTGGAATTTTGCAGATTGACTGACCTTCATGTCTTAAAGTAATGATGGACTGTAATTTCTCTTTGCTTATTTGAGCTGTTCTTGCCATAATATGGACTTGGTCTTTTACGAAATAGGGCTATCTTCTGTATACCACCGCTACCTTGTCACAACACAACTGATTGGCTCAAATGCATTAAGAAGGAAAGAAATTCGACAAATTAACTTTTAACAAGGCACACCTGTTAATTGAAATGCATTCCAGGTGACTACCTCATGAAGCTGGTTGAGAGAATGCAAAGAGTGTGTAAAGCCGTCATCAAGGCAAAGGGTGGCTACTTTGAAGAATCTCAAATATAAAATATATTTTGATTTGTTTCACACTTTTTTGGTTACTACATGATTCCATGTGTTATTCCATAGTTTTGATATCTTCACTATTATTCTAAATGTAGAAAATAGTCAAATTAAGAAAAACCCTTGAATGAGTAGGTGTGTCCAAACTGTTTGACTGGTACTGTATATGATATAGAGCGTTGAACCACATAGCATAATATTACACAGTATTGTGACTGTTATAAAAGCGGTTTTAGGATAAGGACCCTAGTCAGAATGCATAACTAAGAACAGCTATCATGTCACTACATAGGAACAATAATAGTCACTAAATTGAAATGGAAAGTTAGAGAATAACTCTATGCAATAAAAGCATGTTGATAAAATATGAACTATAGCCTGTTGCAGGGTCTTCAATCTGTTCTTGCCCAAAGCGGCGACCCAGGGACCCCTCCCACCTAAAGCGGCGACCCAGGGACCCCTCCCACCCAAAGCGGCGACCCAGGGACCTCCTCCCACCCAAAGCGGCGACCCAGGGCCCACCATCACACTTTAGCAAAAAATAAATGTTTTACATGTCTGGTCTTATCATCAGGTGAATTAAAATGGCAAGAGATGTAATCAACATATAAAATATATTTTGATTTGTTTAAAACTTTTTTGGTTACTACAGGAATTCATGTGTTATTTCATAGTTTTGATGTCTTCACTATTATTCTACAATGTAGAAAATAGTCAAATATTAAGAAAAAACGTTGAATGAGTTGGTGTGTCCAAACTTTTGACTGGTACTGTATATATATATATATATATTTGGCGGACCCCCTGCATTACCTCTGCCGCGGACCCCCGGTTGAATACCCCTGGCCTATAGTGCTTCCAAAGAACATACAGTCTGTTACTGGTCTGAATAGAACTAAATCAACAGTACACAGACACAATCCTGCTTCACCAAAACAACGAAACCACTGCCATACACACCATTTCTAATAAGTAAAGAAACGGGGGGAAAATAAGTAAGAAAACATGTGTAGGTATAGGAGCCAGGAGTCAGT
Organism: Salmo salar; assembly: GCF_965601325.2. Classification (NCBI taxonomy): domain Eukaryota; kingdom Metazoa; phylum Chordata; class Actinopteri; order Salmoniformes; family Salmonidae; genus Salmo; species Salmo salar. Next base: position 42,540,453 of record NC_138304.1, on the reverse strand, counting down.
GTGCCTGAGGTGGACACAATCAGCTACCTGACACCCTCTCCATGAAGAGGTAATTGGCATAGCACTGGGCCGGCTGCAATACCTCATCTAGCTAGGAGACAAACACAAACACCCAGGGAGGGGTGGAGAAAGAAAGAAAGAAAGAAAGAAAGAAAGAAAGAAAGAAAGAAAGAAAGAAAGAAAGAGAAGAAGAGAAAGAAAGAAAGAAAGAGAGAGAGGTGTGGACCCATTGTTAGCCGCTGCTTGGCCTTTACAAAAAGCTACATGCAACAGGCTATCACATTCACCGACATAACGCCCTTACCGGAATACAGTTCATCCTCATCTGGATATATAATAATGCCTGTAGATATTGTTTATCCATTAGTAATTAATATAGGTGACATTTAACTGTTGTTGTTAATGTTGTTGTTGTGGAGTTTTAAGGCCTCATTCAAGCACATTAAAGTGTTATGTATTCCATACACATACAGTAAACATTCCATGTATAGGCTTTCTCCAGAATGATTCAGCAAATCAAGTTCCTCCAAAGATTAGAATCTCAGCTGTATCCTTGCTGTATACAGGTGATCTCACTGAGATTAGACAAGTTTAAACAATTTGTGTAATCTCAGTGGGATCACCAGTGAGAGACCTGGTCTGCAAATGTTGCTATTTGGTTTTGAAAATAATAATGTGATGTTGGTCTGACTTCTGGTTATTTTTCCTTGAGTTCCTTCATCTGTCTGTCATGGATGTGGTTTGATTCCAAGTGTAATCTAGAGGCGAAAGAAACACACACCTATTTAGGCGAGGTGCTGGCTAGCATAGTGGAACACTTAAAAAAATAAAGGAGAGCCACACACTCTACATGCAAAAATGTTACGTCCAACGTTTCCACAGACAAGCTGTCTTCATCAGGGTATGATCACAAACACTGTGAGATGACTCGTTTATATAGTGTTAAAAGACACACAGGTGTCTGTAATCATGGCCGGGTGTGGCCTGATATCATTGGTTAATTCTCATATATTAAAATAGCACACAAAAAACATAAATGGACAGAGTACGATTATAGATACAATTTGGCTACATAAGCCTACAAACATTTACAATAGCAAATAGCTTCAGATCAAAGTCTATGTTGAGACCGAAAGGGAGCAAGGGTCTTTAAATTAAAGATCCAGGCAGCCTCTCGTTTTAACAATAAATTATCAAGGTCACCCCCTCTCCTAGGGAGGGTGACATGTTCGATGCCAATATAACGTAGAGACGAAATCGAGTGGTTTTCTTCCAGAAAGTGGGCCCCAACTGGGTAAGTCAAGTTTTTACACCTAATGGTGCTACAATGCTCTGAGATACGTACTTTTAATTTAGCTTTGTTTTACCCACATCGTTTTTACCACAAGGACAAGTTATAAGATAAATAACTGCCTTAGTGGAACACGTAATAACACCTTTGATTGGGATCTGTTTCCCTGTTTGTGGGTGTTTGAAGGATCTACATTTGTAAGTGCCATTGCATTGAGCACAGCCATTACACTTGTAGTTTCCATCCAGTAGGGGCGCAAATAGACGTTGTTCAGGGATATCTTGGGGTGGTAAATCAGAGTGTACCAGTTGGTCTCTGAGATTTCTGCCCCGCGAGAATACGACCAAGGGAAGGTCCAAAAACACATGGGGACAGGGGGAGTGGAAGAGAGGAACAGAGGGCCTAACAGTGAGGGGTAGGTCCGGTACAGAGGAGTGACCGAAGGAGAGGGATCTGAGTATTGTATCTCCGTATCTCTCTGTATCTCTCTGTTCACATCACTTTTCCCTTAATCATTGATCAACACAATTTCCACTCATGGTGTAAGGTTTGAGTTTCAAGCTCTGAATCAAGGTGGCATATTTGTTTTCACACGCAGCTCTTATCTCAAACTCTAGAATCTCAACCGCAATGGACGCACAATAGATGCTTAATCCCTCATTGTCTTCTGACAAAGACAGGCAGTCAAGGTTAGATGAGATGCGCAAATAGGAAAAAAGACTCATCCCATCATTCATCCCTTCCCATAATCACACACGGAACACCACACAACATGTAATGTCTCTAGTTCACCGTGAAAGAACCAAGTCCAAATCCCAGATTCTGTATCTGGCCTTTCTTTCTCCCCATAGAGATAGACATGAATGTGATGCTTCATTTCTTAATACAGGTTCATTCTCATCTATTCTGAACTAGGCCTTTCACTTAGAATAAGAATATTTCTGTTGGGTTTCTAGGTGCCAAAGTGTTTGTAACTCCCAGTACATGATCCCTGGTGAGGTCTAATTCTACACCAAGAGGATGATATAACCCGCTGCCAAGAGTGTGCAAGGCTGTCATCAAGGCAAAGGGTGGCTACTTTGAAGAATCTCAAATATAAAATATATTTTGATTTGTTTGACACTTTTTTGCTTACTACATGATTCCATATATGTTATTTTTACATTTTGATGTCTTCACTATTATTCTACAATGTAAAAAAAATGCAAAATAAAGAAACACCCTGGAATGAGTAGGTGTGTCCAAACTTTTTACTCGTACTGTAATCATACCTTGCAGGAAACAGCATTTATTGAAAAGCATTTTTTGAGAACAAAGATCAGGTGTAGGGTGTGTGGACATCACCTGGCAACCCCCTCACACACTTTCTCTTCTTCCCATCATGATACCTGTACACTGACCTAAGCCCACAGGCAGAGAGGAGAGAGTACAGCTGTCCTTATTGGGGGCTCTCTGATTGGATCCCACAGAGCTGATCTACCCGTTCCCTGCCGCTAAATATTTCAGATGAGCTCCTGTATCCAAGCTCCCATGTACCTATGGATGTAACTTATTGAAACACTAACAGTCATCATGGAAAAGCTTGGAACTTTATATTTACCTTTCATCTTATTGTCGTTGACTCAGGTAAGTGTTAATTCTAATGCATTCTTTTGTATTTTGTCTTGTACATCATTTTTTTTAAACTTTTGTCCTTATTGTTTTTTCAGATACAGCATGCATTGGCAGGTGAGTTAGCTGTGCTCATATTGGAAGTATTTGAAGAGTTTATTTGCAAATCACTATATCCACAACTTTTTCACATTTGTGTTTTTTCCTTCAGAACTTAGTGCTTATGGGTACTTCTATGTGTGTGTAAAATATCACTGTTCTCAGATTTTTTATTCATAGATTTTAGATGTGTACTAAAATGGTTTTTTTGTTGAAAAACGCTATATATCCATTGTTTAGCTGGAATGGAATGTTCATATCCTGTATAACATATAAATTCAACCCATCATATAAATCTAGCCTCTTGCTATAGTGTTTGGTTAGAGTTAGGTCTCATCCTAAAAGGCACCCTATTCCCTATTCCCATAGTGCACTACTTTTGACCAGAGCCCAGATCTCATATTACTGTATTGATAATCGGTTATATATATATATATATTTAAAAATATTGACGTCACAAAAGTATCATATGTACAGTTGTTTATAACATTTTTTATTATTTGTCACATTTGACTTTGTTAAACCTTCGCAGTGGTACTTTTTTCTCTGAGAGGCAGATACATCTAAATTTGTAACAAAATGTGTCTCTCTGAAATAAAACATCTGGTAAAACAAATACACATGCATTTCATTGAACAACCCCAGATCATGATTAGATGTGGAAAAAACACACCAATCTCTTTCAGAAATTCTTTAAACAAAAAAAGCGAATTCGCCAACATTTCTGAAAATGGATACATAACGTTTTGGAATGAAACACTTCATTTTATTGTGCTAGAAGGTTTATTTATTTGTTATAATTTTTGGTGGTTCACAACTTAATATACAGTATTTTATAAAGAAGATATTGTGCTACACTGGTATCTCAGGTTAAACATGTAACGTGGCAATGCACCAATGTCAACCCTTAGAAATGTCTATAGATGTGGAACAAAAATGATTATTAATTCAATACCATAACAATTTATTTTGTCTCTCAAATATAGATTTGAATCATTTTTTGTAGTGTATTCTAATAATGACCAGTCATTGTGAATTGATAAAAGAGAACTAACTAGCTGTTGAATACTGTGGTTATTTGGAAACTACACAGAATACATGTTAAAATGTCATCATCATTATCAACATTTCAGCTGATGTGTTTTCTATGCTCCCAGATACACAACTCCTAACCTTTATTTGTAGCACAGGGCCTAACTATAGAACTTATTAATAATGGATCAAATATTATTGTCCAATGTCTTCGTTTGTACTGCTACGTCATGGTATCCTTCATAACTGACAACTTTTCTGTTCTCTATTCAGCTTGTAGTATCACGTCAATAACGTCTCCTTCAGCATCAACACTGGACGTGAAATGGAACAGTTACCCTGGAGCCACAAATTATTTTCTGGATTTGCGGGTTGTGAACTCAATAAGCATTGCGCCAGTTGTGGTGACACTGCCTGTGTCAAGTACGCAAAGGCTGATCCAAGGATTGCGGCCAGGGAGTGTTTACCAAGTCCAATTGAAAGTCTTTCAGTTTTACTATGTGATGTGCACTAACACGCAAATTGCGACAACAGGTAACTCTCCTACGTGTAATATGACCAGTAGTTAATTAGTCCATGTTTACCTATTTTCATTGATCTCTTTGAGTGTAAGTCATCAACAGTTTCCTTATCTTGTTTCTAGTTCCCGCCACATCCCAAATCACCTATTCCAAGGCGATATCGAGTACCTCGATCAGATTTCAATGGTCCGGCGTCACTGGGGCTGACAAGTATTTGTTGGTTGTGGACGGGCTCAGTAACGGAGACAGATACAACTACAGTTTCACTACGCTGACTGGACAGGTGGATGGGCTCACACCTGCAAAGTCTTATAACTGCTATGTCTACTCTTCCAACCAAGCGGGACTGGGGACCAGCAGCACGACCAAGACAATCACTACATGTAAGTCTGACAAATATAATCATACAGGCTATATGATAAAGTATGTAAAACAGTGTAGAACGGCTCATAATAATGTCCGGAACGGAGCAAATGGAATGGTATCAAACGCCAGGAAACCATGTTGTTTGATGTATTTGATACCATTCCACTGATGCCACTCCAGTCATTACCATGAGCCAGTTCACCCCAATTAAAGTGCCACCAGCCTCCTTTGATATACAGTAACATGACAAACTCAAGTTGCGCATGTCTATAGCAAGGGCCCTGAGTTTTTCCTAGTCACATCAAGTGGTCAGGAAAGACTCAGATGATCCCTAGTAACAGTGGTGTCTGTAGTACTGTCCCTACTAATCACACCATTATCTCTTTCCCTACAGTGGTACAACCGCCAGCTGGTGTTGCCGTAGTAGCGACAGGAAGGAGCTCAGCCCGTGTAACTTGGCAGACGGTCAACAAAGTTCTGTTGTATCAGGTCAGCATTACAGACAGCAACAAACCCAGCGTGCCTGTACTGAAGAACACCACCACTACGTACATGGACGTCAGTAATCTACAGCCCTGCTCCACATACATTGTAGGAGTGTCATCAGTCAACGCCTTCCTAGAGCCTGGAGAACCCACTAATGTCTCACACATCACATCCAGTGAGTACTGTTGGAAGAGAGGAAACGAGATTAAATGACGGTCAGCGAGAGAGAGGAAATTAGATGAAATTACAGTCCGAGAGAGAGAGGAAACGAGATGAAATGACGGTCAGAGAGAGAGAGAGGAAACGAGATGAAATGACGGTCAGAGAGAGAGAGAGGAAACGAGATGAAATGACGGTCAGAGAGAGAGGAAACGAGATGAAATGACGGTCAGAGAGAGAGAGAGGAAACGAGATGAAATGACGGTCAGAGAGAGAGAGAGAGGAAACGAGATTAAATGACGGTCAGAGAGAGAGAGGAAACGAGATGAAATGACGGTCAGAGAGAGAGAGAGGAAACGAAATGAAATGACGGTCAGAGAGAGAGAGAGGAAACGAGATGAAATGACGGTCAGAGAGAGAGAGGAAACGAGATGAAATGACGGTCAGAGAGAGAGAGAGGAAACGAGATGAAATGACGGTCAGAGAGAGAGAGAGGAAACGAGATGAAATGACGGTCAGAGAGAGAGAGAGGAAACGAGATGAAATGACGGTCAGAGAGAGAGAGGAAACGAGATGAAATGACGGTCAGAGAGAGAGAGAGGAAACGAGATGAAATGACGGTCAGAGAGAGAGAGGAAACGAGATGAAATGACGGTCAGAGAGAGAGAGGAAACGAGATGAAATGACGGTCAGAGAGAGAGAGAGGAAACGAGATGAAATGACGGTCAGAGAGAGAGGAAACGAGATGAAATGACGGTCAGAGAGAGAGAGAGGAAACGAGATGAAATGACGGTCAGAGAGAGAGAGGAAACGAGATGAAATGACGGTCAGAGAGAGAGAGAGGAAACGAGATGAAATGACGGTCAGAGAGAGAGAGAGGAAACGAGATGAAATGACGGTCAGAGAGAGTGAGAGGAAACAAGATGAAATGACGGTCAGAGAGAGAGAGAGAGGAAACGAGATGAAATGACGGTCAGAGAGAGAGGAAACGAGATGAAATGACGGTCAGAGAGAGAGAGAGGAAACAAGATGAAATGACGGTCAGAGAGAGAGAGAGAGGAAACGAGATGAAATGACGGTCAGAGAGAGAGAAAACGAGATGAAATGACGGTCAGAGAGAGAGGAAACGAGATGAAATGACGGTCAGAGAGAGAGAGAGGAAACGAGATGAAATGACGGTCAGAGAGAGAGAGAGGAAACAAGATGAAATGACGGTCAGAGAGAGAGAGAGAGGAAACGAGATGAAATGACGGTCAGAGAGAGAGGAAACGAGATGAAATGACGGTCAGAGAGAGAGAGAGAGAAGATGAGATGAAATGACGGTCAGAGAGAGAGAGAAGATGAGATGACGGTCAGAGAGAGAGAGGGGATGAGATGAAATTACAGTCAGAGAGAGAGAGGAAACGAGATGAAATGACGGTCAGAGAGAGAGAGAGGGGATGAGATGAAATGACGGTCAGAGAGAGAGAGAGGGGATGAGATGAAATGACGGTCAGAGAGAGAGAGAGGAAACGAGATGAAATGACGGTCAGAGAGAGAGAGAGGAAACGAGATGAAATGACGGTCAGAGAGAGAGAGAGAGGAAACGAGATGAAATGACGGTCAGAGAGAGAGGAAACGAGATGAAATGACGGTCAGAGAGAGAGAGGAAACGAGATGAAATGACGGTCAGAGAGAGAGAGAGGAAACGAGATGAAATGACGGTCAGAGAGAGAGAGAGAGGAAACGAGATGAAATGACGGTCAGAGAGAGAGGAAACGAGATGAAATGACGGTCAGAGAGAGAGGAAACGAGATGAAATGACGGTCAGAGAGAGAGAGAGAGGAAACGAGATGAAATGACGGTCAGAGAGAGAGGAAACGAGATGAAATGACGGTCAGAGAGAGAGAGAGGAAACGAGATGAAATGACGGTCAGAGAGAGAGAGAGGAAACGAGATGAAATGACGGTCAGAGAGAGAGGAAACGAGATGAAATGACGGTCAGAGAGAGAGGAAACGAGATGAAATGACGGTCAGAGAGAGAGAGAGGAAACGAGATGAAATGACGGTCAGAGAGAGAGGAAACGAGATGAAATGACGGTCAGAGAGAGAGGAAACGAGATGAAATGACGGTCAGAGAGAGAGAGAGGAAACGAGATGAAATGACGGTCAGAGAGAGAGAGAGGAAACAAGATGAAATGACGGTCAGAGAGAGAGAGAGAGGAAACGAGATGAAATGACGGTCAGAGAGAGAGGAAACGAGATGAAATGACGGTCAGAGAGAGAGAGAGAGAAGATGAGATGAAATGACGGTCAGAGAGAGAGAGAAGATGAGATGACGGTCAGAGAGAGAGAGGGGATGAGATGAAATTACAGTCAGAGAGAGAGAGGAAACGAGATGAAATGACGGTCAGAGAGAGAGAGAGGGGATGAGATGAAATGACGGTCAGAGAGAGAGAGAGGGGATGAGATGAAATGACGGTCAGAGAGAGAGAGGAAACGAGATGAAATGACGGTCAGAGAGAGAGAGGAAACGAGATGAAATGACGGTCAGAGAGAGAGAGAGGAAACGAGATGAAATGACGGTCAGAGAGAGAGAGAGGAAACGAGATGAAATGACGGTCAGAGAGAGTGAGAGAGGAAACGAGATTAAATGACAGTCAGAGAGAGAGAGAGGAAACGAGATGAAATGACGGTCAGAGAGAGAGAGAGGAAACGAGATGAAATGACGGTCAGAGAGAGAGAGGAAACGAGATGAAATGACGGTCAGAGAGAGAGAGAGAGGAAACGAGATGAAATGACGGTCAGAGAGAGAGGAAACGAGATGAAATGACGGTCAGAGAGAGAGAGAGGGGATGAGATGAAATTACAGTCAGAGAGAGAGAGGAAACGAGATGAAATGACGGTCAGAGAGAGAGAGAGGGGATGAGATGAAATGACGGTCAGAGAGAGAGAGGAAACGAGATGAAATGACGGTCAGAGAGAGTGAGAGAGGAAACGAGATTAAATGACGGTCAGAGAGAGAGAGGAAACGAGATGAAATGACGGTCAGAGAGAGTGAGAGAGGAAACGAGATTAAATGACGGTCAGAGAGAGAGAGAGGAAACGAGATGAAATGACGGTCAGAGAGAGAGAGGAAACGAGATGAAATGACGGTCAGAGAGAGAGAGAGGAAACGAGATGAAATGACGGTCAGAGAGAGAGAGAGGAAACGAGATGAAATGACGGTCAGAGAGAGAGAGAGGAAACGAGATGAAATGACGGTCAGAGAGAGAGAGGAAACGAGATGAAATGACGGTCAGAGAGAGAGAGGAAACGAGATGAAATGACGGTCAGAGAGAGAGGAAACGAGATGAAATGACGGTCAGAGAGAGAGAGAGGAAACAAGATGAAATGACGGTCAGAGAGAGAGAGGAAACGAGATTAAATGACGGTCAGAGAGAGAGAGAGAGAAGATGAGATGAAATGACGGTCAGAGAGAGAGAGATGAGATGACGGTCAGAGAGAGAGAGAGGAAACGAGATGAAATGACGGTCAGAGAGAGAGAGAGGAAACGAGATGAAATGACGGTCAGAGAGAGAGAGAGGAAACGAGATTAAATGACGGTCAGAGAGAGAGAGAGGAAACGAGATGAAATGACGGTCAGAGAGAGAGAGAGGAAACGAGATTAAATGACGGTCAGAGAGAGAGAGAGGAAACGAGATTAAATGACGGTCAGAGAGAGAGAGAGGAAACGAGATTAAATGACGGTCAGAGAGAGAGAGAGGAAACGAGATTAAATGACGGTCAGAGAGAGAGAGGAAACGAGATGAAATGACGGTCAGAGAGAGAGAGGAAACGAGATGAAATGACGGTCAGAGAGAGAGAGAGGAAACGAGATGAAATGACGGTCAGAGAGAGAGAGGAAACGAGATGAAATGACGGTCAGAGAGAGAGAGAGGAAACGAGATGAAATGACGGTCAGAGAGAGAGAGAGGAAACGAGATGAAATGACGGTCAGAGAGAGAGAGAGGAAACGAGATTAAATGACGGTCAGAGAGAGAGAGAGGAAACGAGATGAAATGACGGTCAGAGAGAGAGAGGAAACGAGATGAAATGACGGTCAGAGAGAGAGAGGAAACGAGATGAAATGACGGTCAGAGAGAGAGAGGAAACGAGATTAAATGACGGTCAGAGAGAGAGAGAGGAAACGAGATTAAATGACGCTCAGAGAGAGAGAGGAAACGAGATTAAATGACGGTCAGAGAGAGAGAGAGGAAACGAGATGAAATGACGGTCAGAGAGAGAGAGGAAACGAGATGAAATGACGGTCAGAGAGAGAGAGGAAACGAGATGAAATGACGGTCAGAGAGAGAGGAAACGAGATGAAATGACGGTCAGAGAGAGAGAGGAAACGAGATGAAATGACGGTCAGAGAGAGAGAGAGGAAACGAGATGAAATGACGGTCAGAGAGAGAGGAAACGAGATGAAATGACGGTCAGAGAGAGAGAGAGAGGAAACGAGATGAAATGACGGTCAGAGAGAGAGAGAGGAAACGAGATGAAATGACGGTCAGAGAGAGAGAGAGGAAACGAGATGAAATGACGGTCAGAGAGAGAGAGAGGAAACGAGATGAAATGACGGTCAGAGAGAGAGAGGAAACGAGATGAAATGACGGTCAGAGAGAGAGAGAGGAAACGAGATGAAATGACGGTCAGAGAGAGAGAGAGGAAACGAGATGAAATGACGGTCAGAGAGAGAGAGAGAGAGAGAAGATGAGATGAAATGACGGTCAGAGAGAGAGAGGAAACGAGATTAAATGACGGTCAGAGAGAGAGAGAGGAAACGAGATGAAATGACGGTCAGAGAGAGAGAGAGGAAACGAGATGAAATGACGGTCAGAGAGAGAGAGGAAACCAGATTAAATGACGGTCAGAGAGAGAGAGAGGAAACGAGATGAAATGACGGTCAGAGAGAGAGAGAGGAAACGAGATGAAATGACGGTCAGAGAGAGAGAGAGGAAACGAGATTAAATGACGGTCAGAGAGAGAGAGAGGAAACGAGATGAAATGACGGTCAGAGAGAGAGGAAACGAGATGAAATGACGGTCAGAGAGAGAGAGGAAACGAGATGAAATGACGGTCAGAGAGAGAGAGAGAGAGAGAAGATGAGATGAAATGACGGTCAGAGAGAGAGAGAGGGAACTATGGATGGATAAAGATGCATGCATGCACACGTGTACTGTAGCTTCACATGCAGGCAGGCAGGCAGGCAGGCAGGCAGGCAGGCAGGCAGGCAGGCAGGCAGGCAGACAGACAGACAGACAGACAGACAGACAGACAGACAGACAGACAGACAGGACATAATCTGTATTTGTCCTTGCTTTTAGCCATCAACAGGGTCATGTCCATCTCAATGAACTACAGCTGTTCTAGTGGTGTGGTGACAGTGACTTGGGGACAGGTGTTGGGAGCCAACTCCTACAGGTGACTACTGTCTCTTATTTACCTGGATTGATTGTGCTGTTCTATGTGATTGCTATATCTTCCTCAGTTCAATGCCTTTTTCTTAGGACCAAGAGTTATTCCTGATCCCTTATCCGGGGTCTGGTGTTTTTCCCAGTCAGGTCACATGGTCCGGGTAAAACTCCTGTGTCCCCTCTCATTGAAAGTGGCTCTGAATAACACACACATGTTATGTACATCTGCTAAATGACTCAATGACCAAACTGTGAATGTGTTGTCAAGGGCGGAGGCTGTAGATGTGAATGGGACAGCCCTGTCCTGCACCTCTGCCTCAAACACCTGTCAGATCACCATGTTGAACTGTGGAGAGAGATACCTGATCCAGGTCACTGCCATCTCATTCGACTGCCAGAGCACCTCCAACACATCCACGTACTTTGAGACAGGTGAGGGACATGTGGATGTACAGCATACCTCTACTATCTTGCTATCCCCTCCTCTCTGTCTACATCTTTTTCTTCTATTTGATCTGTTATCTGTTCCAGTTCCTCTCACGTTCACACTCACACACACGCACACATACACCCCCCAACAGGTCTATTGACTAGACTAGTCTCTATTGAGTAGAGGGGAGTTGTATGAAAGGTCAGACAGTGATAGTGTCTGTCATACCAGGAAGTGAAAAGGTTATACACACACCTAGACATGTGTGAGGTATAGAGTGAAAACTCACAAAGGAATATGTTACCTACTGTACCTGTGTTGACAAGGAGAGACAAAGACAAGGTGATTCAGGTTGAGTTTCAATATTATCCTCCGTTATTGTTCTGGTTGACTTGGGAACATTAGAGTTCAACATCCATCCAAATAGCTGTACTTTATATGATGTTATATATCTCACAGTTCCACATTCACTGTCCAATTTACAGCAAGTTCACTTGTTTGTTTCCCTTCCAGACAGTGTACAGAAAAACCTTTTTAGGGCACTTTATACTTCCCCCTACTTCTCCAGTCCTATTTCCAGTTGACTACCCTTTACCATGTGCCCTAACCCCTAACCCCTTACTCTGTACTCCTGTCCCACCCTAACCCCTAACCTCTTACTCTGTACTCCTGTCCCACCCTAACCCCTAACCCCTTACTCTGTACTCCTGTCCCACCCTAACCCCTAACCTCTTACTCTGTACCCCTGTCCCACCCTAACCCCTAACCCCTAACCTCTTACTCTGTACTCCTGTCCCACCCTAACCCCTAACCCCTTACTCTGTACCCCTGTCCCACCCTAACCCCTAACCTCTTACTCTGTACCCCTGTCCCACCCTAACCCCTAACCCCTTACTCTGTACCCCTATTCCACCCTAACTCCTAACCCCTTACTCTGTACCCCTGTCCCACCCTAACCCCTAACCTCTTACTCTGTACCCCTGTCCCACCCTAACCCCTAACCTCTTACTCTGTACCCCTGTCCCACCCTAACCCCTTACTCTGTACTCCTGTCCCACCCTAACCCCTAACCCCTAACCTCTTACTCTGTACTCCTGTCCCACCCTAACCCCTAACCTCTTACTCTGTACCCCTGTCCCACCCTAACCCCTAACTCCTAACCTCTTACTCTGTACTCCTGTCCCACCCTAACCCCTAACCCCTTACTCTGTACCCCTGTCCCACCCTAACCCCTAACTCCTAACCTCTTACTCTGTACTCCTGTCCCACCCTAACCCCTAACCCCTTACTCTGTACCCCTGTCCCACCCTAACCCCTAACTCCTAACCTCTTATTCTGTACCCCTGTCCTACCCTAACCCCTAACCCCTTACTCTGTACCCCTATCCCACCCTAACTCCTAACCTCTTACTCTGTACTCCTGTCCCACCCTAACCCCTAACCCTTTACTCTGTACCCCTATCCCACCCTAACTCCTAACCTCTTACTCTGTACTCCTGTCCCACCCTAACCCCTAACCTCTTACTCTGTACCCCTGTCCCACCCTAACCCCTAACCCCTTACTCTGTACCCCTATCCCACCCTAACCCCTAACCCCTTACTCTGTACCCCTATCCCACCCTAACTCCTAACCCCTTACTCTGTACCCCTATCCCACCCTAACCCCTAACCCCTTACTCTGTACTCCTGTCCCACCCTAACCCCTAACCCCTTACTCTGTACCCCTATCCCACCCTAACCCCTAACCCCTTACTCTGTACTCCTGTCCCACCCTAACCCCTAACCTCTTACTCTGTACCCCTATCCCACCCTAACTCCTAACCCCTTACTCTGTACCCCTATCCCACCCTAACCCCTAACCCCTTACTCTGTACCCCTGTCCCACCCTAACCCCTAACTCCTAACCTCTTATTCTGTACCCCTGTCCTACCCTAACCCCTTACTCTGTACCCCTATCCCACCCTAACTCCTAACCCCTTACTCTGTACTCCTGTCCCACCCTAACCCCTAACCTCTTACTCTGTACCCCTATCCCACCCTAACCCCTAACCTCTTACTCTGTACCCCTATCCCACCCTAACTCCTAACCCCTTACTCTGTACCCCTATCCCACCCTAACCCCTAACCCCTTACTCTGTACCCCTGTCCCACCCTAACCCCTAACTCCTAACCTCTTATTCTGTACCCCTGTCCTACCCTAACCCCTAACCCCTAACCCCTTACTCTGTACCCCTATCCCACCCTAACCCCTAACCTCTTACTCTGTACCCCTATCCCACCCTAACTCCTAACCCCTTACTCTGTACCCCTATCCCACCCTAACTCCTAACCCCTTACTCTGTACCCCCTAGTGCACCACGCTCCCTCCCAGCTTGCGACATACCACAAGTGTTCCAGCAACACTTTGTCAAGCATACAGTAACTCCCCTACTCAGCCAGTCCTATTCCCAGATAACTACCCTTTTCCATGTGCCCTAACCCCTAATATGTACCCTTGTCCCACCCTAACCCTTAACCCTCTCTCTCTCTCCCCCACCAGTGCCCTGCGCTCCTTCCCAGCTGGCAACGTACCGCGAGTGTTCCAGTAATGTGATCATCTTCTCCTGGGCTCCCACTAGTAACACCAAGTACTACGTAGCTACGTCGCTGGCCTCCAACGGACAGCTGGTGGAGTGTCGCACCAAGGGCACAGAGTGCTTTTTCACCAACACGGTCTGCGGACACACCTACCAGTTCACTGTTTACGCCGTCAGTAATTGCAACAGCAAAACCAGTTCCTCGAAGCACGTCCGGACCTGTGAGTGAAGGGAGGGGGTGTAGGGAAGGTGTGGTGGGAGTAGGGGGAGGGACAGAAAGAGAGAGTTCTCTACCTAGTGGCTACCTGTGGTAATGCAAGGTAACGTGTGTGTCTGTGTGTGTACTTGTATTATACATGTCTGTGTGTGTACAACATGAGTGAATTCTCTAACCCCCCTCCCTCCCTCCCTCCCTCTCCTCCCTCCCTCTCTCCCTCCCTCCCTCTCCTCCTCCCTCCCTCTCCTCCCTCCCTCCCTCCCTCTCCTCCCTCCCTCCCTCCCTCTCCTCCTCCCTCCCTCTCCTCCCTCCCTCCCTCCCTCTCCTCCCTCCCTACCTCCCTCCCTCCCTCCCTCCCTCCCTCCCTCCCTCCCTCTCCTCCCCAGCCCCTTGTATCCCCCAGAACATAAAGACGTATGCAGAGTGTCGGTCTGATGTGTTGATCACCACCTGGGACAAGACAGCAGGGGCTCTGTCCTACACAGTGGAGGCTCAGGGTAACAACGGAGACAGCTACAACTGCAGCTCCTTCACCAACAGCTGTGCTATGCCTGGTGTGGCCTGTGGAGACAGTCTGAGTGTGTGGATCACTGCCTCAGATGATGACTGTACCACAGAGAAGGAGCTGGGAGAGGCAGCTAAGACTGGTGAGTACTGGAGGATGGGCGTATTGTTATGTTATAGTGTAGGAAGAGGATAGAAGAGACTGACAAGTCTGGTGGTGATTTGGATCTGCGGCTAGTTGAGCCCCCTATAGGGAGGACTGGAGCTTCCATATCATAGCTGAGAAATAATGGCATCATATACATTTACTTGTCGTTACTTCAAACCTCTCTCCTCCTCCCTTCCCCAGTCCCTTGTTCCCCTACCAACGTGTCAGCCTCTGTGGAATGCAGCCCCAACTCTGCCCTTATGAACTGGACGGTGAGCCAGGGCGCAGTGTTCTACATCGCCATGGCACAGCACACAGACGGCACGGTGCGATCCTGCCACTCCATGGGCTCTAACTGTCTCATACAGGGCTTAAACTGCGGCAAAACCTACACCGCCAGCGTCATAGCAACCGACATGAAGTGCAACAGCTCCCAGGGCCAACTGGTCACTATAGAAACTGGTAAGTGATGGGGGGGGGGGGCCTAAAATGACACCCTATCCTCTAAGGTGGGCACTACTTCAGAGGATTACAGTATGTGGCTTTATACACAAGTAGTGTTTGAGTCATCAAGTTCAGGTTAACTTTATTTGACATATGCAACAGAACACATGGTGTACACAGAACAGTGAAGTGCTTACTTGCACGTTCACCCCTCAACGATGCGACAACAATAATAATAGAAAACAAATAAAGTAATACAAATAAAAATAAAAGCTCAATGGGATCATTTTTTAAAAATTTAATATAAATGTATGGAGTGAAAAATACATCATTTTCATATAGGAACGCAGTGAAGTAAAAGTGAAAGTTGTCAAAAATATAAATAGTAGAGTAAAGCACAGACACCACAAAACACTACATAAGTAGTACTTTAATGTATTTTTACTTAAGTACTTTACACCACTGCAAACGAGTGGTTTCATGTGGTTGATAACATTCCACTGACTCCATTCCAGCCATCCACTCTTTCTTTCTATCTCCCCTTCTCTCTCCCTACCTCTCTCTCCCTTCTCTCTGTCTCTCTCTTTCTCCATCACCCCCACTCTCTCTCTCCCTCTATCTCTTTCTCTCTCCCTGCAGGTGCCTGTCCCCCCACCAATGTCACAACGTCTCTGCAGTGTGATGGCAACATGGGCACTGTCTCCTGGACGGCCGTTGCCAGGGTGGACATGTACCTAGCAACCGCCACAGGTGACGACGGACACACCCACACCTGCAGCTCCAACTCCACCGACTGTTCCTTCACCGACCTGCACTGCGCCGAGACCTACGCTGTCACCGTGGTTACCATCGTCAGGGGCTGCCATAGCGACCCCAGCCCTGACGTTGAACTCAGAACAGGTGAGAAGAGACAGAGTCTGTCTGTCTGATCTGTCTTTGATCAATATCTTGTAGATCTAGAACTCGATTACATCCTTCATAATCTCTCATGGACAGACGCACGTAACATAGAACGATATCGTAGCATCTCTCAACAGACTGTGGGATGAGACGATTAACCAGGGATTTTGTTCTTTCTGATTTTTTCCGCCACTGATCATTTGGACAAATCACGATTTCGCAAGTATTCACATCTTTCGGATTTCAGAAGGGGAGGGGACATTTAGCACATCCATTTAGTGGAGTGGAGACTTTAATAGTCTGGTTTGTATCTTTTCTCATACATCTATCCCCTGAACCTGATGGAGGATCTGACACATTAACGCAAGATTTTAGTTCTGGGTGTCCGAGATTCCATTCTTCATTACATTCCCACTTGTTGGACTTGAGTTAGCGACTGTATACTCTAGTACTTCTGTTGTCTCTGGACTGCTGAGCACTGTGTCCACCCATCGACCTGGAGGGCATGGTGTCCTGTTCCACCAACATCCTGTCCCTGACCTGGGATGCCAGCCCAGTGTACGGGGCCAACTACACCTTACATTCCCAGAAGATAGGGAGCGCTAACACCACCACTTCATATCCCACAATTTGTATTACATTTTTATTGACGGATAGCCAGGGGAACAGTCCAACACTCAGACATCATTTACATACAAAGCATTTGTGTTCAGTGAGTCTGCCAGATCAGAGGCAGTAGGGATGACCAGAGATGTTATCTTTATAAGTGTGTGAATTTGAACATTTTCCTGTCAAAATGTAACAAGTACTTTTGGGTGTTAGGGGAAATGTATGGAATAAAAAGTACATGATTGTCTTTAGAAATGTGGTGAAGTAAAAGTAAATGTTGTCATAATACAAATAAAACTCTCTCCTTTTCTCTGTCTCTCCCTTCTCTCTGTCTCTGTCTTTCTCCATCACCCCCCTCTCTCTCTCTCCCTCTCTCTCTTTCTCTCTCCCTGCAGGTGCCTGTCCCCCCACCAATGTCACAACGTCTCTGCAGTGTGATGGCAACATGGGCACTGTCTCCTGGACGGCCGTTGCCAGGGCGGACATGTACCTAGCAACCGCCACAGGTGACGACGGACACACCCACACCTGCAGCTCCAACTCCACCGACTGTTCCTTCACCGACCTGCACTGCGCCGAGACCTACGCTGTCACCGTGGTTACCATCGTCAGGGGCTGCCATAGCGACCCCAGCCCTGACGTTGAACTCAGAACAGGTGAGAAGAGACAGAGTCTGTCTGTCTGATCTGTCTTTGATCAATATCTTGTAGATCTAGAACTCGATTACATCCTTCATAATCTCTCATGGACAGACGCACGTAACATAGAACGATATCGTAGCATCTCTCAACAGACTGTGGGATGAGACGATTAACCAGGGACTTTGTTCCACTGCGTAGATTTTTTCCGCCACTGATCATTTGGACAAATCACGATTTCGCAAGTATTCACATCTTTCGAATTTCAGAAGGGGAGGGGACATTTAGCACATCCATTTAGTGGAGTGGAGACTTTAATAGTCTGGTTTGTATCTTTTCTCATACATCTATCCCCTGAACCTGATGGAGGATCTGACTAATTAACGCAAGATTTTAGTTCTGGGTGTCCGAGACTCCATTCTTCATTACATTCCCACTTGTTGGACTTGAGTTAGCGACTGTATACTCTAGTACTTCTGTTTTCTCTGGACTGCTGAGCACTGTGTCCACCCATCAACCTGGAGGGCATGGTGTCCTGTTCCACCAACATCCTGTCCCTGACCTGGGATGCCAGCCCAGTGTACGGGGCCAACTACACCTTACACTCCCAGAAGATAGGGGGCGCTAACACCACCACTTCATATCCCACAATTTGTATTACATTTTTATTGACGGATAGCCAGGGGAACAGTCCAACACTCAGACATAATTTACATACAAAGCATTTGTGTTCAGTGAGTCTGCCAGATCAGAGGCAGTAGGGATGACCAGAGATGTTATCTTTATAAGTGTGTGAATTTGAACATTTTCCTGTCAAAATGTAACAAGTACTTTTGGGTGTTAGGGAAAATGTATGGAGTAAAAAGTACATCATTGTCTTTAGAAATGTGGTGAAGTAAAAGTAAATGTTGTCATAATACAAATAAAACTCTCTCCTTTTCTCTGTCTCTCCCTTCTCTCTGTCTCTGTCTTTCTCCATCACCCCCCTCTCTCTCTCTCCCTCTCTCTCTTTCTCTCTCCCTGCAGGTGCCTGTCCCCCCACAAATGTCACAACGTCTCTGCAGTGTGATGGCAACATGGGCACTGTCTCCTGGACGGCCGTTGCCAGGGCGGACATGTACCTAGCAACCGTCACAGGTGACGACGGACACACCCACACCTGCAGCTCCAACTCCACCGACTGTTCCTTCACCGACCTGCACTGCGCCGAGACCTACGCTGTCACCGTGGTTACCATCGTCAGGGGCTGCCATAGCGACCCCAGCCCTGACGTTGAACTCAGAACAGGTGAGAAGAGACAGAGTCTGTCTGTCTGATCTGTCTTTGATCAATATCTTGTAGATCTAGAACTCGATTACATCCTTCATAATCTCTCATGGACAGACGCACGTAACATAGAACGATATCGTAGCATCTCTCAACAGACTGTGGGATGAGACGATTAACCAGGGACTTTGTTCCACTGCGTAGATTTTTTCCGCCACTGATCATTTGGACAAATCACGATTTCGCAAGTATTCACATCTTTCGAATTTCAGAAGGGGAGGGGACATTTAGCACATCCATTTAGTGGAGTGGAGACTTTAATAGTCTGGTTTGTATCTTTTCTCATACATCTATCCCCTGAACCTGATGGAGGATCTGACACATTAACGCAAGATTTTAGTTCTGGGTGTCCGAGATTCCATTCTTCATTACATTCCCACTTGTTGGACTTGAGTTAGCGACTGTATACTCTAGTACTTCTGTTGTCTCTGGACTGCTGAGCACTGTGTCCACCCATCGACCTGGAGGGCATGGTGTCCTGTTCCACCAACATCCTGTCCCTGACCTGGGATGCCAGCCCAGTGTACGGGGCCAACTACACCTTACACTCCCAGAAGATAGGGGGCGCTAACACCACCACTTCATATCCCACAATTTGTATTACATTTTTATTGACGGATAGCCAGGGGAACAGTCCAACACTCAGACATCATTTACATACAAAGCATTTGTGTTCAGTGAGTCTGCCAGATCAGAGGCAGTAGGGAAGACCAGAGATGTTATCTTTATAAGTGTGTGAATTTGAACATTTTCCTGTCAAAATGTAACAAGTACTTTTGGGTATTAGGGAAAATGTATGGAGTAAAAAGTACATCATTGTCTTTAGAAATGATGTGAAGTAAAAGTTGTCATAATACAAATAAAACTCTCCTTTTCTCTGTCTCTCTCTTCTCTCTGTCTCTCTCTTTCTCCATCACCCCCCTCTCTCTCTCTCCCTCTCTCTCTTTCTCTCTCCCTGCAGGTGCCTGTCCCCCCACCAATGTCACAACGTCTCTGCAGTGTGATGGCAACATGGGCACTGTCTCCTGGACGGCCGTTGCCAGGGCGGACATGTACCTAGCAACCGCCACAGGTGACGACGGACACACCCACACCTGCAGCTCCAACTCCACCGACTGTTCCTTCACCGACCTGCACTGCGCCGAGACCTACGCTGTCACCGTGGTTACCATCGTCAGGGGCTGCCATAGCGACCCCAGCCCTGACGTTGAACTCAGAACAGGTGAGAAGAGACAGAGTCTGTCTGTCTGATCTGTCTTTGATCAATATCTTGTAGATCTAGAACTCGATTACATCCTTCATAATCTCTCATGGACAGACGCACGTAACATAGAACGATATCGTAGCATCTCTCAACAGACTGTGGGATGAGACGATTAACCAGGGATTTTGTTCCACTGCGTAGATTTTTTCCGCCACTGATCATTTGGACAAATCACGATTTCGCAAGTATTCACATCTTTCGAATTTCAGAAGGGGAGGGGACATTTAGCACATCCATTTAGTGGAGTGGAGACTTTAATAGTCTGGTTTGTATCTTTTCTCATACATCTATCCCCTGAACCTGATGGAGGATCTGACTAATTAACGCAAGATTTTAGTTCTGGGTGTCCGAGACTCCATTCTTCATTACATTCCCACTTGTTGGACTTGAGTTAGCGACTGTATACTCTAGTACTTCTGTTTTCTCTGGACTGCTGAGCACTGTGTCCACCCATATACCTGGAGGGCATGGTGTCCTGTTCCACCAACATCCTGTCCCTGACCTGGGATGCCAGCCCAGTGTACGGGGCCAACTACACCTTACACTCCCAGAAGATAGGGGGCACTAACACCACCACTTCATATCCCACAATTTGTATTACATTTTTATTGACGGATAGCCAGGGGAACAGTCCAACACTCAGACATCATTTACATACAAAGCATTTGTGTTCAGTGAGTCTGCCAGATCAGAGGCAGTAGGGATGACCAGAGATGTTATCTTTATAAGTGTGTGAATTTGAACATTTTCCTGTCAAAATGTAACAAGTACTTTTGGGTGTTAGGGGAAATGTATGGAGTAAAAAGTACATGATTGTCTTTAGAAATGTGGTGAAGTAAAAGTAAATGTTGTCATAATACAAATAAAACTCTCTCCTTTTCTCTGTCTCTCCCTTCTCTCTGTCTCTGTCTTTCTCCATCACCCCCCTCTCTCTCTCTCCCTCTCTCTCTTTCTCTCTCCCTGCAGGTGCCTGTCCCCCCACAAATGTCACAACGTCTCTGCAGTGTGATGGCAACATGGGCACTGTCTCCTGGACGGCCGTTGCCAGGGCGGACATGTACCTAGCAACCGTCACAGGTGACGACGGACACACCCACACCTGCAGCTCCAACTCCACCGACTGTTCCTTCACCGACCTGCACTGCGCCGAGACCTACGCTGTCACCGTGGTTACCATCGTCAGGGGCTGCCATAGCGACCCCAGCCCTGACGTTGAACTCAGAACAGGTGAGAAGAGACAGAGTCTGTCTGTCTGATCTGTCTTTGATCAATATCTTGTAGATCTAGAACTCGATTACATCCTTCATAATCTCTCATGGACAGACGCACGTAACATAGAACGATATCGTAGCATCTCTCAACAGACTGTGGGATGAGACGATTAACCAGGGACTTTGTTCCACTGCGTAGATTTTTTCCGCCACTGATCATTTGGACAAATCACGATTTCGCAAGTATTCACATCTTTCGAATTTCAGAAGGGGAGGGGACATTTAGCACATCCATTTAGTGGAGTGGAGACTTTAATAGTCTGGTTTGTATCTTTTCTCATACATCTATCCCCTGAACCTGATGGAGGATCTGACACATTAACGCAAGATTTTAGTTCTGGGTGTCCGAGATTCCATTCTTCATTACATTCCCACTTGTTGGACTTGAGTTAGCGACTGTATACTCTAGTACTTCTGTTGTCTCTGGACTGCTCAGCACTGTGTCCACCCATCAACCTGGAGGGCATGGTGTCCTGTTCCACCAACATCCTGTCCCTGACCTGGGATGCCAGCCCAGTGTACGGGGCCAACTACACCTTACACTCCCAGAAGATAGGGGGCGCTAACACCACCACTTCATATCCCACAATTTGTATTACATTTTTATTGACGGATAGCCAGGGGAACAGTCCAACACTCAGACATCATTTACATACAAAGCATTTGTGTTCAGTGAGTCTGCCAGATCAGAGGCAGTAGGGATGACCAGAGATGTTATCTTTATAAGTGTGTGAATTTGAACATTTTCCTGTCAAAATGTAACAAGTACATTTGGGTGTTAGGGAAAATGTATGGAGTAAAAAGTACATCATTGTCTTTAGAAATGATGTGAAGTAAAAGTTGTCATAATACAAATAAAACTCTCCTTTTCTCTGTCTCTCCCTTCTCTCTGTCTCTCTCTTTCTCCATCACCCCCCTCTCTCTCTCTCCCTCTCTCTCTTTCTCTCTCCCTGCAGGTGCCTGTCCCCCCACCAATGTCACAACGTCTCTGCAGTGTGATGGCAACATGGGCACTGTCTCCTGGACGGCCGTTGCCAAGGCGGACATGTACCTAGCAACCGCCACAGGTGACGACGGACACACCCACACCTGCAGCTCCAACTCCACCGACTGTTCCCTCACCGACCTGCACTGCGCCGAGACCTACGCTGTCACCGTGGTTACCATCGTCAGGGGCTGCCATAGCGACCCCAGCCCTGACGTTGAACTCAGAACAGGTGAGAAGAGACAGAGTCTGTCTATCTGATCTGTCTTTGATCAATATCTTGTAGATCTAGAACTCGATTACATCCTTCATAATCTCTCATGGACAGACGCACGTAACATAGAACGATATCGTAGCATCTCTCAACAGACTGTGGGATGAGACGATTAACCAGGGATTTTGTTCCGCAGCGTAGATTTTTTCTGCCACTGATCATTTGGACAAATCACGATTTCGCAAGTATTCACATCTTTCGAATTTCAGAAGGGGAGGGGACATTTAGCACATCCATTTAGTGGAGTGGAGACTTTAATAGTCTGGTTTGTATCTTTTCTCATACATCTATCCTCTGAACCTGATGGAGGATCTGACTAATTAACGCAAGATTTTAGTTCTGGGTGTCCGAGACTCCATTCGTCATTACATTCCCACTTGTTCGACTTGAGTTAGCGACTGTATACTCTGGTACTTCTGTTGTCTCTGGACTGCTGAGCACTGTGTCCACCCATCGACCTGGAGGGCATGGTGTCCTGTTCCACCAACATCCTGTCCCTGACCTGGGATGCCAGCCCAGTGTACGGGGCCAACTACACCTTACACTCCCAGAAGATAGGGGGCACTAACACCACCACTTCATATCCCACAATTTGTATTACATTTTTATTGACGGATAGCCAGGGGAACAGTCCAACACTCAGACATAATTTACATACAAAGCATTTGTGTTCAGTGAGTCTGCCAGATCAGAGGCAGTAGGGATGACCAGAGATGTTATCTTTATAAGTGTGTGAATTTGAACATTTTCCTGTCAAAATGTAACAAGTACTTTTGGGTGTTAGGGGAAATGTATGGAGTAAAAAGTACATCATTGTCTTTAGAAATGTGGTGAAGTAAAAGTAAATGTTGTCAAAAATACAAATAAAATTCTCTCCTTTTCTCTGTCTCTCCCTTCTCTCTGTCTCTCTCTTTCTCCATCACCCCCCCCTCTCTCTCTCCCTCTCTCTCTTTCTCTCTCCCTGCAGGTGCCTGTCCCCCCACCAATGTCACAACGTCTCTGCAGTGTGATGGCAACATGGGCACTGTCTCCTGGACGGCCGTTGCCAAGGCGGACATGTACCTAGCAACCGCCACAGGTGACGACGGACACACCCACACCTGCAGCTCCAACTCCACCGACTGTTCCTTCACCGACCTGCACTGCGCCGAGACCTACGCTGTCACCGTGGTTACCATCGTCAGGGGCTGCCATAGCGACCCCAGCCCTGACGTTGAACTCAGAACAGGTGAGAAGAGACAGAGTCTGTCTGTCTGATCTGTCTTTGATCAATATCTTGTAGATCTAGAACTCGATTACATCCTTCATAATCTCTCATGGACAGACGCACGTAACATAGAACGATATCGTAGCATCTCTCAACAGACTGTGGGATGAGACGATTAACCAGGGACTTTGTTCCACTGCGTAGATTTTTTCCGCCACTGATCATTTGGACAAATCACGATTTCGCAAGTATTCACATCTTTCGAATTTCAGAAGGGGATTTAGCACATCCATTTAGTGGAGTGGAGACTTTAATAGTCTGGTTTGTATCTTTTCTCATACATCTATCCCCTGAACCTGATGGAGGATCTGACACATTAACGCAAGATTTTAGTTCTGGGTGTCCGAGATTCCATTCTTCATTACATTCCCACTTGTTGGACTTGAGTTAGCGACTGTATACTCTAGTACTTCTGTTGTCTCTGGACTGCTGAGCACTGTGTCCACCCATCAACCTGGAGGGCATGGTGTCCTGTTCCACCAACATCCTGTCCCTGACCTGGGATGCCAGCCCAGTGTACGGGGCCAACTACACCTTACACTCCCAGAAGATAGGGGGCGCTAACACCACCACTTCATATCCCACAATTTGTATTACATTTTTATTGACGGATAGCCAGGGGAACAGTCCAACACTCAGACATCATTTACATACAAAGCATTTGTGTTCAGTGAGTCTGCCAGATCAGAGGCAGTAGGGAAGACCAGAGATGTTATCTTTATAAGTGTGTGAATTTGAACATTTTCCTGTCAAAATGTAACAAGTACATTTGGGTGTTAGGGAAAATGTATGGAGTAAAAAGTACATGATTGTCTTTAGAAATGTGGTGAAGTAAAAGTAAATGTTGTCATAATACAAATAAAACTCTCTCCTTTTCTCTGTCTCTCCCTTCTCTCTGTCTCTGTCTTTCTCCATCACCCCCCTCTCTCTCTCTCCCTCTCTCTCTTTCTCTCTCCCTGCAGGTGCCTGTCCCCCCACAAATGTCACAACGTCTCTGCAGTGTGATGGCAACATGGGCACTGTCTCCTGGACGGCCGTTGCCAGGGCGGACATGTACCTAGCAACCGCCACAGGTGACGACGGACACACCCACACCTGCAGCTCCAACTCCACCGACTGTTCCTTCACCGACCTGCACTGCGCCGAGACCTACGCTGTCACCGTGGTTACCATCGTCAGGGGCTGCCATAGCGACCCCAGCCCTGACGTTGAACTCAGAACAGGTGAGAAGAGACAGAGTCTGTCTGTCTGATCTGTCTTTGATCAATATCTTGTAGATCTAGAACTCGATTACATCCTTCATAATCTCTCATGGACAGACGCACGTAACATAGAACGATATCGTCGCATCTCTCAACAGACTGTGGGATGAGACGATTAACCAGGGACTTTGTTCCACTGCGTAGATTTTTTCCGCCACTGATCATTTGGACAAATCACGATTTCGCAAGTATTCACATCTTTCGAATTTCAGAAGGGGAGGGGACATTTAGCACATCCATTTAGTGGAGTGGAGACTTTAATAGTCTGGTTTGTATCTTTTCTCATACATCTATCCCCTGAACCTGATGGAGGATCTGACACATTAACGCAAGATTTTAGTTCTGGGTGTCCGAGACTCCATTCTTCATTACATTCCCACTTGTTGGACTTGAGTTAGCGACTGTATACTCTAGTACTTCTGTTGTCTCTGGACTGCTGAGCACTGTGTCCACCCATCAACCTGGAGGGCATGGTGTACTGTTCCACCAACATCCTGTCCCTGACCTGGGATGCCAGCCCAGTGTACGGGGCCAACTACACCTTACATTCCCAGAAGATAGGGGGCGCTAACACCACCACTTCATATCCCACAATTTGTATTACATTTTTATTGACGGATAGCCAGGGGAACAGTCCAACACTCAGACATCATTTACATACAAAGCATTTGTGTTCAGTGAGTCTGCCAGATCAGAGGCAGTAGGGATGACCAGAGATGTTATCTTTATAAGTGTGTGAATTTGAACGTTTTCCTGTCAAAATGTAACAAGTACTTTTGGGTGTTAGGGGAAATGTATGGAATAAAAAGTACATGATTGTCTTTAGAAATGATGTGAAGTAAAAGTTGTCATAATACAAATAAAACTCTCCTTTTCTCTGTCTCTCCCTTCTCTCTGTCTCTCTCTTTCTCCATCACCCCCCTCTCTCTCTCTCCCTCTCTCTCTTTCTCTCTCCCTGCAGGTGCCTGTCCCCCCACCAATGTCACAACGTCTCTGCAGTGTGATGGCAACATGGGCACTGTCTCCTGGACGGCCGTTGCCAAGGCGGACATGTACCTAGCAACCGCCACAGGTGACGACGGACACACCCACACCTGCAGCTCCAACTCCACCGACTGTTCCCTCACCGACCTGCACTGCGCCGAGACCTACGCTGTCACCGTGGTTACCATCGTCAGGGGCTGCCATAGCGACCCCAGCCCTGACGTTGAACTCAGAACAGGTGAGAAGAGACAGAGTCTGTCTATCTGATCTGTCTTTGATCAATATCTTGTAGATCTAGAACTCGATTACATCCTTCATAATCTCTCATGGACAGACGCACGTAACATAGAACGATATCGTAGCATCTCTCAACAGACTATGGGATGAGACGATTAACCAGGGACTTTGTTCCACTGCGTAGATTTTTTCCGCCACTGATCATTTGGACAAATCACGATTTCGCAAGTATTCACATCTTTCGAATTTCAGAAGGGGAGGGGACATTTAGCACATCCATTTAGTGGAGTGGAGACTTTAATAGTCTGGTTTGTATCTTTTCTCATACATCTATCCCCTGAACCTGATGGAGGATCTGACACATTAACGCAAGATTTTAGTTCTGGGTGTCCGAGATTCCATTCTTCATTACATTCCCACTTGTTGGACTTGAGTTAGCGACTGTATACTCTAGTACTTCTGTTGTCTCTGGACTGCTGAGCACTGTGTCCACCCATCGACCTGGAGGGCATGGTGTCCTGTTCCACCAACATCCTGTCCCTGACCTGGGATGCCAGCCCAGTGTACGGGGCCAACTACACCTTACACTCCCAGAAGATAGGGGGCGCTAACACCACCACTTCATATCCCACAATTTGTATTACATTTTTATTGACGGATAGCCAGGGGAACAGTCCAACACTCAGACATCATTTACATACAAAGCATTTGTGTTCAGTGAGTCTGCCAGATCAGAGGCAGTAGGGAAGACCAGAGATGTTATCTTTATAAGTGTGTGAATTTGAACATTTTCCTGTCAAAATGTAACAAGTACTTTTGGGTATTAGGGAAAATGTATGGAGTAAAAAGTACATGATTGTCTTTAGAAATGTGGTGAAGTAAAAGTAAATGTTGTCATAATACAAATAAAACTCTCTCCTTTTCTCTGTCTCTCCCTTCTCTCTGTCTCTGTCTTTCTCCATCACCCCCCTCTCTCTCTCTCCCTCTCTCTCTTTATCTCTCCCTGCAGGTGCCTGTCCCCCCACCAATGTCACAACATCTCTGCAGTGTGATGGCAACATGGGCACTGTCTCCTGGACGGCCGTTGCCAGGGCGGACATGTACCTAGCAACCGCCACAGGTGACGACGGACACACCCACACCTGCAGCTCCAACTCCACCGACTGTTCCTTCACCGACCTGCACTGCGCCGAGACCTACGCTGTCACCGTGGTTACCATCGTCAGGGGCTGCCATAGCGACCCCAGCCCTGACGTTGAACTCAGGACAGGTGAGAAGAGACAGAGTCTGTCTGTCTGATCTGTCTTTGATCAATATCTTGTAGATCTAGAACTCGATTACATCCTTCATAATCTCTCATGGACAGACGCACGTAACATAGAACGATATCGTAGCATCTCTCAACAGACTGTGGGATGAGACGATTAACCAGGGACTTTGTTCCACTGCGTAGATTTTTTCCGCCACTGATCATTTGGACAAATCACGATTTCGCAAGTATTCACATCTTTCGAATTTCAGAAGGGGAGGGGACATTTAGCACATCCATTTAGTGGAGTGGAGACTTTAATAGTCTGGTTTGTATCTTTTCTCATACATCTATCCCCTGAACCTGATGGAGGATCTGACACATTAACGCAAGATTTTAGTTCTGGGTGTCCGAGATTCCATTCTTCATTACATTCCCACTTGTTGGACTTGAGTTAGCGACTGTATACTCTAGTACTTCTGTTGTCTCTGGACTGCTCAGCACTGTGTCCACCCATCAACCTGGAGGGCATGGTGTCCTGTTCCACCAACATCCTGTCCCTGACCTGGGATGCCAGCCCAGTGTACGGGGCCAACTACACCTTACACTCCCAGAAGATAGGGGGCGCTAACACCACCACTTCATATCCCACAATTTGTATTACATTTTTATTGACGGATAGCCAGGGGAACAGTCCAACACTCAGACATCATTTACATACAAAGCATTTGTGTTCAGTGAGTCTGCCAGATCAGAGGCAGTAGGGATGACCAGAGATGTTATCTTTATAAGTGTGTGAATTTGAACATTTTCCTGTCAAAATGTAACAAGTACTTTTGGGTGTTAGGGGAAATGTATGGAATAAAAAGTACATGATTGTCTTTAGAAATGATGTGAAGTAAAAGTTGTCATAATACAAATAAAACTCTCCTTTTCTCTGTCTCTCCCTTCTCTCTGTCTCTCTCTTTCTCCATCACCCCCCTCTCTCTCTCTCCCTCTCTCTCTTTCTCTCTCCCTGCAGGTGCCTGTCCCCCCACCAATGTCACAACGTCTCTGCAGTGTGATGGCAACATGGGCACTGTCTCCTGGACGGCCGTTGCCAGGGCGGACATGTACCTAGCAACCGCCACAGGTGACGACGGACACACCCACACCTGCAGCTCCAACTCCACCGACTGTTCCTTCACCGACCTGCACTGCGCCGAGACCTACGCTGTCACCGTGGTTACCATCGTCAGGGGCTGCCATAGCGACCCCAGCCCTGACGTTGAACTCAGAACAGGTGAGAAGAGACAGAGTCTGTCTGTCTGATCTGTCTTTGATCAATATCTTGTAGATCTAGAACTCGATTACATCCTTCATAATCTCTCATGGACAGACGCACGTAACATAGAACGATATCGTAGCATCTCTCAACAGACTGTGGGATGAGACGATTAACCAGGGACTTTGTTCCACTGCGTAGATTTTTTCCGCCACTGATCATTTGGACAAATCACGATTTCGCAAGTATTCACATCTTTCGAATTTCAGAAGGGGATTTAGCACATCCATTTAGTGGAGTGGAGACTTTAATAGTCTGGTTTGTATCTTTTCTCATACATCTATCCCCTGAACCTGATGGAGGATCTGACACATTAACGCAAGATTTTAGTTCTGGGTGTCCGAGACTCCATTCTTCATTACATTCCCACTTGTTGGACTTGAGTTAGCGACTGTATACTCTAGTACTTCTGTTGTCTCTGGACTGCTGAGCACTGTGTCCACCCATCAACCTGGAGGGCATGGTGTACTGTTCCACCAACATCCTGTCCCTGACCTGGGATGCCAGCCCAGTGTACGGGGCCAACTACACCTTACATTCCCAGAAGATAGGGGGCGCTAACACCACCACTTCATATCCCACAATTTGTATTACATTTTTATTGACGGATAGCCAGGGGAACAGTCCAACACTCAGACATCATTTACATACAAAGCATTTGTGTTCAGTGAGTCTGCCAGATCAGAGGCAGTAGGGATGACCAGAGATGTTATCTTTATAAGTGTGTGAATTTGAACATTTTCCTGTCAAAATGTAACAAGTACTTTTGGGTGTTAGGGGAAATGTATGGAATAAAAAGTACATGATTGTCTTTAGAAATGATGTGAAGTAAAAGTTGTCATAATACAAATAAAACTCTCCTTTTCTCTGTCTCTCCCTTCTCTCTGTCCCTCTCTTTCTCCATCACCCCCCTCTCTCTCTCTCCCTCTCTCTCTTTCTCTCTCCCTGCAGGTGCCTGTCCCCCCACCAATGTCACAACGTCTCTGCAGTGTGATGGCAACATGGGCACTGTCTCCTGGACGGCCGTTGCCAAGGCGGACATGTACCTAGCAACCGCCACAGGTGACGACGGACACACCCACACCTGCAGCTCCAACTCCACCGACTGTTCCCTCACCGACCTGCACTGCGCCGAGACCTACGCTGTCACCGTGGTTACCATCGTCAGGGGCTGCCATAGCGACCCCAGCCCTGACGTTGAACTCAGAACAGGTGAGAAGAGACAGAGTCTGTCTATCTGATCTGTCTTTGATCAATATCTTGTAGATCTAGAACTCGATTACATCCTTCATAATCTCTCATGGACAGACGCACGTAACATAGAACGATATCGTAGCATCTCTCAACAGACTATGGGATGAGACGATTAACCAGGGACTTTGTTCCACTGCGTAGATTTTTTCCGCCACTGATCATTTGGACAAATCACGATTTCGCAAGTATTCACATCTTTCGAATTTCAGAAGGGGAGGGGACATTTAGCACATCCATTTAGTGGAGTGGAGACTTTAATAGTCTGGTTTGTATCTTTTCTCATACATCTATCCCCTGAACCTGATGGAGGATCTGACACATTAACGCAAGATTTTAGTTCTGGGTGTCCGAGATTCCATTCTTCATTACATTCCCACTTGTTGGACTTGAGTTAGCGACTGTATACTCTAGTACTTCTGTTGTCTCTGGACTGCTGAGCACTGTGTCCACCCATCGACCTGGAGGGCATGGTGTCCTGTTCCACCAACATCCTGTCCCTGACCTGGGATGCCAGCCCAGTGTACGGGGCCAACTACACCTTACACTCCCAGAAGATAGGGGGCGCTAACACCACCACTTCATATCCCACAATTTGTATTACATTTTTATTGACGGATAGCCAGGGGAACAGTCCAACACTCAGACATCATTTACATACAAAGCATTTGTGTTCAGTGAGTCTGCCAGATCAGAGGCAGTAGGGAAGACCAGAGATGTTATCTTTATAAGTGTGTGAATTTGAACATTTTCCTGTCAAAATGTAACAAGTACTTTTGGGTATTAGGGAAAATGTATGGAGTAAAAAGTACATCATTGTCTTTAGAAATGATGTGAAGTAAAAGTTGTCATAATACAAATAAAACTCTCCTTTTCTCTGTCTCTCTCTTCTCTCTGTCTCTCTCTTTCTCCATCAACCCCCTCTCTCTCTCTCCCTCTCTCTCTTTCTCTCTCCCTGCAGGTGCCTGTCCCCCCACCAATGTCACAACGTCTCTGCAGTGTGATGGCAACATGGGCACTGTCTCCTGGACGGCCGTTGCCAGGGCGGACATGTACCTAGCAACCGCCACAGGTGACGACGGACACACCCACACCTGCAGCTCCAACTCCACCGACTGTTCCTTCACCGACCTGCACTGCGCCGAGACCTACGCTGTCACCGTGGTTACCATCGTCAGGGGCTGCCATAGCGACCCCAGCCCTGACGTTGAACTCAGAACAGGTGAGAAGAGACAGAGTCTGTCTGTCTGATCTGTCTTTGATCAATATCTTGTAGATCTAGAACTCGATTACATCCTTCATAATCTCTCATGGACAGACGCACGTAACATAGAACGATATCGTAGCATCTCTCAACAGACTGTGGGATGAGACGATTAACCAGGGATTTTGTTCCACTGCGTAGATTTTTTCCGCCACTGATCATTTGGACAAATCACGATTTCGCAAGTATTCACATCTTTCGAATTTCAGAAGGGGAGGGGACATTTAGCACATCCATTTAGTGGAGTGGAGACTTTAATAGTCTGGTTTGTATCTTTTCTCATACATCTATCCCCTGAACCTGATGGAGGATCTGACTAATTAACGCAAGATTTTAGTTCTGGGTGTCCGAGACTCCATTCTTCATTACATTCCCACTTGTTGGACTTGAGTTAGCGACTGTATACTCTAGTACTTCTGTTGTCTCTGGACTGCTGAGCACTGTGTCCACCCATCGACCTGGAGGGCATGGTGTCCTGTTCCACCAACATCCTGTCCCTGACCTGGGATGCCAGCCCAGTGTACGGGGCCAACTACACCTTACACTCCCAGAAGATAGGGGGCACTAACACCACCACTTCATATCCCACAATTTGTATTACATTTTTATTGACGGATAGCCAGGGGAACAGTCCAACACTCAGACATCATTTACATACAAAGCATTTGTGTTCAGTGAGTCTGCCAGATCAGAGGCAGTAGGGATGACCAGAGATGTTATCTTTATAAGTGTGTGAATTTGAACATTTTCCTGTCAAAATGTAACAAGTACTTTTGGGTGTTAGGGGAAATGTATGGAGTAAAAAGTACATGATTGTCTTTAGAAATGTGGTGAAGTAAAAGTAAATGTTGTCATAATACAAATAAAACTCTCTCCTTTTCTCTGTCTCTCCCTTCTCTCTGTCTCTGTCTTTCTCCATCACCCCCCTCTCTCTCTCTCCCTCTCTCTCTTTATCTCTCCCTGCAGGTGCCTGTCCCCCCACCAATGTCACAACATCTCTGCAGTGTGATGGCAACATGGGCACTGTCTCCTGGACGGCCGTTGCCAGGGCGGACATGTACCTAGCAACCGCCACAGGTGACGACGGACACACCCACACCTGCAGCTCCAACTCCACCGACTGTTCCTTCACCGACCTGCACTGCGCCGAGACCTACGCTGTCACCGTGGTTACCATCGTCAGGGGCTGCCATAGCGACCCCAGCCCTGACGTTGAACTCAGGACAGGTGAGAAGAGACAGAGTCTGTCTGTCTGATCTGTCTTTGATCAATATCTTGTAGATCTAGAACTCGATTACATCCTTCATAATCTCTCATGGACAGACGCACGTAACATAGAACGATATCGTAGCATCTCTCAACAGACTGTGGGATGAGACGATTAACCAGGGACTTTGTTCCACTGCGTAGATTTTTTCCGCCACTGATCATTTGGACAAATCACGATTTCGCAAGTATTCACATCTTTCGAATTTCAGAAGGGGAGGGGACATTTAGCACATCCATTTAGTGGAGTGGAGACTTTAATAGTCTGGTTTGTATCTTTTCTCATACATCTATCCCCTGAACCTGATGGAGGATCTGACACATTAACGCAAGATTTTAGTTCTGGGTGTCCGAGATTCCATTCTTCATTACATTCCCACTTGTTGGACTTGAGTTAGCGACTGTATACTCTAGTACTTCTGTTGTCTCTGGACTGCTCAGCACTGTGTCCACCCATCAACCTGGAGGGCATGGTGTCCTGTTCCACCAACATCCTGTCCCTGACCTGGGATGCCAGCCCAGTGTACGGGGCCAACTACACCTTACACTCCCAGAAGATAGGGGGCGCTAACACCACCACTTCATATCCCACAATTTGTATTACATTTTTATTGACGGATAGCCAGGGGAACAGTCCAACACTCAGACATCATTTACATACAAAGCATTTGTGTTCAGTGAGTCTGCCAGATCAGAGGCAGTAGGGATGACCAGAGATGTTATCTTTATAAGTGTGTGAATTTGAACATTTTCCTGTCAAAATGTAACAAGTACTTTTGGGTGTTAGGGGAAATGTATGGAATAAAAAGTACATGATTGTCTTTAGAAATGATGTGAAGTAAAAGTTGTCATAATACAAATAAAACTCTCCTTTTCTCTGTCTCTCCCTTCTCTCTGTCTCTCTCTTTCTCCATCACCCCCCTCTCTCTCTCTCCCTCTCTCTCTTTCTCTCTCCCTGCAGGTGCCTGTCCCCCCACCAATGTCACAACGTCTCTGCAGTGTGATGGCAACATGGGCACTGTCTCCTGGACGGCCGTTGCCAGGGCGGACATGTACCTAGCAACCGCCACAGGTGACGACGGACACACCCACACCTGCAGCTCCAACTCCACCGACTGTTCCTTCACCGACCTGCACTGCGCCGAGACCTACGCTGTCACCGTGGTTACCATCGTCAGGGGCTGCCATAGCGACCCCAGCCCTGACGTTGAACTCAGAACAGGTGAGAAGAGACAGAGTCTGTCTGTCTGATCTGTCTTTGATCAATATCTTGTAGATCTAGAACTCGATTACATCCTTCATAATCTCTCATGGACAGACGCACGTAACATAGAACGATATCGTAGCATCTCTCAACAGACTGTGGGATGAGACGATTAACCAGGGATTTTGTTCCACAGCGTAGATTTTTTCCGCCACTGATCATTTGGACAAATCACGATTTCGCAAGTATTCACATCTTTCGAATTTCAGAAGGGGAGGGGACATTTAGCACATCCATTTAGTGGAGTGGAGACTTTAATAGTCTGGTTTGTATCTTTTCTCATACATCTATCCCCTGAACCTGATGGAGGATCTGACTAATTAACGCAAGATTTTAGTTCTGGGTGTCCGAGACTCCATTCTTCATTACATTCCCACTTGTTGGACTTGAGTTAGCGACTGTATACTCTGGTACTTCTGTTGTCTCTGGACTGCTGAGCACTGTGTCCACCCATCGACCTGGAGGGCATGGTGTCCTGTTCCACCAACATCCTGTCCCTGACCTGGGATGCCAGCCCAGTGTACGGGGCCAACTACACCTTACACTCCCAGAAGATAGGGGGCGCTAACACCACCACTTCATATCCCACAATTTGTATTACATTTTTATTGACGGATAGCCAGGGGAACAGTCCAACACTCAGACATCATTTACATACAAAGCATTTGTGTTCAGTGAGTCTGCCAGATCAGAGGCAGTAGGGATGACCAGAGATGTTATCTTTATAAGTGTGTGAATTTGAACATTTTCCTGTCAAAATGTAACAAGTACTTTTGGGTATTAGGGAAAATGTATGGAGTAAAAAGTACATCATTGTCTTTAGAAATGATGTGAAGTAAAAGTTGTCATAATACAAATAAAACTCTCCTTTTCTCTGTCTCTCCCTTCTCTCTGTCTCTGTCTTTCTCCATCACCCCCCTCTCTCTCTCTCCCTCTCTCTCTTTCTCTCTCCCTGCAGGTGCCTGTCCCCCCACAAATGTCACAACGTCTCTGCAGTGTGATGGCAACATGGGCACTGTCTCCTGGACGGCCGTTGCCAAGGCGGACATGTACCTAGCAACCGCCACAGGTGACGACGGACACACCCACACCTGCAGCTCCAACTCCACCGACTGTTCCTTCACCGACCTGCACTGCGCCGAGACCTACGCTGTCACCGTGGTTACCATCGTCAGGGGCTGCCATAGCGACCCCAGCCCTGACGTTGAACTCAGAACAGGTGAGAAGAGACAGAGTCTGTCTGTCTGATCTGTCTTTGATCAATATCTTGTAGATCTAGAACTCGATTACATCCTTCATAATCTCTCATGGACAGACGCACGTAACATAGAACGATATCGTAGCATCTCTCAACAGACTGTGGGATGAGACGATTAACCAGGGACTTTGTTCCACTGCGTAGATTTTTTCCGCCACTGATCATTTGGACAAATCACGATTTCGCAAGTATTCACATCTTTCGAATTTCAGAAGGGGAGGGGACATTTAGCACATCCATTTAGTGGAGTGGAGACTTTAATAGTCTGGTTTGTATCTTTTCTCATACATCTATCCCCTGAACCTGATGGAGGATCTGACACATTAACGCAAGATTTTAGTTCTGGGTGTCCGAGATTCCATTCTTCATTACATTCCCACTTGTTGGACTTGAGTTAGCGACTGTATACTCTAGTACTTCTGTTGTCTCTGGACTGCTGAGCACTGTGTCCACCCATCAACCTGGAGGGCATGGTGTCCTGTTCCACCAACATCCTGTCCCTGACCTGGGATGCCAGCCCAGTGTACGGGGCCAACTACACCTTACACTCCCAGAAGATAGGGGGCGCTAACACCACCACTTCATATCCCACAATTTGTATTACATTTTTATTGACGGATAGCCAGGGGAACAGTCCAACACTCAGACATCATTTACATACAAAGCATTTGTGTTCAGTGAGTCTGCCAGATCAGAGGCAGTAGGGATGACCAGAGATGTTATCTTTATAAGTGTGTGAATTTGAACATTTTCCTGTCAAAATGTAACAAGTACTTTTGGGTATTAGGGAAAATGTATGGAGTAAAAAGTACATCATTGTCTTTAGAAATGATGTGAAGTAAAAGTTGTCATAATACAAATAAAACTCTCCTTTTCTCTGTCTCTCCCTTCTCTCTGTCTCTCTCTTTCTCCATCACCCCCCTCTCTCTCTCTCCCTCTCTCTCTTTCTCTCTCCCTGCAGGTGCCTGTCCCCCCACCAATGTCACAACGTCTCTGCAGTGTGATGGCAACATGGGCACTGTCTCCTGGACGGCCGTTGCCAAGGCGGACATGTACCTAGCAACCGCCACAGGTGACGACGGACACACCCACACCTGCAGCTCCAACTCCACCGACTGTTCCCTCACCGACCTGCACTGCGCCGAGACCTACGCTGTCACCGTGGTTACCATCGTCAGGGGCTGCCATAGCGACCCCAGCCCTGACGTTGAACTCAGAACAGGTGAGAAGAGACAGAGTCTGTCTGTCTGATCTGTCTTTGATCAATATCTTGTAGATCTAGAACTCGATTACATCCTTCATAATCTCTCATGGACAGACGCACGTAACATAGAACGATATCGTAGCATCTCTCAACAGACTGTGGGATGAGACGATTAACCAGGGACTTTGTTCCACTGCGTAGATTTTTTCCGCCACTGATCATTTGGACAAATCACGATTTCGCAAGTATTCACATCTTTCGAATTTCAGAAGGGGAGGGGACATTTAGCACATCCATTTAGTGGAGTGGAGACTTTAATAGTCTGGTTTGTATCTTTTCTCATACATCTATCCCCTGAACCTGATGGAGGATCTGACACATTAACGCAAGATTTTAGTTCTGGGTGTCCGAGATTCCATTCTTCATTACATTCCCACTTGTTGGACTTGAGTTAGCGACTGTATACTCTAGTACTTCTGTTGTCTCTGGACTGCTGAGCACTGTGTCCACCCATCGACCTGGAGGGCATGGTGTCCTGTTCCACCAACATCCTGTCCCTGACCTGGGATGCCAGCCCAGTGTACGGGGCCAACTACACCTTACACTCCCAGAAGATAGGGGGCGCTAACACCACCACTTCATATCCCACAATTTGTATTACATTTTTATTGACGGATAGCCAGGGGAACAGTCCAACACTCAGACATCATTTACATACAAAGCATTTGTGTTCAGTGAGTCTGCCAGATCAGAGGCAGTAGGGAAGACCAGAGATGTTATCTTTATAAGTGTGTGAATTTGAACATTTTCCTGTCAAAATGTAACAAGTACTTTTGGGTATTAGGGAAAATGTATGGAGTAAAAAGTACATCATTGTCTTTAGAAATGATGTGAAGTAAAAGTTGTCATAATACAAATAAAACTCTCCTTTTCTCTGTCTCTCCCTTCTCTCTGTCTCTCTCTTTCTCCATCACCCCCCTCTCTCTCTCTCCCTCTCTCTCTTTCTCTCTCCCTGCAGGTGCCTGTCCCCCCACCAATGTCACAACGTCTCTGCAGTGTGATGGCAACATGGGCACTGTCTCCTGGACGGCCGTTGCCAAGGCGGACATGTACCTAGCAACCGCCACAGGTGACGACGGACACACCCACACCTGCAGCTCCAACTCCACCGACTGTTCCCTCACCGACCTGCACTGCGCCGAGACCTACGCTGTCACCGTGGTTACCATCGTCAGGGGCTGCCATAGCGACCCCAGCCCTGACGTTGAACTCAGAACAGGTGAGAAGAGACAGAGTCTGTCTATCTGATCTGTCTTTGATCAATATCTTGTAGATCTAGAACTCGATTACATCCTTCATAATCTCTCATGGACAGACGCACGTAACATAGAACGATATCGTAGCATCTCTCAACAGACTGTGGGATGAGACGATTAACCAGGGATTTTGTTCCGCAGCGTAGATTTTTTCTGCCACTGATCATTTGGACAAATCACGATTTCGCAAGTATTCACATCTTTCGAATTTCAGAAGGGGAGGGGACATTTAGCACATCCATTTAGTGGAGTGGAGACTTTAATAGTCTGGTTTGTATCTTTTCTCATACATCTATCCCCTGAACCTGATGGAGGATCTGACTAATTAACGCAAGATTTTAGTTCTGGGTGTCCGAGACTCCATTCGTCATTACATTCCCACTTGTTCGACTTGAGTTAGCGACTGTATACTCTGGTACTTCTGTTGTCTCTGGACTGCTGAGCACTGTGTCCACCCATCGACCTGGAGGGCATGGTGTCCTGTTCCACCAACATCCTGTCCCTGACCTGGGATGCCAGCCCAGTGTACGGGGCCAACTACACCTTACACTCCCAGAAGATAGGGGGCACTAACACCACCACTTCATATCCCACAATTTGTATTACATTTTTATTGACGGATAGCCAGGGGAACAGTCCAACACTCAGACATCATTTACATACAAAGCATTTGTGTTCAGTGAGTCTGCCAGATCAGAGGCAGTAGGGATGACCAGAGATGTTATCTTTATAAGTGTGTGAATTTGAACATTTTCCTGTCAAAATGTAACAAGTACTTTTGGGTGTTAGGGGAAATGTATGGAGTAAAAAGTACATCATTGTCTTTAGAAATGTGGTGAAGTAAAAGTAAATGTTGTCAAAAATACAAATAAAATTCTCTCCTTTTCTCTGTCTCTCCCTTCTCTCTGTCTCTCTCTTTCTCCATCACCCCCCCCCTCTCTCTCTCCCTCTCTCTCTTTCTCTCTCCCTGCAGGTGCCTGTCCCCCCACCAATGTCACAACGTCTCTGCACTGTGATGGCAACATGGGCACTGTCTCCTGGACGGCCGTTGCCAAGGCGGACATGTACCTAGCAACCGCCACAGGTGACGACGGACACACCCACACCTGCAGCTCCAACTCCACCGACTGTTCCTTCACCGACCTGCACTGCGCCGAGACCTACGCTGTCACCGTGGTTACCATCGTCAGGGGCTGCCATAGCGACCCCAGCCCTGACGTTGAACTCAGAACAGGTGAGAAGAGACAGAGTCTGTCTGTCTGATCTGTCTTTGATCAATATCTTGTAGATCTAGAACTCGATTACATCCTTCATAATCTCTCATGGACAGACGCACGTAACATAGAACGATATCGTAGCATCTCTCAACAGACTGTGGGATGAGACGATTAACCAGGGACTTTGTTCCACTGCGTAGATTTTTTCCGCCACTGATCATTTGGACAAATCACGATTTCGCAAGTATTCACATCTTTCGAATTTCAGAAGGGGAGGGGACATTTAGCACATCCATTTAGTGGAGTGGAGACTTTAATAGTCTGGTTTGTATCTTTTCTCATACATCTATCCCCTGAACCTGATGGAGGATCTGACACATTAACGCAAGATTTTAGTTCTGGGTGTCCGAGATTCCATTCTTCATTACATTCCCACTTGTTGGACTTGAGTTAGCGACTGTATACTCTAGTACTTCTGTTGTCTCTGGACTGCTGAGCACTGTGTCCACCCATCAACCTGGAGGGCATGGTGTCCTGTTCCACCAACATCCTGTCCCTGACCTGGGATGCCAGCCCAGTGTACGGGGCCAACTACACCTTACACTCCCAGAAGATAGGGGGCGCTAACACCACCACTTCATATCCCACAATTTGTATTACATTTTTATTGACGGATAGCCAGGGGAACAGTCCAACACTCAGACATAATTTACATACAAAGCATTTGTGTTCAGTGAGTCTGCCAGATCAGAGGCAGTAGGGATGACCAGAGATGTTATCTTTATAAGTGTGTGAATTTGAACATTTTCCTGTCAAAATGTAACAAGTACTTTTGGGTATTAGGGAAAATGTATGGAGTAAAAAGTACATGATTGTCTTTAGAAATGTGGTGAAGTAAAAGTAAATGTTGTCATAATACAAATAAAACTCTCTCCTTTTCTCTGTCTCTCCCTTCTCTCTGTCTCTGTCTTTCTCCATCACCCCCCTCTCTCTCTCTCCCTCTCTCTCTTTCTCTCTCCCTGCAGGTGCCTGTCCCCCCACAAATGTCACAACGTCTCTGCAGTGTGATGGCAACATGGGCACTGTCTCCTGGACGGCCGTTGCCAGGGCGGACATGTACCTAGCAACCGCCACAGGTGACGACGGACACACCCACACCTGCAGCTCCAACTCCACCGACTGTTCCTTCACCGACCTGCACTGCGCCGAGACCTACGCTGTCACCGTGGTTACCATCGTCAGGGGCTGCCATAGCGACCCCAGCCCTGACGTTGAACTCAGAACAGGTGAGAAGAGACAGAGTCTGTCTGTCTGATCTGTCTTTGATCAATATCTTGTAGATCTAGAACTCGATTACATCCTTCATAATCTCTCATGGACAGACGCACGTAACATAGAACGATATCGTCGCATCTCTCAACAGACTGTGGGATGAGACGATTAACCAGGGACTTTGTTCCACTGCGTAGATTTTTTCCGCCACTGATCATTTGGACAAATCACGATTTCGCAAGTATTCACATCTTTCGAATTTCAGAAGGGGAGGGGACATTTAGCACATCCATTTAGTGGAGTGGAGACTTTAATAGTCTGGTTTGTATCTTTTCTCATACATCTATCCCCTGAACCTGATGGAGGATCTGACACATTAACGCAAGATTTTAGTTCTGGGTGTCCGAGATTCCATTCTTCATTACATTCCCACTTGTTGGACTTGAGTTAGCGACTGTATACTCTAGTACTTCTGTTGTCTCTGGACTGCTGAGCACTGTGTCCACCCATCGACCTGGAGGGCATGGTGTCCTGTTCCACCAACATCCTGTCCCTGACCTGGGATGCCAGCCCAGTGTACGGGGCCAACTACACCTTACACTCCCAGAAGATAGGGGGCGCTAACACCACCACTTCATATCCCACAATTTGTATTACATTTTTATTGACGGATAGCCAGGGGAACAGTCCAACACTCAGACATCATTTACATACAAAGCATTTGTGTTCAGTGAGTCTGCCAGATCAGAGGCAGTAGGGATGACCAGAGATGTTATCTTTAT
Organism: Salmo salar; assembly: GCF_965601325.2. Taxonomy (NCBI): domain Eukaryota; kingdom Metazoa; phylum Chordata; class Actinopteri; order Salmoniformes; family Salmonidae; genus Salmo; species Salmo salar. Next base: position 42,499,448 of record NC_138304.1, on the reverse strand, counting down.
AAGTGTGTGAATTTGAACATTTTCCTGTCAAAATGTAACAAGTACTTTTGGGTATTAGGGAAAATGTATGGAGTAAAAAGTACATCATTGTCTTTAGAAATGATGTGAAGTAAAAGTTGTCATAATACAAATAAAACTCTCCTTTTCTCTGTCTCTCTCTTCTCTCTGTCTCTCTCTTTCTCCATCACCCCCCTCTCTCTCTCTCCCTCTCTCTCTTTCTCTCTCCCTGCAGGTGCCTGTCCCCCCACCAATGTCACAACGTCTCTGCAGTGTGATGGCAACATGGGCACTGTCTCCTGGACGGCCGTTGCCAGGGCGGACATGTACCTAGCAACCGCCACAGGTGACGACGGACACACCCACACCTGCAGCTCCAACTCCACCGACTGTTCCTTCACCGACCTGCACTGCGCCGAGACCTACGCTGTCACCGTGGTTACCATCGTCAGGGGCTGCCATAGCGACCCCAGCCCTGACGTTGAACTCAGAACAGGTGAGAAGAGACAGAGTCTGTCTGTCTGATCTGTCTTTGATCAATATCTTGTAGATCTAGAACTCGATTACATCCTTCATAATCTCTCATGGACAGACGCACGTAACATAGAACGATATCGTAGCATCTCTCAACAGACTGTGGGATGAGACGATTAACCAGGGACTTTGTTCCACTGCGTAGATTTTTTCCGCCACTGATCATTTGGACAAATCACGATTTCGCAAGTATTCACATCTTTCGAATTTCAGAAGGGGAGGGGACATTTAGCACATCCATTTAGTGGAGTGGAGACTTTAATAGTCTGGTTTGTATCTTTTCTCATACATCTATCCCCTGAACCTGATGGAGGATCTGACACATTAACGCAAGATTTTAGTTCTGGGTGTCCGAGATTCCATTCTTCATTACATTCCCACTTGTTGGACTTGAGTTAGCGACTGTATACTCTAGTACTTCTGTTGTCTCTGGACTGCTGAGCACTGTGTCCACCCATCAACCTGGAGGGCATGGTGTCCTGTTCCACCAACATCCTGTCCCTGACCTGGGATGCCAGCCCAGTGTACGGGGCCAACTACACCTTACACTCCCAGAAGATAGGGGGCGCTAACACCACCACTTCATATCCCACAATTTGTATTACATTTTTATTGACGGATAGCCAGGGGAACAGTCCAACACTCAGACATCATTTACATACAAAGCATTTGTGTTCAGTGAGTCTGCCAGATCAGAGGCAGTAGGGATGACCAGAGATGTTATCTTTATAAGTGTGTGAATTTGAACATTTTCCTGTCAAAATGTAACAAGTACATTTGGGTGTTAGGGAAAATGTATGGAGTAAAAAGTACATGATTGTCTTTAGAAATGTGGTGAAGTAAAAGTAAATGTTGTCATAATACAAATAAAACTCTCTCCTTTTCTCTGTCTCTCCCTTCTCTCTGTCTCTCTCTTTCTCCATCACCCCCCTCTCTCTCTCTCCCTCTCTCTCTTTCTCTCTCCCTGCAGGTGCCTGTCCCCCCACCAATGTCACAACGTCTCTGCAGTGTGATGGCAACATGGGCACTGTCTCCTGGACGGCCGTTGCCAAGGCGGACATGTACCTAGCAACCGCCACAGGTGACGACGGACACACCCACACCTGCAGCTCCAACTCCACCGACTGTTCCCTCACCGACCTGCACTGCGCCGAGACCTACGCTGTCACCGTGGTTACCATCGTCAGGGGCTGCCATAGCGACCCCAGCCCTGACGTTGAACTCAGAACAGGTGAGAAGAGACAGAGTCTGTCTATCTGATCTGTCTTTGATCAATATCTTGTAGATCTAGAACTCGATTACATCCTTCATAATCTCTCATGGACAGACGCACGTAACATAGAACGATATCGTAGCATCTCTCAACAGACTATGGGATGAGACGATTAACCAGGGACTTTGTTCCACTGCGTAGATTTTTTCCGCCACTGATCATTTGGACAAATCACGATTTCGCAAGTATTCACATCTTTCGAATTTCAGAAGGGGAGGGGACATTTAGCACATCCATTTAGTGGAGTGGAGACTTTAATAGTCTGGTTTGTATCTTTTCTCATACATCTATCCCCTGAACCTGATGGAGGATCTGACACATTAACGCAAGATTTTAGTTCTGGGTGTCCGAGATTCCATTCTTCATTACATTCCCACTTGTTGGACTTGAGTTAGCGACTGTATACTCTAGTACTTCTGTTGTCTCTGGACTGCTGAGCACTGTGTCCACCCATCAACCTGGAGGGCATGGTGTCCTGTTCCACCAACATCCTGTCCCTGACCTGGGATGCCAGCCCAGTGTACGGGGCCAACTACACCTTACACTCCCAGAAGATAGGGGGCGCTAACACCACCACTTCATATCCCACAATTTGTATTACATTTTTATTGACGGATAGCCAGGGGAACAGTCCAACACTCAGACATCATTTACATACAAAGCATTTGTGTTCAGTGAGTCTGCCAGATCAGAGGCAGTAGGGATGACCAGAGATGTTATCTTTATAAGTGTGTGAATTTGAACATTTTCCTGTCAAAATGTAACAAGTACATTTGGGTGTTAGGGAAAATGTATGGAGTAAAAAGTACATGATTGTCTTTAGAAATGTGGTGAAGTAAAAGTAAATGTTGTCATAATACAAATAAAACTCTCTCCTTTTCTCTGTCTCTCCCTTCTCTCTGTCTCTCTCTTTCTCCATCACCCCCCTCTCTCTCTCTCCCTCTCTCTCTTTCTCTCTCCCTGCAGGTGCCTGTCCCCCCACCAATGTCACAACGTCTCTGCAGTGTGATGGCAACATGGGCACTGTCTCCTGGACGGCCGTTGCCAAGGCGGACATGTACCTAGCAACCGCCACAGGTGACGACGGACACACCCACACCTGCAGCTCCAACTCCACCGACTGTTCCCTCACCGACCTGCACTGCGCCGAGACCTACGCTGTCACCGTGGTTACCATCGTCAGGGGCTGCCATAGCGACCCCAGCCCTGACGTTGAACTCAGAACAGGTGAGAAGAGACAGAGTCTGTCTATCTGATCTGTCTTTGATCAATATCTTGTAGATCTAGAACTCGATTACATCCTTCATAATCTCTCATGGACAGACGCACGTAACATAGAACGATATCGTAGCATCTCTCAACAGACTATGGGATGAGACGATTAACCAGGGACTTTGTTCCACTGCGTAGATTTTTTCCGCCACTGATCATTTGGACAAATCACGATTTCGCAAGTATTCACATCTTTCGAATTTCAGAAGGGGAGGGGACATTTAGCACATCCATTTAGTGGAGTGGAGACTTTAATAGTCTGGTTTGTATCTTTTCTCATACATCTATCCCCTGAACCTGATGGAGGATCTGACACATTAACGCAAGATTTTAGTTCTGGGTGTCCGAGATTCCATTCTTCATTACATTCCCACTTGTTGGACTTGAGTTAGCGACTGTATACTCTAGTACTTCTGTTGTCTCTGGACTGCTGAGCACTGTGTCCACCCATCGACCTGGAGGGCATGGTGTCCTGTTCCACCAACATCCTGTCCCTGACCTGGGATGCCAGCCCAGTGTACGGGGCCAACTACACCTTACACTCCCAGAAGATAGGGGGCGCTAACACCACCACTTCATATCCCACAATTTGTATTACATTTTTATTGACGGATAGCCAGGGGAACAGTCCAACACTCAGACATCATTTACATACAAAGCATTTGTGTTCAGTGAGTCTGCCAGATCAGAGGCAGTAGGGAAGACCAGAGATGTTATCTTTATAAGTGTGTGAATTTGAACATTTTCCTGTCAAAATGTAACAAGTACTTTTGGGTATTAGGGAAAATGTATGGAGTAAAAAGTACATCATTGTCTTTAGAAATGATGTGAAGTAAAAGTTGTCATAATACAAATAAAACTCTCCTTTTCTCTGTCTCTCTCTTCTCTCTGTCTCTCTCTTTCTCCATCACCCCCCTCTCTCTCTCTCCCTCTCTCTCTTTCTCTCTCCCTGCAGGTGCCTGTCCCCCCACCAATGTCACAACGTCTCTGCAGTGTGATGGCAACATGGGCACTGTCTCCTGGACGGCCGTTGCCAGGGCGGACATGTACCTAGCAACCGCCACAGGTGACGACGGACACACCCACACCTGCAGCTCCAACTCCACCGACTGTTCCTTCACCGACCTGCACTGCGCCGAGACCTACGCTGTCACCGTGGTTACCATCGTCAGGGGCTGCCATAGCGACCCCAGCCCTGACGTTGAACTCAGAACAGGTGAGAAGAGACAGAGTCTGTCTGTCTGATCTGTCTTTGATCAATATCTTGTAGATCTAGAACTCGATTACATCCTTCATAATCTCTCATGGACAGACGCACGTAACATAGAACGATATCGTAGCATCTCTCAACAGACTGTGGGATGAGACGATTAACCAGGGATTTTGTTCCACTGCGTAGATTTTTTCCGCCACTGATCATTTGGACAAATCACGATTTCGCAAGTATTCACATCTTTCGAATTTCAGAAGGGGAGGGGACATTTAGCACATCCATTTAGTGGAGTGGAGACTTTAATAGTCTGGTTTGTATCTTTTCTCATACATCTATCCCCTGAACCTGATGGAGGATCTGACTAATTAACGCAAGATTTTAGTTCTGGGTGTCCGAGACTCCATTCTTCATTACATTCCCACTTGTTGGACTTGAGTTAGCGACTGTATACTCTAGTACTTCTGTTTTCTCTGGACTGCTGAGCACTGTGTCCACCCATCAACCTGGAGGGCATGGTGTCCTGTTCCACCAACATCCTGTCCCTGACCTGGGATGCCAGCCCAGTGTACGGGGCCAACTACACCTTACACTCCCAGAAGATAGGGGGCGCTAACACCACCACTTCATATCCCACAATTTGTATTACATTTTTATTGACGGATAGCCAGGGGAACAGTCCAACACTCAGACATCATTTACATACAAAGCATTTGTGTTCAGTGAGTCTGCCAGATCAGAGGCAGTAGGGATGACCAGAGATGTTATCTTTATAAGTGTGTGAATTTGAACATTTTCCTGTCAAAATGTAACAAGTACTTTTGGGTGTTAGGGGAAATGTATGGAGTAAAAAGTACATGATTGTCTTTAGAAATGTGGTGAAGTAAAAGTAAATGTTGTCATAATACAAATAAAACTCTCTCCTTTTCTCTGTCTCTCCCTTCTCTCTGTCTCTGTCTTTCTCCATCACCCCCCTCTCTCTCTCTCCCTCTCTCTCTTTCTCTCTCCCTGCAGGTGCCTGTCCCCCCACAAATGTCACAACGTCTCTGCAGTGTGATGGCAACATGGGCACTGTCTCCTGGACGGCCGTTGCCAGGGCGGACATGTACCTAGCAACCGTCACAGGTGACGACGGACACACCCACACCTGCAGCTCCAACTCCACCGACTGTTCCTTCACCGACCTGCACTGCGCCGAGACCTACGCTGTCACCGTGGTTACCATCGTCAGGGGCTGCCATAGCGACCCCAGCCCTGACGTTGAACTCAGAACAGGTGAGAAGAGACAGAGTCTGTCTGTCTGATCTGTCTTTGATCAATATCTTGTAGATCTAGAACTCGATTACATCCTTCATAATCTCTCATGGACAGACGCACGTAACATAGAACGATATCGTAGCATCTCTCAACAGACTGTGGGATGAGACGATTAACCAGGGACTTTGTTCCACTGCGTAGATTTTTTCCGCCACTGATCATTTGGACAAATCACGATTTCGCAAGTATTCACATCTTTCGAATTTCAGAAGGGGAGGGGACATTTAGCACATCCATTTAGTGGAGTGGAGACTTTAATAGTCTGGTTTGTATCTTTTCTCATACATCTATCCCCTGAACCTGATGGAGGATCTGACACATTAACGCAAGATTTTAGTTCTGGGTGTCCGAGATTCCATTCTTCATTACATTCCCACTTGTTGGACTTGAGTTAGCGACTGTATACTCTAGTACTTCTGTTGTCTCTGGACTGCTGAGCACTGTGTCCACCCATCGACCTGGAGGGCATGGTGTCCTGTTCCACCAACATCCTGTCCCTGACCTGGGATGCCAGCCCAGTGTACGGGGCCAACTACACCTTACACTCCCAGAAGATAGGGAGCGCTAACACCACCACTTCATATCCCACAATTTGTATTACATTTTTATTGACGGATAGCCAGGGGAACAGTCCAACACTCAGACATAATTTACATAGAAAGCATTTGTGTTCAGTGAGTCTGCCAGATCAGAGGCAGTAGGGATGACCAGAGATGTTATCTTTATAAGTGTGTGAATTTGAACATTTTCCTGTCAAAATGTAACAAGTACTTTTGGGTATTAGGGAAAATGTATGGAGTAAAAAGTACATCATTGTCTTTAGAAATGATGTGAAGTAAAAGTTGTCATAATACAAATAAAACTCTCCTTTTCTCTGTCTCTCCCTTCTCTCTGTCTCTGTCTTTCTCCATCACCCCCCTCTCTCTCTCTCCCTCTCTCTCTTTCTCTCTCCCTGCAGGTGCCTGTCCCCCCACAAATGTCACAACGTCTCTGCAGTGTGATGGCAACATGGGCACTGTCTCCTGGACGGCCGTTGCCAAGGCGGACATGTACCTAGCAACCGCCACAGGTGACGACGGACACACCCACACCTGCAGCTCCAACTCCACCGACTGTTCCTTCACCGACCTGCACTGCGCCGAGACCTACGCTGTCACCGTGGTTACCATCGTCAGGGGCTGCCATAGCGACCCCAGCCCTGACGTTGAACTCAGAACAGGTGAGAAGAGACAGAGTCTGTCTGTCTGATCTGTCTTTGATCAATATCTTGTAGATCTAGAACTCGATTACATCCTTCATAATCTCTCATGGACAGACGCACGTAACATAGAACGATATCGTAGCATCTCTCAACAGACTGTGGGATGAGACGATTAACCAGGGACTTTGTTCCACTGCGTAGATTTTTTCCGCCACTGATCATTTGGACAAATCACGATTTCGCAAGTATTCACATCTTTCGAATTTCAGAAGGGGAGGGGACATTTAGCACATCCATTTAGTGGAGTGGAGACTTTAATAGTCTGGTTTGTATCTTTTCTCATACATCTATCCCCTGAACCTGATGGAGGATCTGACACATTAACGCAAGATTTTAGTTCTGGGTGTCCGAGATTCCATTCTTCATTACATTCCCACTTGTTGGACTTGAGTTAGCGACTGTATACTCTAGTACTTCTGTTGTCTCTGGACTGCTGAGCACTGTGTCCACCCATCAACCTGGAGGGCATGGTGTCCTGTTCCACCAACATCCTGTCCCTGACCTGGGATGCCAGCCCAGTGTACGGGGCCAACTACACCTTACACTCCCAGAAGATAGGGGGCGCTAACACCACCACTTCATATCCCACAATTTGTATTACATTTTTATTGACGGATAGCCAGGGGAACAGTCCAACACTCAGACATCATTTACATACAAAGCATTTGTGTTCAGTGAGTCTGCCAGATCAGAGGCAGTAGGGATGACCAGAGATGTTATCTTTATAAGTGTGTGAATTTGAACATTTTCCTGTCAAAATGTAACAAGTACTTTTGGGTATTAGGGAAAATGTATGGAGTAAAAAGTACATCATTGTCTTTAGAAATGATGTGAAGTAAAAGTTGTCATAATACAAATAAAACTCTCCTTTTCTCTGTCTCTCCCTTCTCTCTGTCTCTCTCTTTCTCCATCACCCCCCTCTCTCTCTCTCCCTCTCTCTCTTTCTCTCTCCCTGCAGGTGCCTGTCCCCCCACCAATGTCACAACGTCTCTGCAGTGTGATGGCAACATGGGCACTGTCTCCTGGACGGCCGTTGCCAAGGCGGACATGTACCTAGCAACCGCCACAGGTGACGACGGACACACCCACACCTGCAGCTCCAACTCCACCGACTGTTCCCTCACCGACCTGCACTGCGCCGAGACCTACGCTGTCACCGTGGTTACCATCGTCAGGGGCTGCCATAGCGACCCCAGCCCTGACGTTGAACTCAGAACAGGTGAGAAGAGACAGAGTCTGTCTATCTGATCTGTCTTTGATCAATATCTTGTAGATCTAGAACTCGATTACATCCTTCATAATCTCTCATGGACAGACGCACGTAACATAGAACGATATCGTAGCATCTCTCAACAGACTGTGGGATGAGACGATTAACCAGGGATTTTGTTCCGCAGCGTAGATTTTTTCTGCCACTGATCATTTGGACAAATCACGATTTCGCAAGTATTCACATCTTTCGAATTTCAGAAGGGGAGGGGACATTTAGCACATCCATTTAGTGGAGTGGAGACTTTAATAGTCTGGTTTGTATCTTTTCTCATACATCTATCCCCTGAACCTGATGGAGGATCTGACTAATTAACGCAAGATTTTAGTTCTGGGTGTCCGAGACTCCATTCGTCATTACATTCCCACTTGTTCGACTTGAGTTAGCGACTGTATACTCTGGTACTTCTGTTGTCTCTGGACTGCTGAGCACTGTGTCCACCCATCGACCTGGAGGGCATGGTGTCCTGTTCCACCAACATCCTGTCCCTGACCTGGGATGCCAGCCCAGTGTACGGGGCCAACTACACCTTACACTCCCAGAAGATAGGGGGCACTAACACCACCACTTCATATCCCACAATTTGTATTACATTTTTATTGACGGATAGCCAGGGGAACAGTCCAACACTCAGACATCATTTACATACAAAGCATTTGTGTTCAGTGAGTCTGCCAGATCAGAGGCAGTAGGGATGACCAGAGATGTTATCTTTATAAGTGTGTGAATTTGAACATTTTCCTGTCAAAATGTAACAAGTACTTTTGGGTGTTAGGGGAAATGTATGGAGTAAAAAGTACATCATTGTCTTTAGAAATGTGGTGAAGTAAAAGTAAATGTTGTCAAAAATACAAATAAAATTCTCTCCTTTTCTCTGTCTCTCCCTTCTCTCTGTCTCTCTCTTTCTCCATCACCCCCCCCTCTCTCTCTCCCTCTCTCTCTTTCTCTCTCCCTGCAGGTGCCTGTCCCCCCACCAATGTCACAACGTCTCTGCACTGTGATGGCAACATGGGCACTGTCTCCTGGACGGCCGTTGCCAAGGCGGACATGTACCTAGCAACCGCCACAGGTGACGACGGACACACCCACACCTGCAGCTCCAACTCCACCGACTGTTCCTTCACCGACCTGCACTGCGCCGAGACCTACGCTGTCACCGTGGTTACCATCGTCAGGGGCTGCCATAGCGACCCCAGCCCTGACGTTGAACTCAGAACAGGTGAGAAGAGACAGAGTCTGTCTGTCTGATCTGTCTTTGATCAATATCTTGTAGATCTAGAACTCGATTACATCCTTCATAATCTCTCATGGACAGACGCACGTAACATAGAACGATATCGTAGCATCTCTCAACAGACTGTGGGATGAGACGATTAACCAGGGACTTTGTTCCACTGCGTAGATTTTTTCCGCCACTGATCATTTGGACAAATCACGATTTCGCAAGTATTCACATCTTTCGAATTTCAGAAGGGGAGGGGACATTTAGCACATCCATTTAGTGGAGTGGAGACTTTAATAGTCTGGTTTGTATCTTTTCTCATACATCTATCCCCTGAACCTGATGGAGGATCTGACACATTAACGCAAGATTTTAGTTCTGGGTGTCCGAGATTCCATTCTTCATTACATTCCCACTTGTTGGACTTGAGTTAGCGACTGTATACTCTAGTACTTCTGTTGTCTCTGGACTGCTGAGCACTGTGTCCACCCATCAACCTGGAGGGCATGGTGTCCTGTTCCACCAACATCCTGTCCCTGACCTGGGATGCCAGCCCAGTGTACGGGGCCAACTACACCTTACACTCCCAGAAGATAGGGGGCACTAACACCACCACTTCATATCCCACAATTTGTATTACATTTTTATTGACGGATAGCCAGGGGAACAGTCCAACACTCAGACATCATTTACATACAAAGCATTTGTGTTCAGTGAGTCTGCCAGATCAGAGGCAGTAGGGATGACCAGAGATGTTATCTTTATAAGTGTGTGAATTTGAACATTTTCCTGTCAAAATGTAACAAGTACTTTTGGGTGTTAGGGGAAATGTATGGAGTAAAAAGTACATCATTGTCTTTAGAAATGTGGTGAAGTAAAAGTAAATGTTGTCAAAAATACAAATAAAATTCTCTCCTTTTCTCTGTCTCTCCCTTCTCTCTGTCTCTCTCTTTCTCCATCACCCCCCCCCTCTCTCTCTCCCTCTCTCTCTTTCTCTCTCCCTGCAGGTGCCTGTCCCCCCACCAATGTCACAACGTCTCTGCACTGTGATGGCAACATGGGCACTGTCTCCTGGACGGCCGTTGCCAAGGCGGACATGTACCTAGCAACCGCCACAGGTGACGACGGACACACCCACACCTGCAGCTCCAACTCCACCGACTGTTCCTTCACCGACCTGCACTGCGCCGAGACCTACGCTGTCACCGTGGTTACCATCGTCAGGGGCTGCCATAGCGACCCCAGCCCTGACGTTGAACTCAGAACAGGTGAGAAGAGACAGAGTCTGTCTGTCTGATCTGTCTTTGATCAATATCTTGTAGATCTAGAACTCGATTACATCCTTCATAATCTCTCATGGACAGACGCACGTAACATAGAACGATATCGTAGCATCTCTCAACAGACTGTGGGATGAGACGATTAACCAGGGACTTTGTTCCACTGCGTAGATTTTTTCCGCCACTGATCATTTGGACAAATCACGATTTCGCAAGTATTCACATCTTTCGAATTTCAGAAGGGGAGGGGACATTTAGCACATCCATTTAGTGGAGTGGAGACTTTAATAGTCTGGTTTGTATCTTTTCTCATACATCTATCCCCTGAACCTGATGGAGGATCTGACACATTAACGCAAGATTTTAGTTCTGGGTGTCCGAGATTCCATTCTTCATTACATTCCCACTTGTTGGACTTGAGTTAGCGACTGTATACTCTAGTACTTCTGTTGTCTCTGGACTGCTGAGCACTGTGTCCACCCATCAACCTGGAGGGCATGGTGTCCTGTTCCACCAACATCCTGTCCCTGACCTGGGATGCCAGCCCAGTGTACGGGGCCAACTACACCTTACACTCCCAGAAGATAGGGGGCGCTAACACCACCACTTCATATCCCACAATTTGTATTACATTTTTATTGACGGATAGCCAGGGGAACAGTCCAACACTCAGACATAATTTACATACAAAGCATTTGTGTTCAGTGAGTCTGCCAGATCAGAGGCAGTAGGGATGACCAGAGATGTTATCTTTATAAGTGTGTGAATTTGAACATTTTCCTGTCAAAATGTAACAAGTACTTTTGGGTATTAGGGAAAATGTATGGAGTAAAAAGTACATGATTGTCTTTAGAAATGTGGTGAAGTAAAAGTAAATGTTGTCATAATACAAATAAAACTCTCTCCTTTTCTCTGTCTCTCCCTTCTCTCTGTCTCTGTCTTTCTCCATCACCCCCCTCTCTCTCTCTCCCTCTCTCTCTTTCTCTCTCCCTGCAGGTGCCTGTCCCCCCACAAATGTCACAACGTCTCTGCAGTGTGATGGCAACATGGGCACTGTCTCCTGGACGGCCGTTGCCAGGGCGGACATGTACCTAGCAACCGCCACAGGTGACGACGGACACACCCACACCTGCAGCTCCAACTCCACCGACTGTTCCTTCACCGACCTGCACTGCGCCGAGACCTACGCTGTCACCGTGGTTACCATCGTCAGGGGCTGCCATAGCGACCCCAGCCCTGACGTTGAACTCAGAACAGGTGAGAAGAGACAGAGTCTGTCTGTCTGATCTGTCTTTGATCAATATCTTGTAGATCTAGAACTCGATTACATCCTTCATAATCTCTCATGGACAGACGCACGTAACATAGAACGATATCGTAGCATCTCTCAACAGACTGTGGGATGAGACGATTAACCAGGGACTTTGTTCCACTGCGTAGATTTTTTCCGCCACTGATCATTTGGACAAATCACGATTTCGCAAGTATTCACATCTTTCGAATTTCAGAAGGGGAGGGGACATTTAGCACATTCATTTAGTGGAGTGGAGACTTTAATAGTCTGGTTTGTATCTTTTCTCATACATCTATCCCCTGAACCTGATGGAGGATCTGACACATTAACGCAAGATTTTAGTTCTGGGTGTCCGAGATTCCATTCTTCATTACATTCCCACTTGTTGGACTTGAGTTAGCGACTGTATACTCTAGTACTTCTGTTGTCTCTGGACTGCTGAGCACTGTGTCCACCCATCAACCTGGAGGGCATGGTGTCCTGTTCCACCAACATCCTGTCCCTGACCTGGGATGCCAGCCCAGTGTACGGGGCCAACTACACCTTACACTCCCAGAAGATAGGGGGCACTAACACCACCACTTCATATCCCACAATTTGTATTACATTTTTATTGACGGATAGCCAGGGGAACAGTCCAACACTCAGACATCATTTACATACAAAGCATTTGTGTTCAGTGAGTCTGCCAGATCAGAGGCAGTAGGGATGACCAGAGATGTTATCTTTATAAGTGTGTGAATTTGAACATTTTCCTGTCAAAATGTAACAAGTACTTTTGGGTGTTAGGGGAAATGTATGGAATAAAAAGTACATGATTGTCTTTAGAAATGATGTGAAGTAAAAGTTGTCATAATACAAATAAAACTCTCCTTTTCTCTGTCTCTCCCTTCTCTCTGTCTCTCTCTTTCTCCATCACCCCCCTCTCTCTCTCTCCCTCTCTCTCTTTCTCTCTCCCTGCAGGTGCCTGTCCCCCCACCAATGTCACAACGTCTCTGCAGTGTGATGGCAACATGGGCACTGTCTCCTGGACGGCCGTTGCCAGGGCGGACATGTACCTAGCAACCGCCACAGGTGACGACGGACACACCCACACCTGCAGCTCCAACTCCACCGACTGTTCCTTCACCGACCTGCACTGCGCCGAGACCTACGCTGTCACCGTGGTTACCATCGTCAGGGGCTGCCATAGCGACCCCAGCCCTGACGTTGAACTCAGAACAGGTGAGAAGAGACAGAGTCTGTCTGTCTGATCTGTCTTTGATCAATATCTTGTAGATCTAGAACTCGATTACATCCTTAATAATCTCTCATGGACAGACGCACGTAACATAGAACGATATCGTAGCATCTCTCAACAGACTGTGGGATGAGACGATTAACCAGGGATTTTGTTCCACAGCGTAGATTTTTTCCGCCACTGATCATTTGGACAAATCACGATTTCGCAAGTATTCACATCTTTCGAATTTCAGAAGGGGAGGGGACATTTAGCACATCCATTTAGTGGAGTGGAGACTTTAATAGTCTGGTTTGTATCTTTTCTCATACATCTATCCCCTGAACCTGATGGAGGATCTGACACATTAACGCAAGATTTTAGTTCTGGGTGTCCGAGATTCCATTCTTCATTACATTCCCACTTGTTGGACTTGAGTTAGCGACTGTATACTCTAGTACTTCTGTTGTCTCTGGACTGCTGAGCACTGTGTCCACCCATCAACCTGGAGGGCATGGTGTCCTGTTCCACCAACATCCTGTCCCTGACCTGGGATGCCAGCCCAGTGTACGGGGCCAACTACACCTTACACTCCCAGAAGATAGGGGGCACTAACACCACCACTTCATATCCCACAATTTGTATTACATTTTTATTGACGGATAGCCAGGGGAACAGTCCAACACTCAGACATCATTTACATACAAAGCATTTGTGTTCAGTGAGTCTGCCAGATCAGAGGCAGTAGGGATGACCAGAGATGTTATCTTTATAAGTGTGTGAATTTGAACATTTTCCTGTCAAAATGTAACAAGTACTTTTGGGTGTTAGGGGAAATGTATGGAATAAAAAGTACATGATTGTCTTTAGAAATGATGTGAAGTAAAAGTTGTCATAATACAAATAAAACTCTCCTTTTCTCTGTCTCTCCCTTCTCTCTGTCTCTCTCTTTCTCCATCACCCCCCTCTCTCTCTCTCCCTCTCTCTCTTTCTCTCTCCCTGCAGGTGCCTGTCCCCCCACCAATGTCACAACGTCTCTGCAGTGTGATGGCAACATGGGCACTGTCTCCTGGACGGCCGTTGCCAGGGCGGACATGTACCTAGCAACCGCCACAGGTGACGACGGACACACCCACACCTGCAGCTCCAACTCCACCGACTGTTCCTTCACCGACCTGCACTGCGCCGAGACCTACGCTGTCACCGTGGTTACCATCGTCAGGGGCTGCCATAGCGACCCCAGCCCTGACGTTGAACTCAGAACAGGTGAGAAGAGACAGAGTCTGTCTGTCTGATCTGTCTTTGATCAATATCTTGTAGATCTAGAACTCGATTACATCCTTAATAATCTCTCATGGACAGACGCACGTAACATAGAACGATATCGTAGCATCTCTCAACAGACTGTGGGATGAGACGATTAACCAGGGATTTTGTTCCACAGCGTAGATTTTTTCCGCCACTGATCATTTGGACAAATCACGATTTCGCAAGTATTCACATCTTTCGAATTTCAGAAGGGGAGGGGACATTTAGCACATCCATTTAGTGGAGTGGAGACTTTAATAGTCTGGTTTGTATCTTTTCTCATACATCTATCCCCTGAACCTGATGGAGGATCTGACACATTAACGCAAGATTTTAGTTCTGGGTGTCCGAGATTCCATTCTTCATTACATTCCCACTTGTTGGACTTGAGTTAGCGACTGTATACTCTAGTACTTCTGTTGTCTCTGGACTGCTGAGCACTGTGTCCACCCATCAACCTGGAGGGCATGGTGTCCTGTTCCACCAACATCCTGTCCCTGACCTGGGATGCCAGCCCAGTGTACGGGGCCAACTACACCTTACACTCCCAGAAGATAGGGGGCGCTAACACCACCACTTCATATCCCACAATTTGTATTACATTTTTATTGACGGATAGCCAGGGGAACAGTCCAACACTCAGACATCATTTACATACAAAGCATTTGTGTTCAGTGAGTCTGCCAGATCAGAGGCAGTAGGGATGACCAGAGATGTTATCTTTATAAGTGTGTGAATTTGAACATTTTCCTGTCAAAATGTAACAAGTACATTTGGGTGTTAGGGAAAATGTATGGAGTAAAAAGTACATGATTGTCTTTAGAAATGATGTGAAGTAAAAGTTGTCATAATACAAATAAAACTCTCCTTTTCTCTGTCTCTCCCTTCTCTCTGTCTCTCTCTTTCTCCATCACCCCCCTCTCTCTCTCTCCCTCTCTCTCTTTCTCTCTCCCTGCAGGTGCCTGTCCCCCCACCAATGTCACAACGTCTCTGCAGTGTGATGGCAACATGGGCACTGTCTCCTGGACGGCCGTTGCCAAGGCGGACATGTACCTAGCAACCGCCACAGGTGACGACGGACACACCCACACCTGCAGCTCCAACTCCACCGACTGTTCCCTCACCGACCTGCACTGCGCCGAGACCTACGCTGTCACCGTGGTTACCATCGTCAGGGGCTGCCATAGCGACCCCAGCCCTGACGTTGAACTCAGAACAGGTGAGAAGAGACAGAGTCTGTCTATCTGATCTGTCTTTGATCAATATCTTGTAGATCTAGAACTCGATTACATCCTTCATAATCTCTCATGGACAGACGCACGTAACATAGAACGATATCGTAGCATCTCTCAACAGACTGTGGGATGAGACGATTAACCAGGGATTTTGTTCCACTGCGTAGATTTTTTCTGCCACTGATCATTTGGACAAATCACGATTTCGCAAGTATTCACATCTTTCGAATTTCAGAAGGGGAGGGGACATTTAGCACATCCATTTAGTGGAGTGGAGACTTTAATAGTCTGGTTTGTATCTTTTCTCATACATCTATCCCCTGAACCTGATGGAGGATCTGACTAATTAACGCAAGATTTTAGTTCTGGGTGTCCGAGACTCCATTCGTCATTACATTCCCACTTGTTCGACTTGAGTTAGCGACTGTATACTCTGGTACTTCTGTTGTCTCTGGACTGCTGAGCACTGTGTCCACCCATCGACCTGGAGGGCATGGTGTCCTGTTCCACCAACATCCTGTCCCTGACCTGGGATGCCAGCCCAGTGTACGGGGCCAACTACACCTTACACTCCCAGAAGATAGGGGGCACTAACACCACCACTTCATATCCCACAATTTGTATTACATTTTTATTGACGGATAGCCAGGGGAACAGTCCAACACTCAGACATCATTTACATACAAAGCATTTGTGTTCAGTGAGTCTGCCAGATCAGAGGCAGTAGGGATGACCAGAGATGTTATCTTTATAAGTGTGTGAATTTGAACATTTTCCTGTCAAAATGTAACAAGTACTTTTGGGTGTTAGGGGAAATGTATGGAGTAAAAAGTACATCATTGTCTTTAGAAATGTGGTGAAGTAAAAGTAAATGTTGTCAAAAATACAAATAAAATTCTCTCCTTTTCTCTGTCTCTCCCTTCTCTCTGTCTCTCTCTTTCTCCATCACCCCCCCCCTCTCTCTCTCCCTCTCTCTCTTTCTCTCTCCCTGCAGGTGCCTGTCCCCCCACCAATGTCACAACGTCTCTGCACTGTGATGGCAACATGGGCACTGTCTCCTGGACGGCCGTTGCCAAGGCGGACATGTACCTAGCAACCGCCACAGGTGACGACGGACACACCCACACCTGCAGCTCCAACTCCACCGACTGTTCCTTCACCGACCTGCACTGCGCCGAGACCTACGCTGTCACCGTGGTTACCATCGTCAGGGGCTGCCATAGCGACCCCAGCCCTGACGTTGAACTCAGAACAGGTGAGAAGAGACAGAGTCTGTCTGTCTGATCTGTCTTTGATCAATATCTTGTAGATCTAGAACTCGATTACATCCTTCATAATCTCTCATGGACAGACGCACGTAACATAGAACGATATCGTAGCATCTCTCAACAGACTGTGGGATGAGACGATTAACCAGGGACTTTGTTCCACTGCGTAGATTTTTTCCGCCACTGATCATTTGGACAAATCACGATTTCGCAAGTATTCACATCTTTCGAATTTCAGAAGGGGAGGGGACATTTAGCACATCCATTTAGTGGAGTGGAGACTTTAATAGTCTGGTTTGTATCTTTTCTCATACATCTATCCCCTGAACCTGATGGAGGATCTGACACATTAACGCAAGATTTTAGTTCTGGGTGTCCGAGATTCCATTCTTCATTACATTCCCACTTGTTGGACTTGAGTTAGCGACTGTATACTCTAGTACTTCTGTTGTCTCTGGACTGCTGAGCACTGTGTCCACCCATCAACCTGGAGGGCATGGTGTCCTGTTCCACCAACATCCTGTCCCTGACCTGGGATGCCAGCCCAGTGTACGGGGCCAACTACACCTTACACTCCCAGAAGATAGGGGGCGCTAACACCACCACTTCATATCCCACAATTTGTATTACATTTTTATTGACGGATAGCCAGGGGAACAGTCCAACACTCAGACATCATTTACATACAAAGCATTTGTGTTCAGTGAGTCTGCCAGATCAGAGGCAGTAGGGATGACCAGAGATGTTATCTTTATAAGTGTGTGAATTTGAACATTTTCCTGTCAAAATGTAACAAGTACTTTTGGGTATTAGGGAAAATGTATGGAGTAAAAAGTACATCATTGTCTTTAGAAATGATGTGAAGTAAAAGTTGTCATAATACAAATAAAACTCTCCTTTTCTCTGTCTCTCCCTTCTCTCTGTCTCTCTCTTTCTCCATCACCCCCCTCTCTCTCTCTCCCTCTCTCTCTTTCTCTCTCCCTGCAGGTGCCTGTCCCCCCACCAATGTCACAACGTCTCTGCAGTGTGATGGCAACATGGGCACTGTCTCCTGGACGGCCGTTGCCAAGGCGGACATGTACCTAGCAACCGCCACAGGTGACGACGGACACACCCACACCTGCAGCTCCAACTCCACCGACTGTTCCCTCACCGACCTGCACTGCGCCGAGACCTACGCTGTCACCGTGGTTACCATCGTCAGGGGCTGCCATAGCGACCCCAGCCCTGACGTTGAACTCAGAACAGGTGAGAAGAGACAGAGTCTGTCTATCTGATCTGTCTTTGATCAATATCTTGTAGATCTAGAACTCGATTACATCCTTCATAATCTCTCATGGACAGACGCACGTAACATAGAACGATATCGTAGCATCTCTCAACAGACTGTGGGATGAGACGATTAACCAGGGATTTTGTTCCACTGCGTAGATTTTTTCTGCCACTGATCATTTGGACAAATCACGATTTCGCAAGTATTCACATCTTTCGAATTTCAGAAGGGGAGGGGACATTTAGCACATCCATTTAGTGGAGTGGAGACTTTAATAGTCTGGTTTGTATCTTTTCTCATACATCTATCCCCTGAACCTGATGGAGGATCTGACTAATTAACGCAAGATTTTAGTTCTGGGTGTCCGAGACTCCATTCGTCATTACATTCCCACTTGTTCGACTTGAGTTAGCGACTGTATACTCTGGTACTTCTGTTGTCTCTGGACTGCTGAGCACTGTGTCCACCCATCGACCTGGAGGGCATGGTGTCCTGTTCCACCAACATCCTGTCCCTGACCTGGGATGCCAGCCCAGTGTACGGGGCCAACTACACCTTACACTCCCAGAAGATAGGGGGCGCTAACACCACCACTTCATATCCCACAATTTGTATTACATTTTTATTGACGGATAGCCAGGGGAACAGTCCAACACTCAGACATCATTTACATACAAAGCATTTGTGTTCAGTGAGTCTGCCAGATCAGAGGCAGTAGGGATGACCAGAGATGTTATCTTTATAAGTGTGTGAATTTGAACATTTTCCTGTCAAAATGTAACAAGTACATTTGGGTGTTAGGGGAAATGTATGGAGTAAAAAGTACATCATTGTCTTTAGAAATGTGGTGAAGTAAAAGTAAATGTTGTCAAAAATACAAATAAAATTCTCTCCTTTTCTCTGTCTCTCCCTTCTCTCTGTCTCTCTCTTTCTCCATCACCCCCCCCCCTCTCTCTCTCCCTCTCTCTCTTTCTCTCTCCCTGCAGGTGCCTGTCCCCCCACCAATGTCACAACGTCTCTGCACTGTGATGGCAACATGGGCACTGTCTCCTGGACGGCCGTTGCCAAGGCGGACATGTACCTAGCAACCGCCACAGGTGACGACGGACACACCCACACCTGCAGCTCCAACTCCACCGACTGTTCCTTCACCGACCTGCACTGCGCCGAGACCTACGCTGTCACCGTGGTTACCATCGTCAGGGGCTGCCATAGCGACCCCAGCCCTGACGTTGAACTCAGAACAGGTGAGAAGAGACAGAGTCTGTCTGTCTGATCTGTCTTTGATCAATATCTTGTAGATCTAGAACTCGATTACATCCTTCATAATCTCTCATGGACAGACGCACGTAACATAGAACGATATCGTAGCATCTCTCAACAGACTGTGGGATGAGACGATTAACCAGGGACTTTGTTCCACTGCGTAGATTTTTTCCGCCACTGATCATTTGGACAAATCACGATTTCGCAAGTATTCACATCTTTCGAATTTCAGAAGGGGAGGGGACATTTAGCACATCCATTTAGTGGAGTGGAGACTTTAATAGTCTGGTTTGTATCTTTTCTCATACATCTATCCCCTGAACCTGATGGAGGATCTGACACATTAACGCAAGATTTTAGTTCTGGGTGTCCGAGATTCCATTCTTCATTACATTCCCACTTGTTGGACTTGAGTTAGCGACTGTATACTCTAGTACTTCTGTTGTCTCTGGACTGCTGAGCACTGTGTCCACCCATCAACCTGGAGGGCATGGTGTCCTGTTCCACCAACATCCTGTCCCTGACCTGGGATGCCAGCCCAGTGTACGGGGCCAACTACACCTTACACTCCCAGAAGATAGGGGGCGCTAACACCACCACTTCATATCCCACAATTTGTATTACATTTTTATTGACGGATAGCCAGGGGAACAGTCCAACACTCAGACATCATTTACATACAAAGCATTTGTGTTCAGTGAGTCTGCCAGATCAGAGGCAGTAGGGATGACCAGAGATGTTATCTTTATAAGTGTGTGAATTTGAACATTTTCCTGTCAAAATGTAACAAGTACATTTGGGTGTTAGGGAAAATGTATGGAGTAAAAAGTACATCATTGTCTTTAGAAATGATGTGAAGTAAAAGTTGTCATAATACAAATAAAACTCTCCTTTTCTCTGTCTCTCCCTTCTCTCTGTCTCTCTCTTTCTCCATCACCCCCCTCTCTCTCTCTCCCTCTCTCTCTTTCTCTCTCCCTGCAGGTGCCTGTCCCCCCACCAATGTCACAACGTCTCTGCAGTGTGATGGCAACATGGGCACTGTCTCCTGGACGGCCGTTGCCAAGGCGGACATGTACCTAGCAACCGCCACAGGTGACGACGGACACACCCACACCTGCAGCTCCAACTCCACCGACTGTTCCCTCACCGACCTGCACTGCGCCGAGACCTACGCTGTCACCGTGGTTACCATCGTCAGGGGCTGCCATAGCGACCCCAGCCCTGACGTTGAACTCAGAACAGGTGAGAAGAGACAGAGTCTGTCTATCTGATCTGTCTTTGATCAATATCTTGTAGATCTAGAACTCGATTACATCCTTCATAATCTCTCATGGACAGACGCACGTAACATAGAACGATATCGTAGCATCTCTCAACAGACTGTGGGATGAGACGATTAACCAGGGATTTTGTTCCACTGCGTAGATTTTTTCTGCCACTGATCATTTGGACAAATCACGATTTCGCAAATATTCACATCTTTCGAATTTCAGAAGGGGAGGGGACATTTAGCACATCCATTTAGTGGAGTGGAGACTTTAATAGTCTGGTTTGTATCTTTTCTCATACATCTATCCCCTGAACCTGATGGAGGATCTGACTAATTAACGCAAGATTTTAGTTCTGGGTGTCCGAGACTCCATTCGTCATTACATTCCCACTTGTTCGACTTGAGTTAGCGACTGTATACTCTGGTACTTCTGTTGTCTCTGGACTGCTGAGCACTGTGTCCACCCATCGACCTGGAGGGCATGGTGTCCTGTTCCACCAACATCCTGTCCCTGACCTGGGATGCCAGCCCAGTGTACGGGGCCAACTACACCTTACACTCCCAGAAGATAGGGGGCGCTAACACCACCACTTCATATCCCACAATTTGTATTACATTTTTATTGACGGATAGCCAGGGGAACAGTCCAACACTCAGACATAATTTACATACAAAGCATTTGTGTTCAGTGAGTCTGCCAGATCAGAGGCAGTAGGGATGACCAGAGATGTTATCTTTATAAGTGTGTGAATTTGAACATTTTCCTGTCACAATGTAACAAGTACTTTTGGGTGTTAGGGGAAATGTATGGAGTAAAAAGTACATCATTGTCTTTAGAAATGATGTGAAGTAAATGTTGTCATAATACAAATAAAACTCTCCTTTTCTCTGTCTCTCCCTTCTCTCTGTCTCTCTCTTTCTCCATCACCCCCCTCTCTCTCTCTCCCTCTCTCTCTTTCTCTCTTCCTGCAGGTGCCTGTCCCCCCACCAATGTCACAACGTCTCTGCAGTGTGATGGCAACATGGGCACTGTCTCCTGGACGGCCGTTGCCAGGGCGGACATGTACCTAGCAACCGCCACAGGTGACGACGGACACACCCACACCTGCAGCTCCAACTCCACCGACTGTTCCTTCACCGACCTGCACTGCGCCGAGACCTACGCTGTCACCGTGGTTACCATCGTCAGGGGCTGCCATAGCGACCCCAGCCCTGACGTTGAACTCAGAACAGGTGAGAAGAGACAGAGTCTGTCTGTCTGATCTGTCTTTGATCAATATCTTGTAGATCTAGAACTCGATTACATCCTTCATAATCTCTCATGGACAGACGCACGTAACATAGAACGATATCGTAGCATCTCTCAACAGACTGTGGGATGAGACGATTAACCAGGGATTTTGTTCCACTGCGTAGATTTTTTCCGCCACTGATCATTTGGACAAATCACGATTTCGCAAGTATTCACATCTTTCGAATTTCAGAAGGGGAGGGGACATTTAGCACATCCATTTAGTGGAGTGGAGACTTTAATAGTCTGGTTTGTATCTTTTCTCATACATCTATCCCCTGAACCTGATGGAGGATCTGACTAATTAACGCAAGATTTTAGTTCTGGGTGTCCGAGACTCCATTCTTCATTACATTCCCACTTGTTGGACTTGAGTTAGCGACTGTATACTCTAGTACTTCTGTTTTCTCTGGACTGCTGAGCACTGTGTCCACCCATCGACCTGGAGGGCATGGTGTCCTGTTCCACCAACATCCTGTCCCTGACCTGGGATGCCAGCCCAGTGTACGGGGCCAACTACACCTTACACTCCCAGAAGATAGGGGGCACTAACACCACCACTTCATATCCCACAATTTGTATTACATTTTTATTGACGGATAGCCAGGGGAACAGTCCAACACTCAGACATAATTTACATACAAAGCATTTGTGTTCAGTGAGTCTGCCAGATCAGAGGCAGTAGGGAAGACCAGAGATGTTATCTTTATAAGTGTGTGAATTTGAACATTTTCCTGTCAAAATGTAACAAGTACTTTTGGGTATTAGGGAAAATGTATGGAGTAAAAAGTACATCATTGTCTTTAGAAATGATGTGAAGTAAAAGTTGTCATAATACAAATAAAACTCTCCTTTTCTCTGTCTCTCCCTTCTCTCTGTCTCTGTCTTTCTCCATCACCCCCCTCTCTCTCTCTCCCTCTCTCTCTTTCTCTCTCCCTGCAGGTGCCTGTCCCCCCACAAATGTCACAACGTCTCTGCAGTGTGATGGCAACATGGGCACTGTCTCCTGGACGGCCGTTGCCAAGGCGGACATGTACCTAGCAACCGCCACAGGTGACGACGGACACACCCACACCTGCAGCTCCAACTCCACCGACTGTTCCCTCACCGACCTGCACTGCGCCGAGACCTACGCTGTCACCGTGGTTACCATCGTCAGGGGCTGCCATAGCGACCCCAGCCCTGACGTTGAACTCAGAACAGGTGAGAAGAGACAGAGTCTGTCTATCTGATCTGTCTTTGATCAATATCTTGTAGATCTAGAACTCGATTACATCCTTCATAATCTCTCATGGACAGACGCACGTAACATAGAACGATATCGTAGCATCTCTCAACAGACTATGGGATGAGACGATTAACCAGGGACTTTGTTCCACTGCGTAGATTTTTTCCGCCACTGATCATTTGGACAAATCACGATTTCGCAAGTATTCACATCTTTCGAATTTCAGAAGGGGAGGGGACATTTAGCACATCCATTTAGTGGAGTGGAGACTTTAATAGTCTGGTTTGTATCTTTTCTCATACATCTATCCCCTGAACCTGATGGAGGATCTGACACATTAACGCAAGATTTTAGTTCTGGGTGTCCGAGATTCCATTCTTCATTACATTCCCACTTGTTGGACTTGAGTTAGCGACTGTATACTCTAGTACTTCTGTTGTCTCTGGACTGCTGAGCACTGTGTCCACCCATCAACCTGGAGGGCATGGTGTCCTGTTCCACCAACATCCTGTCCCTGACCTGGGATGCCAGCCCAGTGTACGGGGCCAACTACACCTTACACTCCCAGAAGATAGGGGGCGCTAACACCACCACTTCATATCCCACAATTTGTATTACATTTTTATTGACGGATAGCCAGGGGAACAGTCCAACACTCAGACATCATTTACATACAAAGCATTTGTGTTCAGTGAGTCTGCCAGATCAGAGGCAGTAGGGATGACCAGAGATGTTATCTTTATAAGTGTGTGAATTTGAACATTTTCCTGTCAAAATGTAACAAGTACATTTGGGTGTTAGGGGAAATGTATGGAGTAAAAAGTACATCATTGTCTTTAGAAATGTGGTGAAGTAAAAGTAAATGTTGTCAAAAATACAAATAAAATTCTCTCCTTTTCTCTGTCTCTCCCTTCTCTCTGTCTCTCTCTTTCTCCATCACCCCCCCCCCTCTCTCTCTCCCTCTCTCTCTTTCTCTCTCCCTGCAGGTGCCTGTCCCCCCACCAATGTCACAACGTCTCTGCACTGTGATGGCAACATGGGCACTGTCTCCTGGACGGCCGTTGCCAAGGCGGACATGTACCTAGCAACCGCCACAGGTGACGACGGACACACCCACACCTGCAGCTCCAACTCCACCGACTGTTCCTTCACCGACCTGCACTGCGCCGAGACCTACGCTGTCACCGTGGTTACCATCGTCAGGGGCTGCCATAGCGACCCCAGCCCTGACGTTGAACTCAGAACAGGTGAGAAGAGACAGAGTCTGTCTGTCTGATCTGTCTTTGATCAATATCTTGTAGATCTAGAACTCGATTACATCCTTCATAATCTCTCATGGACAGACGCACGTAACATAGAACGATATCGTAGCATCTCTCAACAGACTGTGGGATGAGACGATTAACCAGGGACTTTGTTCCACTGCGTAGATTTTTTCCGCCACTGATCATTTGGACAAATCACGATTTCGCAAGTATTCACATCTTTCGAATTTCAGAAGGGGAGGGGACATTTAGCACATCCATTTAGTGGAGTGGAGACTTTAATAGTCTGGTTTGTATCTTTTCTCATACATCTATCCCCTGAACCTGATGGAGGATCTGACACATTAACGCAAGATTTTAGTTCTGGGTGTCCGAGATTCCATTCTTCATTACATTCCCACTTGTTGGACTTGAGTTAGCGACTGTATACTCTAGTACTTCTGTTGTCTCTGGACTGCTGAGCACTGTGTCCACCCATCAACCTGGAGGGCATGGTGTCCTGTTCCACCAACATCCTGTCCCTGACCTGGGATGCCAGCCCAGTGTACGGGGCCAACTACACCTTACACTCCCAGAAGATAGGGGGCGCTAACACCACCACTTCATATCCCACAATTTGTATTACATTTTTATTGACAGATAGCCAGGGGAACAGTCCAACACTCAGACATCATTTACATACAAAGCATTTGTGTTCAGTGAGTCTGCCAGATCAGAGGCAGTAGGGATGACCAGAGATGTTATCTTTATAAGTGTGTGAATTTGAACATTTTCCTGTCAAAATGTAACAAGTACATTTGGGTGTTAGGGAAAATGTATGGAGTAAAAAGTACATCATTGTCTTTAGAAATGATGTGAAGTAAAAGTTGTCATAATACAAATAAAACTCTCCTTTTCTCTGTCTCTCCCTTCTCTCTGTCTCTCTCTTTCTCCATCACCCCCCTCTCTCTCTCTCCCTCTCTCTCTTTCTCTCTCCCTGCAGGTGCCTGTCCCCCCACCAATGTCACAACGTCTCTGCAGTGTGATGGCAACATGGGCACTGTCTCCTGGACGGCCGTTGCCAAGGCGGACATGTACCTAGCAACCGCCACAGGTGACGACGGACACACCCACACCTGCAGCTCCAACTCCACCGACTGTTCCCTCACCGACCTGCACTGCGCCGAGACCTACGCTGTCACCGTGGTTACCATCGTCAGGGGCTGCCATAGCGACCCCAGCCCTGACGTTGAACTCAGAACAGGTGAGAAGAGACAGAGTCTGTCTATCTGATCTGTCTTTGATCAATATCTTGTAGATCTAGAACTCGATTACATCCTTCATAATCTCTCATGGACAGACGCACGTAACATAGAACGATATCGTAGCATCTCTCAACAGACTGTGGGATGAGACGATTAACCAGGGATTTTGTTCCGCAGCGTAGATTTTTTCTGCCACTGATCATTTGGACAAATCACGATTTCGCAAGTATTCACATCTTTCGAATTTCAGAAGGGGAGGGGACATTTAGCACATCCATTTAGTGGAGTGGAGACTTTAATAGTCTGGTTTGTATCTTTTCTCATACATCTATCCCCTGAACCTGATGGAGGATCTGACTAATTAACGCAAGATTTTAGTTCTGGGTGTCCGAGACTCCATTCGTCATTACATTCCCACTTGTTCGACTTGAGTTAGCGACTGTATACTCTGGTACTTCTGTTGTCTCTGGACTGCTGAGCACTGTGTCCACCCATCGACCTGGAGGGCATGGTGTCCTGTTCCACCAACATCCTGTCCCTGACCTGGGATGCCAGCCCAGTGTACGGGGCCAACTACACCTTACACTCCCAGAAGATAGGGGGCGCTAACACCACCACTTCATATCCCACAATTTGTATTACATTTTTATTGACGGATAGCCAGGGGAACAGTCCAACACTCAGACATAATTTACATACAAAGCATTTGTGTTCAGTGAGTCTGCCAGATCAGAGGCAGTAGGGATGACCAGAGATGTTATCTTTATAAGTGTGTGAATTTGAACATTTTCCTGTCACAATGTAACAAGTACTTTTGGGTGTTAGGGGAAATGTATGGAGTAAAAAGTACATCATTGTCTTTAGAAATGATGTGAAGTAAAAGTTGTCATAATACAAATAAAACTCTCCTTTTCTCTGTCTCTCTCTTCTCTCTGTCTCTCTCTTTCTCCATCACCCCCCTCTCTCTCTCTCCCTCTCTCTCTTTCTCTCTCCCTGCAGGTGCCTGTCCCCCCACCAATGTCACAACGTCTCTGCAGTGTGATGGCAACATGGGCACTGTCTCCTGGACGGCCGTTGCCAGGGCGGACATGTACCTAGCAACCGCCACAGGTGACGACGGACACACCCACACCTGCAGCTCCAACTCCACCGACTGTTCCTTCACCGACCTGCACTGCGCCGAGACCTACGCTGTCACCGTGGTTACCATCGTCAGGGGCTGCCATAGCGACCCCAGCCCTGACGTTGAACTCAGAACAGGTGAGAAGAGACAGAGTCTGTCTGTCTGATCTGTCTTTGATCAATATCTTGTAGATCTAGAACTCGATTACATCCTTCATAATCTCTCATGGACAGACGCACGTAACATAGAACGATATCGTAGCATCTCTCAACAGACTGTGGGATGAGACGATTAACCAGGGATTTTGTTCCACTGCGTAGATTTTTTCCGCCACTGATCATTTGGACAAATCACGATTTCGCAAGTATTCACATCTTTCGAATTTCAGAAGGGGAGGGGACATTTAGCACATCCATTTAGTGGAGTGGAGACTTTAATAGTCTGGTTTGTATCTTTTCTCATACATCTATCCCCTGAACCTGATGGAGGATCTGACTAATTAACGCAAGATTTTAGTTCTGGGTGTCCGAGACTCCATTCTTCATTACATTCCCACTTGTTGGACTTGAGTTAGCGACTGTATACTCTAGTACTTCTGTTTTCTCTGGACTGCTGAGCACTGTGTCCACCCATCGACCTGGAGGGCATGGTGTCCTGTTCCACCAACATCCTGTCCCTGACCTGGGATGCCAGCCCAGTGTACGGGGCCAACTACACCTTACACTCCCAGAAGATAGGGGGCACTAACACCACCACTTCATATCCCACAATTTGTATTACATTTTTATTGACGGATAGCCAGGGGAACAGTCCAACACTCAGACATCATTTACATACAAAGCATTTGTGTTCAGTGAGTCTGCCAGATCAGAGGCAGTAGGGAAGACCAGAGATGTTATCTTTATAAGTGTGTGAATTTGAACATTTTCCTGTCAAAATGTAACAAGTACTTTTGGGTATTAGGGAAAATGTATGGAGTAAAAAGTACATCATTGTCTTTAGAAATGATGTGAAGTAAAAGTTGTCATAATACAAATAAAACTCTCCTTTTCTCTGTCTCTCCCTTCTCTCTGTCTCTCTCTTTCTCCATCACCCCCCTCTCTCTCTCTCCCTCTCTCTCTTTCTCTCTCCCTGCAGGTGCCTGTCCCCCCACAAATGTCACAACGTCTCTGCAGTGTGATGGCAACATGGGCACTGTCTCCTGGACGGCCGTTGCCAAGGCGGACATGTACCTAGCAACCGCCACAGGTGACGACGGACACACCCACACCTGCAGCTCCAACTCCACCGACTGTTCCCTCACCGACCTGCACTGCGCCGAGACCTACGCTGTCACCGTGGTTACCATCGTCAGGGGCTGCCATAGCGACCCCAGCCCTGACGTTGAACTCAGAACAGGTGAGAAGAGACAGAGTCTGTCTATCTGATCTGTCTTTGATCAATATCTTGTAGATCTAGAACTCGATTACATCCTTCATAATCTCTCATGGACAGACGCACGTAACATAGAACGATATCGTAGCATCTCTCAACAGACTATGGGATGAGACGATTAACCAGGGACTTTGTTCCACTGCGTAGATTTTTTCCGCCACTGATCATTTGGACAAATCACGATTTCGCAAGTATTCACATCTTTCGAATTTCAGAAGGGGAGGGGACATTTAGCACATCCATTTAGTGGAGTGGAGACTTTAATAGTCTGGTTTGTATCTTTTCTCATACATCTATCCCCTGAACCTGATGGAGGATCTGACACATTAACGCAAGATTTTAGTTCTGGGTGTCCGAGATTCCATTCTTCATTACATTCCCACTTGTTGGACTTGAGTTAGCGACTGTATACTCTAGTACTTCTGTTGTCTCTGGACTGCTGAGCACTGTGTCCACCCATCAACCTGGAGGGCATGGTGTCCTGTTCCACCAACATCCTGTCCCTGACCTGGGATGCCAGCCCAGTGTACGGGGCCAACTACACCTTACACTCCCAGAAGATAGGGGGCGCTAACACCACCACTTCATATCCCACAATTTGTATTACATTTTTATTGACGGATAGCCAGGGGAACAGTCCAACACTCAGACATCATTTACATACAAAGCATTTGTGTTCAGTGAGTCTGCCAGATCAGAGGCAGTAGGGATGACCAGAGATGTTATCTTTATAAGTGTGTGAATTTGAACATTTTCCTGTCAAAATGTAACAAGTACTTTTGGGTATTAGGGAAAATGTATGGAGTAAAAAGTACATCATTGTCTTTAGAAATGATGTGAAGTAAAAGTTGTCATAATACAAATAAAACTCTCCTTTTCTCTGTCTCTCCCTTCTCTCTGTCTCTCTCTTTCTCCATCACCCCCCTCTCTCTCTCTCCCTCTCTCTCTTTCTCTCTCCCTGCAGGTGCCTGTCCCCCCACCAATGTCACAACGTCTCTGCAGTGTGATGGCAACATGGGCACTGTCTCCTGGACGGCCGTTGCCAAGGCGGACATGTACCTAGCAACCGCCACAGGTGACGACGGACACACCCACACCTGCAGCTCCAACTCCACCGACTGTTCCCTCACCGACCTGCACTGCGCCGAGACCTACGCTGTCACCGTGGTTACCATCGTCAGGGGCTGCCATAGCGACCCCAGCCCTGACGTTGAACTCAAAACAGGTGAGAAGAGACAGAGTCTGTCTATCTGATCTGTCTTTGATCAATATCTTGTAGATCTAGAACTCGATTACATCCTTCATAATCTCTCATGGACAGACGCACGTAACATAGAACGATATCGTAGCATCTCTCAACAGACTGTGGGATGAGACGATTAACCAGGGATTTTGTTCCACTGCGTAGATTTTTTCTGCCACTGATCATTTGGACAAATCACGATTTTGCAAGTATTCACATCTTTCGAATTTCAGAAGGGGAGGGGACATTTAGCACATCCATTTAGTGGAGTGGAGACTTTAATAGTCTGGTTTGTATCTTTTCTCATACATCTATCCCCTGAACCTGATGGAGGATCTGACTAATTAACGCAAGATTTTAGTTCTGGGTGTCCGAGACTCCATTCGTCATTACATTCCCACTTGTTCGACTTGAGTTAGCGACTGTATACTCTGGTACTTCTGTTGTCTCTGGACTGCTGAGCACTGTGTCCACCCATCGACCTGGAGGGCATGGTGTCCTGTTCCACCAACATCCTGTCCCTGACCTGGGATGCCAGCCCAGTGTACGGGGCCAACTACACCTTACACTCCCAGAAGATAGGGGGCACTAACACCACCACTTCATATCCCACAATTTGTATTACATTTTTATTGACGGATAGCCAGGGGAACAGTCCAACACTCAGACATCATTTACATACAAAGCATTTGTGTTCAGTGAGTCTGCCAGATCAGAGGCAGTAGGGATGACCAGAGATGTTATCTTTATAAGTGTGTGAATTTGAACATTTTCCTGTCAAAATGTAACAAGTACTTTTGGGTGTTAGGGGAAATGTATGGAGTAAAAAGTACATCATTGTCTTTAGAAATGTGGTGAAGTAAAAGTAAATGTTGTCAAAAATACAAATAAAATTCTCTCCTTTTCTCTGTCTCTCCCTTCTCTCTGTCTCTCTCTTTCTCCATCACCCCCCCCCTCTCTCTCTCCCTCTCTCTCTTTCTCTCTCCCTGCAGGTGCCTGTCCCCCCACCAATGTCACAACGTCTCTGCACTGTGATGGCAACATGGGCACTGTCTCCTGGACGGCCGTTGCCAAGGCGGACATGTACCTAGCAACCGCCACAGGTGACGACGGACACACCCACACCTGCAGCTCCAACTCCACCGACTGTTCCTTCACCGACCTGCACTGCGCCGAGACCTACGCTGTCACCGTGGTTACCATCGTCAGGGGCTGCCATAGCGACCCCAGCCCTGACGTTGAACTCAGAACAGGTGAGAAGAGACAGAGTCTGTCTGTCTGATCTGTCTTTGATCAATATCTTGTAGATCTAGAACTCGATTACATCCTTCATAATCTCTCATGGACAGACGCACGTAACATAGAACGATATCGTAGCATCTCTCAACAGACTGTGGGATGAGACGATTAACCAGGGACTTTGTTCCACTGCGTAGATTTTTTCCGCCACTGATCATTTGGACAAATCACGATTTCGCAAGTATTCACATCTTTCGAATTTCAGAAGGGGAGGGGACATTTAGCACATCCATTTAGTGGAGTGGAGACTTTAATAGTCTGGTTTGTATCTTTTCTCATACATCTATCCCCTGAACCTGATGGAGGATCTGACACATTAACGCAAGATTTTAGTTCTGGGTGTCCGAGATTCCATTCTTCATTACATTCCCACTTGTTGGACTTGAGTTAGCGACTGTATACTCTAGTACTTCTGTTGTCTCTGGACTGCTGAGCACTGTGTCCACCCATCAACCTGGAGGGCATGGTGTCCTGTTCCACCAACATCCTGTCCCTGACCTGGGATGCCAGCCCAGTGTACGGGGCCAACTACACCTTACACTCCCAGAAGATAGGGGGCGCTAACACCACCACTTCATATCCCACAATTTGTATTACATTTTTATTGACGGATAGCCAGGGGAACAGTCCAACACTCAGACATCATTTACATACAAAGCATTTGTGTTCAGTGAGTCTGCCAGATCAGAGGCAGTAGGGATGACCAGAGATGTTATCTTTATAAGTGTGTGAATTTGAACATTTTCCTGTCAAAATGTAACAAGTACTTTTGGGTATTAGGGAAAATGTATGGAGTAAAAAGTACATCATTGTCTTTAGAAATGATGTGAAGTAAAAGTTGTCATAATACAAATAAAACTCTCCTTTTCTCTGTCTCTCCCTTCTCTCTGTCTCTCTCTTTCTCCATCACCCCCCTCTCTCTCTCTCCCTCTCTCTCTTTCTCTCTCCCTGCAGGTGCCTGTCCCCCCACCAATGTCACAACGTCTCTGCAGTGTGATGGCAACATGGGCACTGTCTCCTGGACGGCCGTTGCCAAGGCGGACATGTACCTAGCAACCGCCACAGGTGACGACGGACACACCCACACCTGCAGCTCCAACTCCACCGACTGTTCCCTCACCGACCTGCACTGCGCCGAGACCTACGCTGTCACCGTGGTTACCATCGTCAGGGGCTGCCATAGCGACCCCAGCCCTGACGTTGAACTCAGAACAGGTGAGAAGAGACAGAGTCTGTCTATCTGATCTGTCTTTGATCAATATCTTGTAGATCTAGAACTCGATTACATCCTTCATAATCTCTCATGGACAGACGCACGTAACATAGAACGATATCGTAGCATCTCTCAACAGACTGTGGGATGAGACGATTAACCAGGGATTTTGTTCCACTGCGTAGATTTTTTCTGCCACTGATCATTTGGACAAATCACGATTTCGCAAGTATTCACATCTTTCGAATTTCAGAAGGGGAGGGGACATTTAGCACATCCATTTAGTGGAGTGGAGACTTTAATAGTCTGGTTTGTATCTTTTCTCATACATCTATCCCCTGAACCTGATGGAGGATCTGACTAATTAACGCAAGATTTTAGTTCTGGGTGTCCGAGACTCCATTCGTCATTACATTCCCACTTGTTCGACTTGAGTTAGCGACTGTATACTCTGGTACTTCTGTTGTCTCTGGACTGCTGAGCACTGTGTCCACCCATCGACCTGGAGGGCATGGTGTCCTGTTCCACCAACATCCTGTCCCTGACCTGGGATGCCAGCCCAGTGTACGGGGCCAACTACACCTTACACTCCCAGAAGATAGGGGGCACTAACACCACCACTTCATATCCCACAATTTGTATTACATTTTTATTGACGGATAGCCAGGGGAACAGTCCAACACTCAGACATCATTTACATACAAAGCATTTGTGTTCAGTGAGTCTGCCAGATCAGAGGCAGTAGGGATGACCAGAGATGTTATCTTTATAAGTGTGTGAATTTGAACATTTTCCTGTCAAAATGTAACAAGTACATTTGGGTGTTAGGGGAAATGTATGGAGTAAAAAGTACATCATTGTCTTTAGAAATGTGGTGAAGTAAAAGTAAATGTTGTCAAAAATACAAATAAAATTCTCTCCTTTTCTCTGTCTCTCCCTTCTCTCTGTCTCTCTCTTTCTCCATCACCCCCCCCCCTCTCTCTCTCCCTCTCTCTCTTTCTCTCTCCCTGCAGGTGCCTGTCCCCCCACCAATGTCACAACGTCTCTGCACTGTGATGGCAACATGGGCACTGTCTCCTGGACGGCCGTTGCCAAGGCGGACATGTACCTAGCAACCGCCACAGGTGACGACGGACACACCCACACCTGCAGCTCCAACTCCACCGACTGTTCCTTCACCGACCTGCACTGCGCCGAGACCTACGCTGTCACCGTGGTTACCATCGTCAGGGGCTGCCATAGCGACCCCAGCCCTGACGTTGAACTCAGAACAGGTGAGAAGAGACAGAGTCTGTCTGTCTGATCTGTCTTTGATCAATATCTTGTAGATCTAGAACTCGATTACATCCTTCATAATCTCTCATGGACAGACGCACGTAACATAGAACGATATCGTAGCATCTCTCAACAGACTGTGGGATGAGACGATTAACCAGGGACTTTGTTCCACTGCGTAGATTTTTTCCGCCACTGATCATTTGGACAAATCACGATTTCGCAAGTATTCACATCTTTCGAATTTCAGAAGGGGAGGGGACATTTAGCACATCCATTTAGTGGAGTGGAGACTTTAATAGTCTGGTTTGTATCTTTTCTCATACATCTATCCCCTGAACCTGATGGAGGATCTGACACATTAACGCAAGATTTTAGTTCTGGGTGTCCGAGATTCCATTCTTCATTACATTCCCACTTGTTGGACTTGAGTTAGCGACTGTATACTCTAGTACTTCTGTTGTCTCTGGACTGCTGAGCACTGTGTCCACCCATCAACCTGGAGGGCATGGTGTCCTGTTCCACCAACATCCTGTCCCTGACCTGGGATGCCAGCCCAGTGTACGGGGCCAACTACACCTTACACTCCCAGAAGATAGGGGGCGCTAACACCACCACTTCATATCCCACATTTTGTATTACATTTTTATTGACGGATAGCCAGGGGAACAGTCCAACACTCAGACATCATTTACATACAAAGCATTTGTGTTCAGTGAGTCTGCCAGATCAGAGGCAGTAGGGATGACCAGAGATGTTATCTTTATAAGTGTGTGAATTTGAACATTTTCCTGTCAAAATGTAACAAGTACATTTGGGTGTTAGGGAAAATGTATGGAGTAAAAAGTACATCATTGTCTTTAGAAATGATGTGAAGTAAAAGTTGTCATAATACAAATAAAACTCTCCTTTTCTCTGTCTCTCCCTTCTCTCTGTCTCTCTCTTTCTCCATCACCCCCCTCTCTCTCTCTCCCTCTCTCTCTTTCTCTCTCCCTGCAGGTGCCTGTCCCCCCACCAATGTCACAACGTCTCTGCAGTGTGATGGCAACATGGGCACTGTCTCCTGGACGGCCGTTGCCAGGGCGGACATGTACCTAGCAACCGCCACAGGTGACGACGGACACACCCACACCTGCAGCTCCAACTCCACCGACTGTTCCTTCACCGACCTGCACTGCGCCGAGACCTACGCTGTCACCGTGGTTACCATCGTCAGGGGCTGCCATAGCGACCCCAGCCCTGACGTTGAACTCAGAACAGGTGAGAAGAGACAGAGTCTGTCTGTCTGATCTGTCTTTGATCAATATCTTGTAGATCTAGAACTCGATTACATCCTTCATAATCTCTCATGGACAGACGCACGTAACATAGAACGATATCGTAGCATCTCTCAACAGACTGTGGGATGAGACGATTAACCAGGGATTTTGTTCCACTGCGTAGATTTTTTCCGCCACTGATCATTTGGACAAATCACGATTTCGCAAGTATTCACATCTTTCGAATTTCAGAAGGGGAGGGGACATTTAGCACATCCATTTAGTGGAGTGGAGACTTTAATAGTCTGGTTTGTATCTTTTCTCATACATCTATCCCCTGAACCTGATGGAGGATCTGACTAATTAACGCAAGATTTTAGTTCTGGGTGTCCGAGACTCCATTCTTCATTACATTCCCACTTGTTGGACTTGAGTTAGCGACTGTATACTCTAGTACTTCTGTTTTCTCTGGACTGCTGAGCACTGTGTCCACCCATCGACCTGGAGGGCATGGTGTCCTGTTCCACCAACATCCTGTCCCTGACCTGGGATGCCAGCCCAGTGTACGGGGCCAACTACACCTTACACTCCCAGAAGATAGGGGGCACTAACACCACCACTTCATATCCCACAATTTGTATTACATTTTTATTGACGGATAGCCAGGGGAACAGTCCAACACTCAGACATCATTTACATACAAAGCATTTGTGTTCAGTGAGTCTGCCAGATCAGAGGCAGTAGGGAAGACCAGAGATGTTATCTTTATAAGTGTGTGAATTTGAACATTTTCCTGTCAAAATGTAACAAGTACTTTTGGGTATTAGGGAAAATGTATGGAGTAAAAAGTACATCATTGTCTTTAGAAATGATGTGAAGTAAAAGTTGTCATAATACAAATAAAACTCTCCTTTTCTCTGTCTCTCCCTTCTCTCTGTCTCTCTCTTTCTCCATCACCCCCCTCTCTCTCTCTCCCTCTCTCTCTTTCTCTCTCCCTGCAGGTGCCTGTCCCCCCACCAATGTCACAACGTCTCTGCAGTGTGATGGCAACATGGGCACTGTCTCCTGGACGGCCGTTGCCAAGGCGGACATGTACCTAGCAACCGCCACAGGTGACGACGGACACACCCACACCTGCAGCTCCAACTCCACCGACTGTTCCCTCACCGACCTGCACTGCGCCGAGACCTACGCTGTCACCGTGGTTACCATCGTCAGGGGCTGCCATAGCGACCCCAGCCCTGACGTTGAACTCAGAACAGGTGAGAAGAGACAGAGTCTGTCTATCTGATCTGTCTTTGATCAATATCTTGTAGATCTAGAACTCGATTACATCCTTCATAATCTCTCATGGACAGACGCACGTAACATAGAACGATATCGTAGCATCTCTCAACAGACTGTGGGATGAGACGATTAACCAGGGATTTTGTTCCGCAGCGTAGATTTTTTCTGCCACTGATCATTTGGACAAATCACGATTTCGCAAGTATTCACATCTTTCGAATTTCAGAAGGGGAGGGGACATTTAGCACATCCATTTAGTGGAGTGGAGACTTTAATAGTCTGGTTTGTATCTTTTCTCATACATCTATCCCCTGAACCTGATGGAGGATCTGACTAATTAACGCAAGATTTTAGTTCTGGGTGTCCGAGACTCCATTCGTCATTACATTCCCACTTGTTCGACTTGAGTTAGCGACTGTATACTCTGGTACTTCTGTTGTCTCTGGACTGCTGAGCACTGTGTCCACCCATCGACCTGGAGGGCATGGTGTCCT
The DNA here is from genome assembly GCF_965601325.2 of Salmo salar. Lineage (NCBI taxonomy): Eukaryota > Metazoa > Chordata > Actinopteri > Salmoniformes > Salmonidae > Salmo > Salmo salar. The sequence goes on along the minus strand of NC_138304.1, from coordinate 42,463,024 downwards.
GTTCCACCAACATCCTGTCCCTGACCTGGGATGCCAGCCCAGTGTACGGGGCCAACTACACCTTACACTCCCAGAAGATAGGGGGCGCTAACACCACCACTTCATATCCCACAATTTGTATTACATTTTTATTGACGGATAGCCAGGGGAACAGTCCAACACTCAGACATCATTTACATACAAAGCATTTGTGTTCAGTGAGTCTGCCAGATCAGAGGCAGTAGGGATGACCAGAGATGTTATCTTTATAAGTGTGTGAATTTGAACATTTTCCTGTCAAAATGTAACAAGTACTTTTGGGTGTTAGGGGAAATGTATGGAGTAAAAAGTACATCATTGTCTTTAGAAATGTGGTGAAGTAAAAGTAAATGTTGTCAAAAATACAAATAAAATTCTCTCCTTTTCTCTGTCTCTCCCTTCTCTCTGTCTCTCTCTTTCTCCATCACCCCCCCCCTCTCTCTCTCCCTCTCTCTCTTTCTCTCTCCCTGCAGGTGCCTGTCCCCCCACCAATGTCACAACGTCTCTGCACTGTGATGGCAACATGGGCACTGTCTCCTGGACGGCCGTTGCCAAGGCGGACATGTACCTAGCAACCGCCACAGGTGACGACGGACACACCCACACCTGCAGCTCCAACTCCACCGACTGTTCCTTCACCGACCTGCACTGCGCCGAGACCTACGCTGTCACCGTGGTTACCATCGTCAGGGGCTGCCATAGCGACCCCAGCCCTGACGTTGAACTCAGAACAGGTGAGAAGAGACAGAGTCTGTCTGTCTGATCTGTCTTTGATCAATATCTTGTAGATCTAGAACTCGATTACATCCTTCATAATCTCTCATGGACAGACGCACGTAACATAGAACGATATCGTCGCATCTCTCAACAGACTGTGGGATGAGACGATTAACCAGGGACTTTGTTCCACTGCGTAGATTTTTTCCGCCACTGATCATTTGGACAAATCACGATTTCGCAAGTATTCACATCTTTCGAATTTCAGAAGGGGAGGGGACATTTAGCACATCCATTTAGTGGAGTGGAGACTTTAATAGTCTGGTTTGTATCTTTTCTCATACATCTATCCCCTGAACCTGATGGAGGATCTGACACATTAACGCAAGATTTTAGTTCTGGGTGTCCGAGACTCCATTCTTCATTACATTCCCACTTGTTGGACTTGAGTTAGCGACTGTATACTCTAGTACTTCTGTTGTCTCTGGACTGCTGAGCACTGTGTCCACCCATCAACCTGGAGGGCATGGTGTACTGTTCCACCAACATCCTGTCCCTGACCTGGGATGCCAGCCCAGTGTACGGGGCCAACTACACCTTACACTCCCAGAAGATAGGGGGCACTAACACCACCACTTCATATCCCACAATTTGTATTACATTTTTATTGACGGATAGCCAGGGGAACAGTCCAACACTCAGACATCATTTACATACAAAGCATTTGTGTTCAGTGAGTCTGCCAGATCAGAGGCAGTAGGGATGACCAGAGATGTTATCTTTATAAGTGTGTGAATTTGAACATTTTCCTGTCAAAATGTAACAAGTACTTTTGGGTGTTAGGGGAAATGTATGGAATAAAAAGTACATGATTGTCTTTAGAAATGATGTGAAGTAAAAGTTGTCATAATACAAATAAAACTCTCCTTTTCTCTGTCTCTCCCTTCTCTCTGTCTCTCTCTTTCTCCATCACCCCCCTCTCTCTCTCTCCCTCTCTCTCTTTCTCTCTCCCTGCAGGTGCCTGTCCCCCCACCAATGTCACAACGTCTCTGCAGTGTGATGGCAACATGGGCACTGTCTCCTGGACGGCCGTTGCCAGGGCGGACATGTACCTAGCAACCGCCACAGGTGACGACGGACACACCCACACCTGCAGCTCCAACTCCACCGACTGTTCCTTCACCGACCTGCACTGCGCCGAGACCTACGCTGTCACCGTGGTTACCATCGTCAGGGGCTGCCATAGCGACCCCAGCCCTGACGTTGAACTCAGAACAGGTGAGAAGAGACAGAGTCTGTCTGTCTGATCTGTCTTTGATCAATATCTTGTAGATCTAGAACTCGATTACATCCTTCATAATCTCTCATGGACAGACGCACGTAACATAGAACGATATCGTAGCATCTCTCAACAGACTGTGGGATGAGACGATTAACCAGGGATTTTGTTCCACAGCGTAGATTTTTTCCGCCACTGATCATTTGGACAAATCACGATTTCGCAAGTATTCACATCTTTCGAATTTCAGAAGGGGAGGGGACATTTAGCACATCCATTTAGTGGAGTGGAGACTTTAATAGTCTGGTTTGTATCTTTTCTCATACATCTATCCCCTGAACCTGATGGAGGATCTGACTAATTAACGCAAGATTTTAGTTCTGGGTGTCCGAGACTCCATTCTTCATTACATTCCCACTTGTTGGACTTGAGTTAGCGACTGTATACTCTAGTACTTCTGTTGTCTCTGGACTGCTCAGCACTGTGTCCACCCATCAACCTGGAGGGCATGGTGTCCTGTTCCACCAACATCCTGTCCCTGACCTGGGATGCCAGCCCAGTGTACGGGGCCAACTACACCTTACACTCCCAGAAGATAGGGGGCGCTAACACCACCACTTCATATCCCACAATTTGTATTACATTTTTATTGACGGATAGCCAGGGGAACAGTCCAACACTCAGACATCATTTACATACAAAGCATTTGTGTTCAGTGAGTCTGCCAGATCAGAGGCAGTAGGGATGACCAGAGATGTTATCTTTATAAGTGTGTGAATTTGAACATTTTCCTGTCAAAATGTAACAAGTACTTTTGGGTGTTAGGGGAAATGTATGGAGTAAAAAGTACATCATTGTCTTTAGAAATGTGGTGAAGTAAAAGTAAATGTTGTCAAAAATACAAATAAAATTCTCTCCTTTTCTCTGTCTCTCCCTTCTCTCTGTCTCTCTCTTTCTCCATCACCCCCCCCCTCTCTCTCTCCCTCTCTCTCTTTCTCTCTCCCTGCAGGTGCCTGTCCCCCCACCAATGTCACAACGTCTCTGCACTGTGATGGCAACATGGGCACTGTCTCCTGGACGGCCGTTGCCAAGGCGGACATGTACCTAGCAACCGCCACAGGTGACGACGGACACACCCACACCTGCAGCTCCAACTCCACCGACTGTTCCTTCACCGACCTGCACTGCGCCGAGACCTACGCTGTCACCGTGGTTACCATCGTCAGGGGCTGCCATAGCGACCCCAGCCCTGACGTTGAACTCAGAACAGGTGAGAAGAGACAGAGTCTGTCTGTCTGATCTGTCTTTGATCAATATCTTGTAGATCTAGAACTCGATTACATCCTTCATAATCTCTCATGGACAGACGCACGTAACATAGAACGATATCGTCGCATCTCTCAACAGACTGTGGGATGAGACGATTAACCAGGGACTTTGTTCCACTGCGTAGATTTTTTCCGCCACTGATCATTTGGACAAATCACGATTTCGCAAGTATTCACATCTTTCGAATTTCAGAAGGGGAGGGGACATTTAGCACATCCATTTAGTGGAGTGGAGACTTTAATAGTCTGGTTTGTATCTTTTCTCATACATCTATCCCCTGAACCTGATGGAGGATCTGACACATTAACGCAAGATTTTAGTTCTGGGTGTCCGAGACTCCATTCTTCATTACATTCCCACTTGTTGGACTTGAGTTAGCGACTGTATACTCTAGTACTTCTGTTGTCTCTGGACTGCTGAGCACTGTGTCCACCCATCAACCTGGAGGGCATGGTGTACTGTTCCACCAACATCCTGTCCCTGACCTGGGATGCCAGCCCAGTGTACGGGGCCAACTACACCTTACACTCCCAGAAGATAGGGGGCACTAACACCACCACTTCATATCCCACAATTTGTATTACATTTTTATTGACGGATAGCCAGGGGAACAGTCCAACACTCAGACATCATTTACATACAAAGCATTTGTGTTCAGTGAGTCTGCCAGATCAGAGGCAGTAGGGATGACCAGAGATGTTATCTTTATAAGTGTGTGAATTTGAACATTTTCCTGTCAAAATGTAACAAGTACTTTTGGGTGTTAGGGGAAATGTATGGAATAAAAAGTACATGATTGTCTTTAGAAATGTGGTGAAGTAAAAGTTGTCATAATACAAATAAAACTCTCCTTTTCTCTGTCTCTCCCTTCTCTCTGTCTCTCTCTTTCTCCATCACCCCCCTCTCTCTCTCTCCCTCTCTCTCTTTCTCTCTCCCTGCAGGTGCCTGTCCCCCCACCAATGTCACAACGTCTCTGCAGTGTGATGGCAACATGGGCACTGTCTCCTGGACGGCCGTTGCCAGGGCGGACATGTACCTAGCAACCGCCACAGGTGACGACGGACACACCCACACCTGCAGCTCCAACTCCACCGACTGTTCCTTCACCGACCTGCACTGCGCCGAGACCTACGCTGTCACCGTGGTTACCATCGTCAGGGGCTGCCATAGCGACCCCAGCCCTGACGTTGAACTCAGAACAGGTGAGAAGAGACAGAGTCTGTCTGTCTGATCTGTCTTTGATCAATATCTTGTAGATCTAGAACTCGATTACATCCTTCATAATCTCTCATGGACAGACGCACGTAACATAGAACGATATCGTAGCATCTCTCAACAGACTGTGGGATGAGACGATTAACCAGGGATTTTGTTCCACAGCGTAGATTTTTTCCGCCACTGATCATTTGGACAAATCACGATTTCGCAAGTATTCACATCTTTCGAATTTCAGAAGGGGAGGGGACATTTAGCACATCCATTTAGTGGAGTGGAGACTTTAATAGTCTGGTTTGTATCTTTTCTCATACATCTATCCCCTGAACCTGATGGAGGATCTGACTAATTAACGCAAGATTTTAGTTCTGGGTGTCCGAGACTCCATTCTTCATTACATTCCCACTTGTTGGACTTGAGTTAGCGACTGTATACTCTAGTACTTCTGTTGTCTCTGGACTGCTCAGCACTGTGTCCACCCATCAACCTGGAGGGCATGGTGTCCTGTTCCACCAACATCCTGTCCCTGACCTGGGATGCCAGCCCAGTGTACGGGGCCAACTACACCTTACACTCCCAGAAGATAGGGGGCGCTAACACCACCACTTCATATCCCACAATTTGTATTACATTTTTATTGACGGATAGCCAGGGGAACAGTCCAACACTCAGACATCATTTACATACAAAGCATTTGTGTTCAGTGAGTCTGCCAGATCAGAGGCAGTAGGGATGACCAGAGATGTTATCTTTATAAGTGTGTGAATTTGAACATTTTCCTGTCAAAATGTAACAAGTACTTTTGGGTATTAGGGAAAATGTATGGAGTAAAAAGTACATCATTGTCTTTAGAAATGATGTGAAGTAAAAGTTGTCATAATACAAATAAAACTCTCCTTTTCTCTGTCTCTCCCTTCTCTCTGTCTCTGTCTTTCTCCATCACCCACCTCTCTCTCTCTCCCTCTCTCTCTTTCTCTCTCCCTGCAGGTGCCTGTCCCCCCACAAATGTCACAACGTCTCTGCAGTGTGATGGCAACATGGGCACTGTCTCCTGGACGGCCGTTGCCAAGGCGGACATGTACCTAGCAACCGCCACAGGTGACGACGGACACACGCACACCTGCAGCTCCAACTCCACCGACTGTTCCTTCACCGACCTGCACTGCGCCGAGACCTACGCTGTCACCGTGGTTACCATCGTCAGGGGCTGCCATAGCGACCCCAGCCCTGACGTTGAACTCAGAACAGGTGAGAAGAGACAGAGTCTGTCTATCTGATCTGTCTTTGATCAATATCTTGTAGATCTAGAACTCGATTACATCCTTCATAATCTCTCATGGACAGACGCACGTAACATAGAACGATATCGTAGCATCTCTCAACAGACTGTGGGATGAGACGATTAACCAGGGACTTTGTTCCACTGCGTAGATTTTTTCCGCCACTGATCATTTGGACAAATCACGATTTCGCAAGTATTCACATCTTTCGAATTTCAGAAGGGGAGGGGACATTTAGCACATCCATTTAGTGGAGTGGAGACTTTAATAGTCTGGTTTGTATCTTTTCTCATACATCTATCCCCTGAACCTGATGGAGGATCTGACACATTAACGCAAGATTTTAGTTCTGGGTGTCCGAGATTCCATTCTTCATTACATTCCCACTTGTTGGACTTGAGTTAGCGACTGTATACTCTAGTACTTCTGTTGTCTCTGGACTGCTGAGCACTGTGTCCACCCATCAACCTGGAGGGCATGGTGTCCTGTTCCACCAACATCCTGTCCCTGACCTGGGATGCCAGCCCAGTGTACGGGGCCAACTACACCTTACACTCCCAGAAGATAGGGGGCACTAACACCACCACTTCATATCCCACAATTTGTATTAAATTTTTATTGACGGATAGCCAGGGGAACAGTCCAACACTCAGACATCATTTACATACAAAGCATTTGTGTTCAGTGAGTCTGCCAGATCAGAGGCAGTAGGGAAGACCAGAGATGTTATCTTTATAAGTGTGTGAATTTGAACATTTTCCTGTCAAAATGTAACAAGTACTTTTGGGTGTTAGGGAAAATGTATGGAGTAAAAAGTACATCATTGTCTTTAGAAATGTGGTGAAGTAAAAGTAAATGTTGTCATAATACAAATAAAACTCTCTCCTTTTCTCTGTCTCTCCCTTCTCTCTGTCTCTGTCTTTCTCCATCACCCCCCTCTCTCTCTCTCTCTCTTTCTCTCTCCCTGCAGGTGCCTGTCCCCCCACAAATGTCACAACGTCTCTGCAGTGTGATGGCAACATGGGCACTGTCTCCTGGACGGCCGTTGCCAAGGCGGACATGTACCTAGCAACCGCCACAGGTGACGACGGACACACCCACACCTGCAGCTCCAACTCCACCGACTGTTCCTTCACCGACCTGCACTGCGCCGAGACCTACGCTGTCACCGTGGTTACCATCGTCAGGGGCTGCCATAGCGACCCCAGCCCTGACGTTGAACTCAGAACAGGTGAGAAGAGACAGAGTCTGTCTGTCTGATCTGTCTTTGATCAATATCTTGTAGATCTAGAACTCGATTACATCCTTCATAATCTCTCATGGACAGACGCACGTAACATAGAACGATATCGTAGCATCTCTCAACAGACTGTGGGATGAGACGATTAACCAGGGACTTTGTTCCACTGCGTAGATTTTTTCCGCCACTGATCATTTGGACAAATCACGATTTCGCAAGTGTTCACATCTTCCGAATTTCAGAAGGGGAGGGGACATTTAGCACATCCATTTAGTGGAGTGGAGACTTTAATAGTCTGGTTTGTATCTTTTCTCATACATCTATCCCCTGAACCTGATGGAGGATCTGACACATTAACGCAAGATTTTAGTTCTGGGTGTCCGAGATTCCATTCTTCATTACATTCCCACTTGTTGGACTTGAGTTAGCGACTGTATACTCTAGTACTTCTGTTGTCTCTGGACTGCTCAGCACTGTGTCCACCCATCGACCTGGAGGGCATGGTGTCCTGTTCCACCAACATCCTGTCCCTGACCTGGGATGCCAGCCCAGTGTACGGGGCCAACTACACCTTACACTCCCAGAAGATAGGGGGCGCTAACACCACTACTTCATACCCCACTTCTGACTCCTCCATCTTCATCACCGGCCTGCAGTGCGGGGAACGCTACAAATTCCAGGTCGTCACTAGCGACGGGACTTGCAACAGCAGTCTGAGCCGGCCACTGGAGATGGATACAGGTAAGCAGAGCCTCACTGCTGGTTGAATAACTAATTATAGCCTAATATGGTCAATTTGTTTACCTCCTGTTTGGGTGAAACACTGTGACCATTTTGTGCCAAAATGCTCACCACCCATTGGCTGACATCTCATCACATGACCTCTGTCTCTCTGCCCATCAGCTCCATGCCATCCAACCCACCTGGCAGCACATGTGGACTGTGGAACCAACCGAGGAAACATCTCCTGGTTCGAGAGCGTTGGCGCCTCCTACTACATCGCTGAGGTGACGGGCAGCCATGGGCACGTGGCTTCTTGTACCTCCAACGATACTTCCTGTGTGGTGAAACTACACTGCGGGCGGACGTACTCGGCTACACTGGTTGCCTCCACTGACTCCTGCAACAGTACTCTGCACGCCACCATTGAATTTGACTCAGGTAAGACACACACATAAACTCCCCCAAACACACTGTACTCTTTACACAATCATTCTGTTTTTGTGCTCTCAAAACCCAACATGTCACATATTTCACTCTCCTCTCTCTTCCTTTGCCCAGCCCCCTGTCTGCCTGAGAACGTGGTGGCAGAGCTGAACTGTAACTCCAACGTGTTGTCGGTCCAGTGGCAGCAGACCCCTGGGGATGCAGACGACACCTACACAGCCCTGGCCATCGGCAATGACGGCTACCAGGCCTCCTGTAACTCCACCTCCACCTCCTGCAGCATCTCCAATCTGCAGTGTGGCCAGACCTACGAGGTGGCTGTCACCTCCTCCTCCATCAACTGTTCCATCATCGCTGGATCAGACTACCGTGTTCAGTCTGGTACGTGGGCTCTCTTTTCCAATATCCACAATAGCACTTAGTATGCATGCTCAATACATGACTTCATTATAAAAAGCTAGTGTGAATAGGGAAGTGAGATCCATCTGTTTCAGTTTTCCACGTGACCTGACCAGGAGAAACTGGGCATTAGTTATTGTCAATTAACACCTCTCTCCCCCTTCTCCCTCTCCCCTCTCCAGCCCCCTGTAAGCCCCAGAACACCACGGTGGACCTGGAGTGCAGCACCAACGTTGCCACGGTGATCTGGGATCTGACCAGCACGTCTCAGAACTACACGGTGACGGCCACGGACATGTCAGGCACCAACACCAGCTGCAACACCAACGAGACCAGTTGCTCCTTCTCCGAGCTGAGTTGTGGCGAGATGTACACCTTCAGCGTCATGGGCCTTACCAACGTGTGTATGAGCGAGGTCAGCTCTCCCATGCAGATGCTCACAGGTACTGGTGCACCTACAGTTCTCGTACATTTGATAGAGGAAATGTATGATAAATATAAAACATTTCTATCTAGTTCATTTTGCATTAATACAATACAATTTAATACCTGGGATAGGATAAAGTAATCCTTCTAACCCCCCCCCAAAAAAAGATATAGATGTACTATTGTAAAGTGGTTGTTCCACTGGATATCATAAGGTGAATGCACCAATTTGTAAGTCGCTCTGGATAAGAGCGTCTGCTAAATGACGTAAATGTAAATGTAAAATGTCCCTCTCTCTCTCTCTCCCTCCATCCCTCTCTCTCCCTCCATCTTTTTATCTCTCTCCCTCTATCCCTCTCTCTCTCTCTCGCTCTCTCTGTCCCTCTATCACTCTCTCTTTCTCCCTCCATCTCTTTATCTCTGTCCCTCCATCCCTCCATCCCCCTCTCTCTCTATCTCCATCCATCCCTCTCTCTCTCTCTCTCTCTCTCTCTCTCTCTCTCTCCTTCACCCCTCCCTCCGTCCCTCTCTCTCTGTCCCTCTATCCCTTTCTCTCTCCAGCTCCTTGCGTGCCCACTAACATAGCCTCCAGTCTAGACTGTGGTACAGGCATGGCCTTCATCACTTGGAACAGTGCCGTGGGAGCTACAGCCTACACCGTACAGGCGGAGAGTAACCATGGTCACAAGTCTTCCTGCAGCGACACAGGCACACAATGTTCCCTTAAAAACCTGGCGTGCGGGCAGGAATACTCTGTCGTTGTTGTAGCCTTGCACACCGGCTGTCCTGGACCAGGCAGTCAGGCTGTAACCTTCACTACAGGTAAATACAGTGTAGTTTAACTCTTCATATTTTCTACCTCTACTATAGTATTTTCTGACACTCTTTTATTCACTCTTTCATGACCTTTTGTCTGCCTTTTTTCCCCTTCAGCTCCCTGCTCTCCTCAATCTGTGGAAACCCAACTGGACTGCACGTCTGGAAGGTTGAATGTTTCCTGGCAACCGAGCATCGGGGCGACCCGCTACCACGCCACGGTGCAAGATGGAAGTAACGTCATGATGTGCGACACCAATACAACTTCCTGTGTTGTCCCCGACCTGAGCTGTGGTAACGCCTACAATGTTACCGTGGTAGCACAGGGCCAATCCTGCAACAGCTCCCACAGCGCAGCCAATGAGATTTCAACAGGTAAGAAAACAAGGAAGACGTTGTTTAATTGATGACCATTACTTAATGGTTGATCTACTGTTTGTTAGTCCTGACTATGCCCCGTCTCTCACTCTGCCCCCCAGCACCCTGCCCCCCCACCTCCCTCTCAGCCACCGTGGACTGCTCCACCAACATCGCTATGGTCACCTGGGACTCCCAGAATGCACAGGGGGTGGCGTACAGCGCTCGGGCATCAGACGTACAGGGTAGTTCAGTAGAATGTAACACTACAGACTCTAACTGTGCTCTGACTAGGCTGCAGTGTGGCAGTGAATACAATGTCACCGTCACAGCCTCAAAGGACAACTGCTCGAGCGTCCCAAGCCTGACGTTTACCTTCACTACAGGTCAGTGACACGTCAATGGGACAGTTATATTATCTACTGAGCAAATCTGAAAATATATGACATTGGGAGGTCGGTGGCACCTTCATTTGGAAGGACGGGCTCTTGATAATGACTGGAGCGGAATCAGTGGAATGGTATGAAATACATCAAACACATGGTTTCCATGGTTTCCATGTTAGATACCATTCCATTTGCTCCATTCCAACCATTACTATGAGCCGTCCTCCCCTCAGCAGCCTCCTGTGATTGTACACTATGTAAGGTTTGTAAGATAAGATAGTACTTTATTAATCCCCCAAAGGGGAAATTTGATTAATAAAGTACTAACTCATTTTGTACTAAGGTTACTATGAGGTTGTAACAACGTCCTCACCTGTTCCCTCCCTCAGCGCCCTGTGTGCCCCTCCTCTCTGATGTCCAGCTACTCTGCTCCTCTGACTCCGCCTCTATCACCTGGGCAACGGCTGCAGGGGCGGAGCTGTATGAAGTCACAGCGGAGGACGGCCAGGGCGGGAGCCTGCAGTGTAACTCCAGTGATGTCACTTCCTGCCAGGTGTCCAGCCTACAGTGTGGACAGCAGTATGTTTTCAGTGTGACCGCCTCAGACAGGCTGTGTGTCAGCCCTCCCAGTGCTATGATACAGTCAATGACAGGTACAACTGTGTGTGTGTGTGTGTGTTTCTATATTCAAGTATGTGTGTGAGTCTCTCTGCTTGTGCCCATTAAGGACCCAGGCTTTAGTACACACAGGTCACAGATCCTATTCTGAGGCCAGTCTAGCCAAATGAAAACCTTTGAAACTCATAACCCAGTTTCGGTGCTGGCTAACATGCTAACATGTCCCTGTGTTTCCCCCTGCAGCCCCTTGTCCTCCCCAGAACATCCGCACCTCAGTGGGCTGTGAGAACCGCACCGCCTGCATTAGCTGGACCCACAGCCAGGGGGCGCTGTCTTATACAGCTAGACTACACAGGGCTGATGGAGAGGCAGCGTCCTGCTCCTCCAACGCCACCGGCTGTGACATCACTTCCCTTCCCTGCGGAGAGACGTACACAGTGACGGTGGCTGCAGAGGGACATACCTGCAACAGCTCCCAAAGCTCGGAATCCTCTATCAAGACAGGTGTGTTACTAAGGCAACCAAGCAAACCATGACCCTAACCAAACCTATATATATATATAGAGAGTAAATCATACCAATGTAAGTGGTAACCAACACCAGCTACTAATCACAGGGCTGCTACACATATTTATTCGCTGATTGGTTATTAAAGGAATGGTCAACCCAAGTAGAAGCAGGAGAAATATGACTCCATCCCAGATCCATCTAATTCCATGGCATTGTGATGTTCCCTCCCAGCTCCATGTGTGCCCTCTGCTCCCGTGGCCAACCTGAGCTGCAGCACCAACATGGCCGCCATGACCTGGAACAGCAGCCTGGGGGCCGACCTTTACTCTGTAGTAGCCAATAGCAGTGCAGGTCACTCTGGCAACTGCCAATCAGCAGGCCTGAGTTGTGAACTGACGACCTTACTGTGTGGACAGACATACATGGTCACAGTGACAGCTCAGGACAGCACGTGCACCAGCGATAGCAGCCAGTCAGTGGAAGTCAAGACAGGTGGGTTGTTGTGCATAGACATCTAATGACATGGAATGATTTCTAATGCAGAAAGGCTACTCACCGAATCATGTTACCACATTGTCTTTTAAAATCACCAAGGCCATGGTTTTAAAGCTCACGGTCATTCTATTGTACATTATGTCATCTCCATCTCCTTTCCAGTTCCCTGCGTGCCCACGGGTGTCATGGCCAGTTCTGACTGCCTGTCCAATGCTGTGACTGCCTCCTGGTTAGCGAGTGACGGTTCAGAGTACTACACCGCCACGTTGGAGGATGGTAACGGCATGTCTACCACGTGTAAGTCGGTGGGGAAGCAGTGTAACGTCACAGGTCTTCAGTGTGGACAGGTCTACCATGTGACTGTAGCTGGGTCAGACGACCAGTGCACCAGCCCACAGAGCGTTGACACCCATACCCACTCAGGTAGGAACCACAGACACACACACACACGAACAGAAATGCACACACATACAGACAGACACAGACACACGGTAACATTTCTCTCCACCAATCCCATAGTGCCTTGCCTGCCCAGCTCCATTCAGGCCGTCATGGACTGTGAGGCGGTCTCCGCCACCGTATCCTGGCAACCTAGCACCGGCGCCTTGTCCTATGTCACCATGATAACGGCCGGGTTGGGCCACAACGCTAGCTGTGCCACCAACCACACCAACTGTGAGATGAGTGTTCTGGACTGTGGGGAGGACTACACTGTGAGTGTGAAGGCTCTGGGAAAGAGCTGCAGTAGTGTGGAACAGATGACAGGACATCTCACCACAGGTGAGAGGGAGGGAGGGAGGGAGCTTGGGAGGGAGGGAGGGAGGGAGGGAGGGAGGGAGGGAGGGAGGGAGGGAGGGAGGTGACACCTGTAATACCCCTGTTAATACACCTATGTAATAAACTTGTAATAATCCCTATGTAATAACCTTGTAATAACCCCTATGTAACACCCTTCTGTCCCATGTATTAAACACATACATACTGTAATCACATCTATATAACATCAAGTAACCCCTTTCCCGCTCTCCCCTTCTCCCTCTCTCCCCCAGAGCCCTGTGTGCCCATGTATCTCAGTGTGTCCTACAGCCTGTCCATCGCTCAGCTGTTCTGGGACACGGCTAAAGGTGCCACCTCCTACTCTGCCCAGGCCATCACTGACCAGGGCCTTACGGTCAGCTGTCACACCAACGACACATACTGTGCCCTGCCCGGCATGGCCTGCGGCCAGATCTACAATGTCACCGTCTCTGCTAGCAACAGCGCCTGTAACAACAGTGTCACCACCAAGCCCTACACCCTGATGACAGGTCAGTCATGTGAGCAGGATGTAGGTTGGGATTGGCTAGAGAGAGGATGGGAGGGGTTAGTGGGGTGGTTTAAAAAACAGCTATAATTTGGAATAAGTTCAATATAAGTATCGGAAAATATTGAGATAACGCTCATAGATAACCCTCATAGATAACGCTCATAGATAACCCTGATAGATAACGCTCATAGATAACGCTCATAGATAACCCTCATAGATAACGCTCATAGATAACACATTTACATTACATTTAAGTCATTTAGCAGACGCTCTTATCCAGAGCGACTTACAAATTGGTGGATTCACCTTATGATATCCAGTGGAACAACCACTTTACAATAGTGCATCTAAATCTTTTTTGGGGGGGGGGGGGTTAGAAGGATTACTTTATCCTATCCTAGGTATTCCTTAAAGAGGTGGGGTTTCAGGTGTCTCCGGAAGGTGGTGATTGACTCCGCTGTCCTGGCGTCGTGAGGGAGCTTGTTCCACCATTGGGGTGCCAGAGCAGCGAACAGTTTTGACTGGGCTGAGCGGGAACTGTGCTTCCTCAGAGGTAGGGAGGCGAGCAGGCCAGAGGTGGATGAACGCAGTGCCCTTGTTTGGGTGTAGGGCCTGATAAGAGCCTGAAGGTACGGAGGTGCCGTTCCCCTCACAGCTCCGTAGGCAAGCACCATGGTCTTGTAGCGGATGCGAGCTTCAACAGGAAGCCAGTGGAGAGAGCGGAGGAGCGGGGTGACGTGAGAGAACTTGGGAAGGTTGAACACCAGACGGGCTGCGGCGTTCTGGATGAGTTGTAGGGGTTTAATGGCACAGGCAGGGAGCCCAGCCAACAGCGAGTTGCAGTAATCCAGACGGGAGATGACAAGTGCCTGGATTAGGACCTGCGCCGCTTCCTGTGTGAGGCAGGGTCGTACTCTGCGAATGTTGTAGAGCATGAACCTACAGGATCGGGTCACCGCCTTGATGTTAGTAGAGAACGACAGGGTGTTGTCCAGGGTCACGCCAAGGTTCTTAGCACTCTGGGAGGAGGACACAATGGAGTTGTCAACCGTGATGGCGAGATCATGGAACGGGCAGTCCTTCCCCGGGAGGAAGAGCAGCTCCGTCTTGCCGAGGTTCAGCTTGAGGTGGTGATCCGTCATCCACACTGATATGTCTGCCAGACATGCAGAGATGCGATTCGCCACCTGGTTATCAGAAGGGGGAAAGGAGAAGATTAATTGTGTGTCGTCTGCATAGCAATGATAGGAGAGACCATGTGAGGATATGACAGAGCCAAGTGACTTGGTGTATAGCGAGAATAGGAGAGGGCCTAGAACAGAGCCCTGGGGGACACCAGTGGTGAGAGCACGTGGTGCGGAGACAGATTCTCGCCACGCCACCTGGTAGGAGCGACCTGTCAGGTAGGACGCAATCCAAGCGTGGGCCACGCCGGAGATGCCCAACTCGGAGAGGGTGGAGAGGAGGATCTGATGGTTCACCGTATCAAAGGCAGCAGATAGGTCTAGGAGGATGAGAGCAGAGGAGAGAGAGTTAGCTTTAGCAGTGCGGAGAGCCTCCGTGACACAGAGAAGAGCAGTCTCAGTTGAATGACCAGTCTTGAAACCTGACTGATTTGGATCAAGAAGGTCATTCTGAGAGAGATAGCAGGAGAGCTGGCCAAGGACGGCACGTTCAAGAGTTTTGGAGAGAAAAGAAAGAAGGGATACTGGTCTGTAGTTGTTGACTTCGGAGGGATCGAGTGTAGGTTTTTTCAGAAGGGGTGCAACTCTCGCTCTCTTGAAGACGGAAGGGACGTAGTCAGCGGTCAAGGATGAGTTGATGAGCGAGGTGAGGTAAGGGAGAAGGTCTCCGGAAATGGTCTGGAGAAGAGAGGAGGGGATAGGGTCAAGCGGGCAGGTTGTTGGGCGGCCGGCCGTCACAAGACGCGAGATTTCATCTGGAGAGAGAGGGGAGAAAGAGGTCAAAGCACAGGGTAGGGCAGTGTGAGCAGGACCAGCGATGTCGTTTGACTTAGCAAACGAGGATCGGATGTCGTCAACTTTCTTTTCAAAATGGTTGACGAAGTCATCCGCAGAGAGGGAGGAGGGGGGGGGGGGGAGGATTCAGGAGGGAGGAGAAGGTGGCAAAGAGCTTCCTAGGGTTAGAGGCAGATGCTTGGAATTTAGAGTGGTAGAAAGTGGCTTTAGCAGCAGAGACAGAAGAGGAAAATGTAGAGAGGAGGGAGTGAAAGCACGCCAGGTCCGCAGGGAGGCGAGTTTTCCTACATTTCCGCTCGGCTGCCCGGAGCCCTGTTCTGTGAGCTCGCAATGAGTCGTCGAGCCACGGAGCAGGAGGGGAGGACCGAGCCGGCCTGGAGGATAGGGGACAGAGGAAATCAAAGGATGCAGAAAGGGAGGAGAGGAGGGTTGAGGAGGCAGAATCAGGGGATAGGTTGGAGAAGGTTTGAGCAGAGGGAAGAGATGATAGGATGGAAGAGGAGAGAGTAGCGGGAGAGAGCGAAGGTTGGGACGGCGCAATACCATCCGAGTAGGGGCAGAGTGAGAAGTGTTGGATGAGAGCGAGAGGGAAAAGGATACAAGGTAGTGGTCGGAGACTTGGAGGGGAGTTGCAATGAGATTAGTGGACGAACAGCATCTAGTAAAGATGAGGTCAAGCGTATTGCCTGCCTTGTGAGTAGGGGGGGAAAGTGAGAGGGTGAGGTCAAAAGAGGAGAGGAGTGGAAAGAAGGAGGCAGAGAGGAATGAGTCAAAGGTAGACGTGGGGAGGTTAAAGTCACCCAGAACTGTTAGAGGTGAGCCATCCTCAGGAAAGGAACTTATCAAGACGTCAAGCTCATTGATGAACTCTCCAAGGAAACCTGGAGGGCGATAAATGATAAGGATGTTAAGCTTGAAAGGGCTGGTAACTGTGACAGCATGGAATTCAAATGAGGAGATAGACAGATGGGTCAGGGGAGAAAGAGAGAATGTCCACTTGGGAGAGATGAGGATTCCAGTGCCACCACCCCGCTGGCCAGATGCTCTCGGGGTATGCGAGAACACGTGGGCAGACGAGGAGAGAGCAGTAGGAGTAGCAGTGTTATCTGTGGTAATCCATGTTTCCGTCAGTGCCAAGAAGTCGAGGTGCTGGAGGGTAGCATAGGCTGAGATGAACTCTGCCTTGTTGGCCGCAGACCGGCAGTTCCAGAGGCTGCCGGAGACCTGGAACTCCACGTGGGTCGTGCACGCTGGGACCACCAGGTTAGAGTGGCAGCGACCACGCGGTGTGAAGCGTTTGTGTGGCCTGTGCAGAGGGGAGAGAACAGGGATAGACAGACACATAGTTGACAGGCTACAGAAGAGGCTACGCTAATGCAAAGGAGATTGGAATGACAAGTGGACTACACGTCTCGAATGTTCAGAAAGTTAAGCTTACGTTGCAAAAATTTTATTGACTAAAATGACGAAGATGATACAGTACTGCTGGCTGGTGAAGTAGGCTAGCTAGCAGTGGCTGCGTTGTTGACTTTGTTTGAACGTGTAGCTGGCTAGGTAACCTCGATAGTTTCAGTACTACACCTTATGATACAAAAGCAACTATGTAGCTAGCTAACATAGCACTAATCAACACGTTCACTGATAGATAACGCTCATAGATAACCCTGATAGATAACCCTGATAGATAACCCTGATAGATAACGCTCATAGATAACCCTGATAGATAACCCTGATAGATAACGCTCATAGATAACCCTGATAGATAACGCTCATAGATAACCCTGATAGATAACGCTCATAGATAACGCTCATAGATAACCCTCATAGATAACGCTCATAGATAACCCTGATAGATAACCCTGATAAATAACCCTGATAGATAACGCTCATAGATAACCCTGATAGATAACCCTGATAGATAACGCTTATAGATAACCCTGATAGATAACGCGCATAGATAACGCTCATAGATAACCCTGATAGATAACACTGATAGATAACGCTCATAGATAACCCTAATAGATAACCCTGATAGATAACGCTTATAGATAACCCTGATAGATAACGCTTATAGATAACCCTGATAGATAACGCTTATAGATAACCCTGATAGATAATGCTTATAGATAACCCTGATAGATAACCCTGATAGATAACGCTTATAGATAACCCTGATAGATAACCCTCATAGATAACCCTCATAGATAACGCTCATAGATAACCCTGATAGATAACGCTCATAGATAACCCTCATAGATAACGCTCATAGATAACCCTGATAGATAACCCTGATAAATAACCCTGATAGATAACGCTCATAGATAACGCTCATAGATAACCCTGATAGATAACCCTGATAAATAACCCTGATAGATAACGCTCATAGATAACCCTGATAGATAACCCTGATAGATAACGCTTATAGATAACCCTGATAGATAACCCTGATAGATAACGCTCATAGATAACGCTCATAGATAACCCTGATAGATAACCCTGATAGATAACACTGATAGATAACGCTCATAGATAACCCTGATAGATAACCCTGATAGATAACGCTTATAGATAACCCTGATAGATAACGCTTATAGATAACCCTGATAGATAACGCTTATAGATAACCCTGATAGATAACGCTTATAGATAACCCTGATAGATAACCCTGATAGATAACGCTTATAGATAACCCTGATAGATAACCCTCATAGATAACCCTGATAGATAACCCTCATAGATAACGCTCATAGATAACCCTGATAGATAACGCTCATAGATAACGCTCATAGATAACCCTGATAGATAACCCTGATAGATAACACTGATAGATAACGCTCATAGATAACCCTGATAGATAACCCTGATAGATAACGCTTATAGATAACCCTGATAGATAACGCTTATAGATAACCCTGATAGATAATGCTTATAGATAACCCTGATAGATAACCCTGATAGATAACGCTTATAGATAACCCTGATAGATAACCCTCATAGATAACCCTGATAGATAACGCTCATAGATAAACCTGATAGATAACCCTGATAGATAACCCTGATAGATAACGCTTATAGATAACCCTGATAGATCATGCTCATAGATTTACCCTGATAGATAACGCTCATAGATAACGCTCATAGATAACCCGGATAGATAACGCTCATAGCTAACCCTGATAGATAATGCTTATAGATAACCCTGATAGATAACCCTGATAGATAACGCTTATAGATAACCCTAATAGATAACCCTCATAGATAACCCTGATAGATAACCCTCATAGATAACGCTCATAGATAACCCTGATAGATAATGCTCATAGATAACCCTGATAGATAACCCTGATAGATAACCCTGATAGATAACGCTTATAGATAACCCTGATAGATCATGCTCATAGATAACCCTGATAGATAACGCTCATAGATAACGCTCATAGATAACCCGGATAGATAACGCTCATAGATAACCCTGATAGATAATGCTCATAGATAACACTCATAGATAACCCTGATAGATAACGCTCATAGATAACCCTGATAGATAATGCTCATAGATAACCCTGATAGATAATGCTCATAGATAACCCTGATAGATAACGCTCATAGATAACCCTGATAGATAACGCTCATAGATAACCCGGATAGATAACACTCATAGATAACCCTGATAGATAACGCTCATAGATAACCCTGATAGATAACACTCATAGATAACCCTGATAGATAACGCTCATAGATAACCCTGATAGATAACACTCATAGATAACCCTGATAGATAACGCTCATAGATGTTTTTTATTTGTTATTATTTAACATTTATTTAACTAGTCAAGTCATTTAAGAACACATTCTTATTTACAACGATGGCCTAGGAACGGTGGGTTAACTGCCTTGTTCAGGGGCAGAATGACAGATTTTTACCTTGTCAGCTCGAGGATTCGATCTAGCAACCTTTCGGTTACTACCTGCCGCCCCATTACAGATAACCCATTACATTTTTCACACTCAGCTTCACATATGTGTGACTGTAGCTCGTGTGTTTCTCTTGCAAATGTGTGTGTGTGTGTGTGTGTGTGTGTGTGTATTTGTATTTGTATGTGTGTGTATTTGTATGTGTCTTTCAGAGCCCTGTCCACCTACCAACGTGCAGGCCAGTATGGACTGTAACACTCTGACAGGCTCTGTCTCCTGGGAAGCGAGTGATGTCGCCATGGGTTACGCCGTCGTCCTGGGAGGCGAGGATGGCCACTCCACCGACTGTCTCACCACGGCAACCAGCTGTGACATGGGAGGGCTGAACTGCGGCACGGTGTACTACGTCTATGTCAGAGCGCTGGGAGTACAGTTCAATAGTTCAGTCTCCTCTGGAGTCATTCTCTCACCAGGTGAGCACAACACAACACAATACAATACATCTCTACTGACCCATTTGCACATTTCCTTTTTTGCTGCCACAGTACCCAGCCTGACAGACTGGGAGTCACACAGTACCCAGCCTGACAGACTGGGAGTCACACAGGGTCAGCCTGACAGACTGGGAGCCACACAGGATCAGCCTGGCAGACTGGGAGTCACACAGGATCAGCCTGACAGACTGGGTTCACACAGTACCCAGCCTGACAGACTGGGAGTCACACAGGATCAGCCTGACAGACTGGGAGTCACACAGGATCAGCCTGACAGACTGGGAGTCACACAGGGTCAGCCTGACAGACTGGGAGTCACACAGGGTCAGTCTGACAGACTGGGAGTCACACAGGGTCAGCCTGACAGACTGGGAGTCACACAGGGTCAGCCTGACAGACTGGGAGTCACACATGATCAGCCTGACAGACTGGGAGTCACACAGGGTCAGCCTGACAGACTGGGAGTCACACAGGGTCAGCCTGACAGACTGGGAGTCACACAGGGTCAGCCTGACAGACTGGGAGTCACACAGGGTCAGCCTGACAGACTGGGAGCCACACAGGATCAGCCTGGCAGACTGGGAGTCACACAGGATCAGCCTGACAGACTGGGAGCCACACAGGATCAGCCTGACAGACTGGGAGTCACACAGGGTCAGCCTGACAGACTGGGAGTCACACAGGATCAGCCTCAGAGCAGGGCCCCTGGAGCAGATTTGTCACTTCCCCATAAAGCTTTTGTCTGAGAAAAGCTTGCAATGCTTACAACTACCACAGTCCCATCTCATGCCCCTGTTCCCTGTCTCTCCCCCCCCCCCCCCCCCAGCCCCATGTCTCCCCAGCAGTGTGCAGGCCCAGGTGGACTGTGGGAGCGATGGCGCCGCCCTGCTGTCCTGGAGCTACACTGACGGAGCCAACAACTATACCCTATCTGCCAATGGGATGGGTGGCGAGGCAGTCTCCTGCACCACCCAGCAGAACCAGAACCACTGTAATGTCACGGGTCTGTCCTGCGGGGGGCACTATAACATCACACTCACCGCCACCAACCAGGAGTGTCAGATCACTGTCCCCATCAACGCCAGCTTCGACACACGTAAGTGGATGTCTGGACAGGTTGCTTTTTACATATACTAGACTTTTGTTTGTTCGCAGATGTGAATGATCTGGATAGGTGTTAGCAATGTTACAGAGTACAGACGATCTCCTACCTCCATTGAAAAGCAGGGAGGAACCAATTGCTTATATCTTTCCAGTTTATTTCCGAACCGATTATCTGACCTGCGTAAACCCTCTTCTCTAACCTTCCTCTTATGTGTAACCCCTCAGAGTCTCTAACCTTTGACCCCCCAGGTCCGTGCGCACCCCAGCATGTTGCTGTATACTTGACGTGTGGCACCCAGACAGCCGACCTGTCCTGGGAGGAGAGGTCGGAGGTGGAGCTGTATGTGTCTAGCGCCTCCAGGTGGTCAGATGGGGCAGTGCAGCACTGTAACTCCACTGGCTCTACCTGTCACTTCACTGACCTGACCTGTGGAGAAACCTACAGCTTCACTGTGACCGCAAGCGCCAACGGCTGCCGCAGCCCACCAAGCTACACTGTTCAGATTAACACAGGTACTAGCCTACAGCAGCCAGTTGCACAGTAGACTTAGTTGGCTTCATATTATTAAACCTTTTCAGTGATCGATTCTGCCACTGTTGTGGTTCATTATTGAATGATTTCACAGTAGGTCCGTCTGACATTACTCTCTCATTCCTGTATCTGTCTCTCTCCCCCATCCCTCTCTCTCTGTCTCTCTCTCTCCCATCTCGCTCTTTATCTCCCCCATCTCTCTCTCTCTCCACCATCTCTCCCCCTCTCTGCACCATCTCTCCCCCTCTCAGAGCCCTGCCAGCCTACGGGTGTTACCTCACACCTGTTGTGTAACAGTGAGCAGTTCCTCCTCTCCTGGCACCCGGCCAGCGGCGCGGCACTCTACGTGGTCACCGCCACAGGGAACCTGGGATACGTGGAGGCCTTCAACACCACCAACACCTCCCTGTCGGCCTCGCTGCCCTGCGGACAGACCTACAGTGTCACTCTGCTGGGCCAGGACCATCGCTGTGACAGCCAGCCCAGCACCCCCGTCACCTTCAAAACTGGTACGTTCCAACACCACGCGTGGCACACCGGATCAAACCATGGTTGGAATTATGGGGTGACCTGTATCTCTCTCTCTACAGCTCCCTGTGTGCCCCAGGCAGTGGAGACCTATGTAGAGTGTGGGGCCAGCATGGGCTCAGTGAGCTGGATGCCCAGTGACGGTGCCGACACCTACACGGCCATAGCCATCGGACGGGACGCGCACACACACCCGTGTGTCACCAACAACACCTCCTGCACATGGAGCAACCTGCATTGTGGGGAGGAGTACACCGTCCATGTGACGTCAGGGGACGACATCTGCACCAGCTCACCTGGCAACAGCACCATCATCCAGATGGGTATGCACAGAGCTTAATCAATGTATTTGTATTAAAGTAGCAAAGATATACAGTATGTCTTGTATCAGATGAATGCAACTGTCGTGACGTGACTACCATTAATGTGATGACTGCTATTCATCAAATAATTACATCCTACGTTTCATTATTACTTGATTAAATGAATCATGTAACAATGAATTAATTAGTAATTTCGGGCACCACGGGAAAAGTTTATTTAATGAGTTACCATTTCCCGAATTAACTCAAGAATATATCAATATCATACCAGTCATCAATCAATCATTTCCTAATTTCAGTCTCATTCTGAACGTCGCAATATTCTTGTATATCTGCACGAACCCTAGCCTAAGTGATGAATCAGCGTTACATAAATTGGCTTAATCATTTAATTACTAACTAACTAAATAATCACACAGAATTACATAAACACACACACACGGTATAGGTTATATGAATTACTAACATAATGCAATGAAAAGTCCCTGGTGGACTAACCCGATATGAGGGCTTGTTACACAATGGAAAGGGGGTAGGGAAAGAAAAAGAGTGGGAGAGAAAAAGAGAGTGGACTTATCGTACATACATGTGGAAGCTCTGCTCATGGGAATATGAATACTTTGCACATGAACGACCAACCGCTCATTTGAAAATAATTGCAATTTATATATTTACGGATGGATGTCTTTGTCGTCTCTCTGTTGAACTCAATCCGTCTGTGGGAAGTGGTTCGACGTAAGTATCTGGTTGTGTAAGTCTCTGGTTGTCCACCAGAGGTCACAATGTCCTTCTTAGTTGTATGCTTCTTTGTTCTGGTGTGTTCATTAGAATGGATACATCAGTGGTGTACCACCCTGTGTTCAGAGGGATCTGTATTTCCCTATGTTTGTTAGGATAGATACCTCAGAGGTACCTATGATGGTGAAAGGAATTTGTCCTTCCCTCTCATCTTGGTCAATTGTCCTAGACCACGTTACATGAAGAGCTGCAGGCAGTTCATGTTTTAGTCTCGTCTTCACCTTCGTCACTCGTCGAGTTTCAGAGGGTCTTACCATTTTCTGGTCTTGTAGTTTTAACCATTTCCAGCCGTGTAGCCACCGCTCCACACTCTCTTGTCTAATATGTTCATTCTTCAGCAAGTCCTTTGAAGCACTCTGGCCTGAAAGGTGGTTCCATCATGCCGACACAATGTCTGTGCTTATGTGGGTGTGGTTACTGACTTGGCCCAGGTTTATATGAAAAACCATTATCTCATTTAGGGGGCTAAAATCACATTTATATATTTTCAAAGGTATTTATTTTATACAACATTTAGATGCAAACCCGATAACTAGGACGTGTACACTTTCAGAGTTACAGTTATCTTGTTATAAAGTCTTTCTGATAATTGTAATGACATCACAAAATAGACATATATTTTCCATACTCTATCTGTCATAATTTCCAACATTTGGATAGTGAAATATATTGTCCCAATGTTCATTGGGACAATTTTTTGGCAAAGTCTCTCTCTGTTGTAACACTCAGACATTCCATTCTCAATACTGCAGAGCCAAAGGGAAAGTTTCTGAAAGGTATTTACGATCCGGTTGTTAAGTCATAAAGCCGGGCCTAGTTTATGGTTGACGAGCTTGTTGGACATTAGCCAATCGCCGTTTCTCAACGAGTTCAAAGCATGTGAATTGATCCAACTGGCAATTACCACTTCACTTGGTTATTAACGTAGCATAACACCCACTAGGTCTTGCAAAGACTTCTGGGAGTTGTGGTCTTTAATCAAGATCCCATGTTTTGTTTCCCCCTCAGCTCCGTGTGTGCCCCAGGACCTGGTAGCCAGTCTGGACTGTGGCCTGAGTATGGTCTATCTGAACTGGAATGCCAGTGAGGGGGCAGAGAAGTACCTGTTGGCAGTGTATGGCACCGACGGGTACTTCATGGAGAGAATTGTCAACACCAACCTTGTCCAACTCCCTCTCCTTTCCTGTGGCAAGAGCTATAGTATGACTGTCATTGCTGCCAACCAGAACTGCAGCAGCGCCCCTAGTGGCCCGGCTGACATACAGACGTGTAAGAAAAAAAGAATATCACAGAACAGTGTGTGTTAGTTAGAGTCTACTGAATTGAGTTGCATTGATTAAGTGAAAGTGAATTGAATTAGAGTTCAAGTGAATTTAATTCTCAAAGTGAATTCAACTAAATTGAACTGAGTGAATGTTAATTGACCTCACATGATCTCATTCAGGGCCTTGCCCACCTACTGCAGTCTCCGCCTCCTTGGACTGCCTCTCCAACATCGCCATGGTTACCTGGGAGGAGAGTAACGGGACGGACTTCTACACTGCCACTCTGGAGACCGCCGGCGGCAAGTCACAGACCTGCATGTCCCCCACCAGCCTATGCGGCGTGCCCAGCCTGGATTGTGGGTTGAGCTACTCTGTGTCCGTCACAGCCTCCAACCTGCAGTGTAACTCCACCCAAAGCATAGGCTCCAGTCTGCAGACAGGTGAGAGATGCCTTTCCATTCTAGAAAAGGAACTTTTCTGCATAAAGTATTACAGTGCCAACTCGAGGCGACTAGAAATGAATGAGACCGATTGTTTCACCACAAGTGAGAGTTGTTTGATATCTTGTTTCGCTATTGCAGAAATGTGGTAATGGGAAATGGCAGCAAGTAGGGTGGACGAAATGGAGGACATGGAGAAAAAGCTGGTGAAGCAGCAGCTGTGCTGGAATGAGAACAATATGGGTGTCAGTTCTGATGGTGTGGCCGGGAGGATGAGGGTCAAGGACCGGAATGGTCGGTAGTGGAAAGACATAGGAAGAAGAGAGATCATGACACTGGAAGCAGTGGAGCGTCTAGTAAAGAAAGCGTAAAGAGGGCCAAGTTAGGAAGCAAGAGTAATGATGTGTTGGAGTGGAAAGTGGTGATGGTGTTTGATGAGACGACAGGGCCTCACTTATACCCTATCAGACTAACTAATGCCGTAGAGAAAGAGGTAGGTGAAGTGAAATTAGCTCGGTTCATTGGAAATGGTAGATTGTTAATATTGTGTGGTAGCCAGGCTCAGCAAGAGAAGATTCAGAAAATGGAAAAGCTTAATGGGAAGAAGATTAAAAGCCATGTACCTGGTGCTTATGTTAGATTGAGGAAAGTCATCACTGGTGTCCCAATATCTATGTCCACAGATGATAATAAAGAAAATGTGAAGGGAGGCAGAGTGATTGAGGCTAAAAGGTTGATCAGTAGGAAAGAGGGTCAAAGAAGTGAAAGCTTATCAGTGATGCTGAGATTTGAGAACGTCTTACAAGGAAAAGTACAGATAGGTTTCCTTAGTTTCAATGTTAAGAGAATTTGTCCCAGAAATGCAAAGATTGGGACATGTACTGTAGCTGCTCAGTGTAAAGGAAAGGAAAGAAAAGATGTGCCAATTGTGGAGGGGCACATAATTATGGTGAATGTGGAAGAATTCACCATATTTAAGGATTTATTTAGTTTAGAATTTTATTTTCATGGTAGTACAGAATTTGGCAGATCATGATTGATTGTACATTCCAGCACAGTAGGTGGCGGCATGTACTTAATACTATTGTTTGCAGACCGCCATGATATCATAGAAGAAGAAAGTACTACAGCCAGTGCTTGGTTGCGGTTCAAACTCATAAAAGACACACCCTCGTCCACTTACCCTCGCTTTATGCCCTTGGAGGAATCCTCATCACCATCTTGGAGGGTGGTCCAAATGATTAGCCAAGCAAGGGAAGTTTGCAATGTAAGCCCCTCAGCCCTCGTTTTTAGTCGAGTTAGCGAGTGTACAATTATGTTCACTTTGGGGCCTGAAACTTCCACGATTGTACATCCGCTAAGAAAAGTCCGGCAAAAATTAAAACCTCAATGTCAACATACAAGTGTAAGTAAAAACAAATGTAAATAAGTTACAAATTGTGCTACTAATGCACATGACGGTACAAATACGTCTCGTAAAAGTAATGACGTATTTGTTTGGTTATCTTTTGGAAATTGTAGAAATAAAACATTTTTCTTCTTCAGAAGTTCCAGCTAGGCAGGCTAACGTTAGTCAGCTAATTAATTTGCTAGCTATCATACAGTAGGCGTATATTAATGATGATATATTTAATGTAAGTAGAAATGCAATCATAATTGACTGTAGCGCATACAGTATAAAGCACCAACAAGCTACCGGTGGCTGAAAACACAATCATTGCAGGGATGAACGAATGACGAATTTCCGGGCAAGGGTGGTCCATTTAAAATGAATTCCTTCCTCCCTCACCCCTTGCCCTGCAAGTGTATACTCATCAGTCGTCATGATACGTCATCAGAAGTGTCCACTTAATTTGAGGGCTGAGACACATTATCTGTGTCTCATTACTTAAAAGACACATTACTTGTGTCTTTTAAGTGTTTGGATTGCAGCCCTTGACTTGGGCCAGAACTGTCCGGATGTCAAGCTCTGACCTAAGAGAGATGTTTTTCTCTATTTAGTTAGGTCAGGGTGTGATATGGGTGGGCATTCTAGGTTTTTGGTTTCTATGTTTAGTTCTATTATTATATTTCTATGTTGGAGGTTTTTGGGATGATCTCCAATTAGAGGCAGCTGGTTCGCGTTGTCTCTAATTGGAGATCATATTTAGGTTGGGTTAGTTTCTATTGTGTTTTGTAAGGAGGTTGTTTTCTGTTTCGTTCACGTATCCTGACAGAACTGTTGACTGTCGTTTTGTTTATTTTCTATAAATGTACGTTTGATTAAAATATAATTATGAGCACGCAACACGCTGCGCCTTGGTCCCCTCTATACGACGCACGTTACACCGGATGCATATGGCTCCATTATAAAACAAAGTCAAAGAAAGTACAGTATGAAGACAGGCAGAAACTTCTTCTCCAATAGAAATCCTCGATCACACCACTTGCAGCCCTCAAATTAAGTGGACACTTCTGATGACGTATCATGACGACTGACGAGCATACACTTGCAGGGCAAGGGGTGAGGGAGGAAGGAATTCATTTTAAATGGACCGCCCTTGCCCGGAAATTCGTCACTCGTTCATCCCTGCAATGATTGTATTTTCAGCCACCGGTAGCTTGTGGGTGCTTTATACTGTATGCGCTACAGTCAATTATGGTTGCATGTCTACTTATATTAACTATATAATTATTAATATACGCCTACTGTATGATAGCTAGCAAATTAATTAGCTAACAAATGTTTTATTTCTACAATTTCCGAAAGCTAACGTTGCAAACTTCCCTTGCTTGGCTAATCATTTGAACCGACGACAAATATGGCCGTGGGGATTCCCCCAAGGGCTGAGGGTTTAGGGCCGAGGGCTGTCTACTTTGAGTTTGAAACGCAGCCCATGTGTACACGTCGAACTGCGCATGTGCAGGCCATCAAATCAAAGGCATTTAATGAAAATTAAATCATGTCATTTTGACACTCTCACGAGGTTGGAGTAATAACATCTTCAACTACTTAAGACGTGCTTGAATCTAGGTTGTGCCTTTAGATTTCATTAAAATGAACAACTAAGGAACAACTGTTCACTCTAATTGACAGTTTTGCAAGCCTTCCCGGAAGTCTCGCTATTTTGCGCCTCTGTTTTTAGAAAGTGTGACAAAGTATCTTATCGCCAGCCCAGATTCACACACCGAATCAAAAACTTGATCAAATAGGAATTCATGCGAGATCTGCATTGAATAGCAATGGAGAGTGCGCATTCATTTCCTGATTCCGCTTTGTTCAAATTTATTTGCAGCTAGTGTAGCTAGTGAATCTGTGAGTGACAGTAGGCTGTTCGAGATTGTGCAGATATGAGGAAGGTGTTCTCAATGTTTTGTACACTCAGTGCATATCTTTGATCATTTGGAGTAATATCTTGGTTATTATAACACTATCCAAGTAATTTTGTCATTATATGGATGTATGTGTTTTTCAATGAATTAGATAATTGAATAACACCAAATGAACCCACTGTCCATCCTTTCGTCTCCACTCTAGGGCCCTGTGCTCCTGGTAACCTGCAGACTAGCCTCCAGTGCAGCACCAACTCTACCTCAGTGACCTGGGACAGAGGCAGTGGAGCACTGTCCTATATGGTTGTAGGAGAGGCGACCAACAGCCACATTACCTCCTGTAACTCTAGCGCCACCTACTGTGATCTGGAGGGATTGCAGTGTGGCCAGATGTACAACGTCTCAGTCCACTCCATGGATGGAGTCTGTAGGAGCATTCAGAGTGTCAGCTCAGACGTGCAAACGGGTGAGACGGGCAAAAAACATGAACACACACACACAGATAGTAATGTGTTGCTAATCCAATTGACTAATGAGAATCCCTCCCTCCAGCCCCCTGCCCGCCCCAGAATGTGGCTGCCCAGGTGTACTGTGCCTCAGGCATCATGTTGGTGACCTGGGAACCCAACATGGATGCCCGGTTCTTCCTGGTGGATGCAGTGACAGAGGGAGGGAGCAGCCACTCCTGTAACACCACAGACACCCAGTGCTCCATCACCAGTCTGCCCTGTGGAGAGAGCTTCTCTGTCCAGGTCACCGCTGCCGGAGGAGGCTGCCACAGCATGCCAAGTCAGGCTCTCAACGTCTCATCAGGTACGGCCGGGTCATCAGAACACGACATTGCTCAGTTGTTTGTCATCAGAATGTACCATCAACTATTGTGTAGCCACTAATACATAACCGATCTAGAGTTTGATTCCTGAACATTTTTGTAATTAGATTGATGGAAACAGAATAGCTATTTTTATATTCGACACATATAAAGTTCTAGATGATCCATGATCCCAGATGACATACTTTTCTCTGACTCTAAACCTCCCTTCAAAGTGTTCAGAACTTCCCTACTAAAAGGCATCTTCTCTCTAGGACTATTGCTCCAGTGTATCTAACCGTCCTTTCCTCTCCTTCTACCCAGCCCCATGCATGCCCACGAGGGTGAACGGTAGCCAGGACTGTGTGACCAACTCTGCCTGGGTGTCCTGGGCCCCTGCCCTGGGAGTGGACAGATACATGGTGACTGCTGATGGCGTGGGGGGGTACAACTCCTCCTGCTCCACCCCCGGCTTTGACACCACCTGTGAGGTGCCTGACCTGGCCTGCGGCGTGCGCTACAACTTCTCTGTTACTGCTAGCAATGGACACTGTGATAGTCCACCCAGTGCGACCTTCGACCTCGAGACAGGTAATGAAGGGCGATGTCGCCTGGTTCTGGTTGGATGAATGGGGCTATTTTGCTGGGATGTAGGGTTTTTGGTCATTGGTGTAAAAATAAATATGAGTGATATTCAGTAACTCTTGGAGGACAATGTAAGTTGACTGGGAAAATTATAGTAATTATTTTAACCTATTTTACTGGCTATCATTTTGTCTTCCACTGCCATATTATTTAGTGTCATGCTATATATCGCTCTGAAAATCAATAACAAAATATCTTGTGTTTACCTCCAGCTCCCTGCGCCCTGGCAAGCATCACCGCCTTCGCCCAGTGTCACAACTCCTCCATCCTGGTCCTGTGGGCGCCCATGGGAGGCAGCGTGGGAAACTCTGTGTACACCGCCACAGCGGAGGCCAGTGACCGCAGCGTGCTGACCTGCAACAGCTCTGCCAACAGCTGTGATCTGGAGGGGGCGCTCTGCGGTCTGCACTACACCGTCATCGTAGCAGCATCATCAGACAGCTGCACCAGTCAGAGGAGTCCTCCTTATAGGATCAGCATGGGTAGGTTACTATGTTACTTTCATTGCTGTATTAAGAGCCATACCAGGTCCCGTATTCACAAAGTACCTTAGAGTACTGAGTTCTGATCTGGGATCAGGACCTGCCTGTCCATATAATCATATTCATTAGGAGCTAAAAGACACAACTGATCCTAGATCAGCACTCCTGCTCTGAGACGCTTTGTGCATACAGACCCTGGTACTCTGTAGTAAAGCTGTTCCAGAACAGGGTTTATAACAGTTGTTATAACAGTGGTCATTATAGTCAACATGGTTAGTGTCCTTGCTTGTTCTAGTTATCTATCTAAAGTTCATCTCTGACCTCTCACCCTCCTCCCTCTCTGTTCCTCTCAGAACCCTGCCCACCCCGGGGTGTGGTCATCAGCTCCGCTTGTGAGTCCCATGGAGCGCACGTGTCCTGGACCGCGTCCCCTGTGGCTGAGACCTACCTCATGATCGCAACGGGTGGAAATGGTGACGTGCGGTCCTGCAACACGACCGCCAATAACTGCTCCCTGTCTGCGCTGCAGTGTGGTCAGCAGTACGCCGTCTCTGTGACCGCCAGCCACGAGAACTGCTCCAGTATGGCCAGTCAGAACGTCACGTTCAATACGGGTACGCATCACACAAAAATGACGTGTGTGTGTGTCTCAAAGAACTTATGAAGACATGCTCCATGTGCTTCTGGCGAAATATGATGCACTATTTATATGGTGTCATCATCTGCCATTTGACCTAAACTTTCAACTTTGACCTTTCTTTCCTTCAGTGCCCTGCCAGCCAGACGGTCTGTCCGTGTTGGTTCAGTGTGTCAACCACTCTGCGTTGCTGTCGTGGACAGTCAGAGGTGGCGTTGTGGACTACTGGGGCTGTGCCCAGGCTGAGGATGGCATCATGCTTTACTGTGAGAGCACAGGGACCTCCTGTACCATCGCAGGGCTGGAGTGTGGTGCCCAGTACAACTTCTCTGTTCAGGCCTCAGACGGGACCTGCAACAGCTCCTTCAGTGAGCCTCTGCTGGCTGGAGCAGGTATTGTACAGCCATCTTATTGTACAGTCATCATATTGTACAGTCATCTTATTGTACAGTCATCATATTGTACAGTCATTGTATTGTACAGTCATCATATTGTACAGTCATTGTATTGTACAGTCATCATATTGTACAGTCATTGTATTGTACAGTCATCATATTGTACAGTCATTGTATTGTACAGTCATCATATTGTACAGTCATTGTATTGTACAGTCATCATATTGTACAGTCATTGTATTGTACAGTCATCATATTGTACAGTCATTGTATTGTACAGTCATCATATTGTACAGTCATCATATTGTACAGTCATTGTATTGTACAGTCATCATATTGTACAGTCATTGTATTGTACAGTCATTGTATTGTACAGTCATCATATTGTACAGTCATTGTATTGTACAGTCATCATATTGTACAGTCATTGTATTGTACAGTCATCGTATTGTACAGTCATTGTATTGTACAGTCATTGTATTGTACAGTCATCATATTGTACAGTCATTGTATTGTACAGTCTCCTTATTATACAGTCATTGTATTGTACAGTCATCATATTGTACAGTCATTGTATTGTACAGTCATTGTATTGTACAGTCATCATATTGTACAGTCATTGTATTGTACAGTCATTGTATTGTACAGTCTCCTTATTATACAGTCATTGTATTGTACAGTCATCATATTGTACAGTCATTGTATTGTACAGTCATCATATTGTACAGTCATTGTATTGTACAGTCATTGTATTGTACAGTCATTGTATTGTACAGTCTCCTTATTATACAGTCATTGTATTGTACAGTCATCATATTGTACAGTCATTGTATTGTACAGTCATCATATTGTACAGTCATTGTATTGTACAGTCATTGTATTGTACAGTCATCATATTGTACAGTCATTGTATTGTACAGTCATCATATTGTACAGTCATTGTATTGTACAGTCATTGTATTGTACAGTCATCATATTGTACAGTCATTGTATTGTACAGTCATTGTATTGTACAGTCATCATATTGTACAGTCATTGTATTGTACAGTCATCATATTGTACAGTCATTGTATTGTACAGTCATTGTATTGTACAGTCATCATATTGTACAGTCATCATATTGTACAGTCATTGTATTGTACAGTCATCATATTGTACAGTCATTGTATTGTACAGTCATCATATTGTACAGTCATTGTATTGTACAGTCATCATATTGTACAGTCATTGTATTGTACAGTCATCATATTGTACAGTCATTGTATTGTACAGTCATCATATTGTACAGTCATTGTATTGTACAGTCATCATATTGTACAGTCATCGTATTGTACAGTCATTGTATTGTACAGTCATTGTATTGTACAGTCATCATATTGTACAGTCATTGTATTGTACAGTCATCATATTGTACAGTCATTGTATTGTACAGTCATCATATTGTACAGTCATTGTATTGTACAGTCATCATATTGTACAGTCATCATATTGTACAGTCATCATATTGTACAGTCATTGTATTGTACAGTCATCGTATTGTACAGTCATTGTATTGTACAGTCATCATATTGTACAGTCATCATATTGTACAGTCATTGTATTGTACAGTCATTGTATTGTACAGTCATTGTATTGTACAGTCATCATATTGATCATTGAGTAGTGATAGTTTTTCTCTCTCAAATGATATTTTCTTGATTCTTGACATCTTCCCTCATCTCTTCATCAAACACATTGGAGAGGAAGGTCAGAGAGGAAGGAACATGTTTAGATCTGTATAGGTATTTGTTTATGTTTTGTTCAAAGTCTGACAGTATGTCCTTCCCCTTTTCTGTAGCTCCCTGTCCCCCAGAGACCATGGCAGTGACCATATTCCCCATGCAGAACCAGACCCAGTTTTTGCATGCTTCCTGGACCCATGTGAACTGTCCCAACGTCCAGTACCTGCTGGAGGTGACCGGGAGCATCCTGGGAGACAGCCAATCCCTGTTCGAGCTGTCTTCCTATTGGACCAGCTCCAGCTTCTTTGAGCTGCTCCTCCCCTGTGGCTCGTCCTATAGCGCGACAGTGAGGAGCAGGAACTTTGCAGGCGACAGCGCCCCCTCTGCGGCCATCACTGGAATCACAGGTACAGCAAGAGGCCTAACGTGGGACAGATGTGCATAACTCATAGAGTTAGATAGAGGACTCATAACTCATAGATTTAGATAGAGGACTCATGTTTGTTTCTGTGCCATTATGTGTGACAGCAGCTACATTTTAAAGCAGTCCATTTTCTTCTTCTTTTGTCCTCAATCTATCTCTATGGCATAACACATTTCACACCAAAATCTGACGTCAGTGCATCATGTGTTAAAGTCATGACATATAAAAAACATGAGCTGGTGCACACCCAGAGAAAAGTATTTTATGTGGAGGTGCTGACTAACGGCGAATAAACTAAGCTATAAAAATAAACAGTCGCACACTCCATATATAAACGTTGGTAAATCACCAACGTTTCGGCATCTCTGTGTCTTCTTCAGGGTGTCTTCTTCAGGGTGTCTTCTTCAGGGTGTCTTCTTCAGGGTGTCTTCTTCAGGGCACAGTGATGCCGAAACGTTGGTGATTTACCCAATAAATTACTGGGAGTTTATATATGGAGTGTGCAACTCTTTATGTTTATAGCTTATAGTCATGACATTACTGGGACCCAGAGTTTTTCCTGGTGAGGTCATATAGACCTTTCCCTAAACATAACTCTAACCATAGCATTCCGTCTCTCTCCAGCCCCTTGCCCTCCACCGGTGGTGACCTACAGTGGTTCCAACTCCTCAGCCACCATCTCGTGGAATGCGTCCGTCTACGCCACCATGTATATGGTGTATGACATCAGTGGCGTGGTGCGGACCCAGGTGTGCAGCACGGTAGAGCTGTACTGTTCCCTGGCCAACCTCGACTACAACAACCTGGAGGTCACCGCTAGCAACACTGCCGGGGAGAGCGACCCCACCAGGGAAATAACAGGTAGAAACCAACCCAGACGGTTGTGTTTGAAAATGTGACCGTTTCTTATCGAAATAGGCAGAAGCCAGTCTCTTAATACAATGTTAATCACTGTCTCTTAATACAATGTTAATCACTGTCTCTTAATACAATGTTAATCACTGTCTCTTAATACAATGTTAATCACTGTCTCTTAATACAATGTTAATCACCGTCTCTTAACATGGTTCCCATCTACAGTGCATCACTTGAGAAGGAGAGATCTCAGTGAAGAAGAGATGATCTCAGAGACGGGTGGGTAAAGCTCTGCTCTACTTCATAGGTACTTCATAGGTACTTCATACTCAATGATACAGGAGAGCAACGTTACAAACTGAAAAGTGGTTTTAAAAAATCAATTCAATAAATAATTCAGTTCATAATCAGACCACTCTCCTTGCCTCCCTCCTTCATCAGGTCTGTCCATGCCCGAGGTGCGGGTCACCGTGGAAACCCTAAACGTCCTCCTAGTGGAGTGGTCCCCTGTGAAAGGGGCGGCCTACTACACCCTGGTGGTCCGAGAGCAGAGTTCTCGCCCCCGCCACGCCAGCCGCTCCCAGATACTGACCGTGTATGGCGAGAGCTCCATCGTCACTGACCTCAACCCTTCCTTCACTTACTGCCTATCTGTGTCGGCCCAGACAGAGGCCAGCAGGGGGCCCTACTCAGAGCCTGTGTGTGTGGAGACTGCAGTCAAGATGTGAAGGGGGGTTCTAGTGTGAACAAAAGAAGTAGAGCCATGAATTTATCTGAATAAATGGCTCTGGTCATGGGTATCACAGAATGAGAATGTAATACTTATCAGTCTCCGGATCTTTTGGTGCCAACATGGGCACGGCAACCCACAAGCAATTGTTCAATCTCAAATCAGTCTACCTTACTCTGTAAAACTAAGGTCTCCTTTGGGAAAGTGGTCTTCTAACCTCAGAGGGACTTCCTGGTTAAACGCAAAAGCTATGGTATGGCTCTGGTTGGCATTACAGGGCCGCTGGCAGTATGTATTGTATGGTCCCTGAAAACAGCTGAATGCTATAGCTCAGTGTTTCCCAACTTGTCTTCCAGTACCTCCAACAGTACACGTTGTTGTTCTAGCCCTTGACAAATGCACCTCATTCCTTGAGGGATGTATGATTAGTTGACAAGTTGAATCAGGTGTGCTTGTCCAGGGCTACAATGAAAAGGTGTACCGTTGGGGGTACTGGAGTACCAGGGTTGGGAAACACTGCTATAGCGGACCGTAACGTTTTCTAAATTGTCAGTGTTTTTTTTTTAAGGTTTGGGGTAGCTTTCTCTGCGGTGTGATGGTTGAGATATCGTATCCAAAGTGGTGATTTCCTATCTCTTTGACTGTTGTATCAAGTAGTAGAAAATATTTGTATGACTTGTGAGAAATGACCTATGAAGTATACTATTCCTAACACATCATCATCATCCATGCTGAAGTTGGTGAAATCAAAGCTCAAACATGTATTTCTTGTTTTTGTGTAATTTTTACAATACTTTCAACAAATTATTTTTAATGACTTGTTTTATATGCATCTTTCCTTTTTATTACGTATGTATACTGAACAAAAATATAAATGCAACATGCAACAATTTCAACGATTTTACTGAGTTACAGTGAATATAAGGAAATCAGTCAATTTATATAAATTCATGAGGCCCTAATCTATGGATTTCACATGCGCAGCCATAGGCCCACCCACTTGGCAGCTAGGCCACCCAATCAGAATGAGTTTTCTCCCACAAAAGGGCTTTATTACAGACAGAAATACTACTCAGTTTCATCAGCTGTCCAGGTGGCTGGTCTCAGACGATCCCGCAGGTGAAGAAGCCAGATGTGGAGGTTCTGGGCTGGCGTGGTTACACCTGGTCTGCGGTTGTGAGGCCGGTTGGACGTACTGCCAAATTCTCTAAAACAATGTTGGAGGTGGCTTATGGTAGAGAAATTAACACATTTCAAACAGCTCTGGTGAACATTCCCTGCAGTCAGCATGCCAATTGCACGCTCCCTCAAAACTTGAGACATCTGTGGTATTGTGTTGTGTGACAAAACTGCACACTTTTAGAATGGCCTTTTAATGGTTTAATCAGCATCTTGATATGCCACACCTGTCAGGTGGATGGATTCTTTTGGAAAACAAGAAACGCTCACTAACAGGAATGTTAACAAATTTGCGCACAAAATATGAGAGAAATAAGCTTTTTGTGGGTATGGAACATTTCTGGGATGTTTTATTTCAGCTCATGAAACATGGGACCAACACTTTACATGTTGCGTTTATATTTTTGTTCAGCATATATGAGAAAGTAGATATATCTTTATTGAAGAGTAATATATCTGGCTGTGTTTTCAATAACAGAGTATTTGTAAATGTACTATGTGCCATTTTCTTGACTTTCTTTATCAAGAGAAATGGTCAGACATAAAAATTATAAAAATGTACAACTTTTTCCACTTTCATTAATTCAAATTCATTGTCATTCTGTACAAAATAGAATATAGAAAGTACTCATATCTCCCTTTCATTGATAAAGATATAGATATAGATGGTTTATTTCTAATGGGGACAATGAACAATGGAGTATGATGCACTTTATTACGTGGTAGTTCGTCATTTAGCAGACACTACGGTAGTCCATTATTTAGTCATTTAGCAGACACTACGGTAGTCCATTATTTAGTCATTTAGCAGACACTACAATAGTCCGTTATTTAGTCATTTAGCAGACACTACAGTAGTCAGTTATTTAGTCATTTAGCAGACACTACGGTAGTCCGTCATTTAGCACACTACGGTAGTCTGTTATTTAGTCATTTAGCACACTACGGTAGTCTGTTATTTAGTCATTTAGCAGACACTACAATAGTCCGTTATTTAGTCATTTAGCAGACACTACAGTAGTCAGTTATTTAGTCATTTAGCAGACACTACAGTAGTCAGTTATTTAGTCATTTAGCAGACACAACGGTAGTCCGTCATTTAGCACACTACGGTAGTCCGTTATTTAGTCATTTAGCAGACACTACGGTAGTCCGTTATTTAGTCATTTAGCAGACACTACGGTAGTCCGTTATTTAGTCATTTAGCAGACTACGGGGCGTAGCAGCCCTACGGGTCAGTTATTTAGTCATTTAGCAGCACTACGGTAGCAGGTCAGCCCTCGGAGCGTTATTTAGTCATTTAGCAGACACTACGGTAGTCCGTTATTTAGTCATTTAGCACACTACGGTAGTCCGTTATTTAGTCATTTAGCAGACACTACGGTAGTCCATTATTTAGTCATTTAGCAGACACTACGGTAGTCAGTTATTTAGTCATTTAGCACACTACAGTGGTCCGTTATTTAGTCATTTAGCACACTACGGAAGTCCGTTATTTAGTCATTTAGCAGACACTACGGTAGTCAGTTATTTAGTCATTTAGCACACTACGGTAGTCTGTTATTTAGTCATTTAGCAGACACTACGGTAGTCAGTTATTTAGTCATTTAGCACACTACGGTAGTCTGTTATTTAGTCATTTAGCAGACACGACGGTAGTCCGTCATTTAGCACACTACGGTAGTCCGTTATTTAGTCATTTAGCAGACACTACGGTAGTCAGTGATTTAGTCATTTAGCACACTACAGTGGTCCGTTATTTAGTCATTTAGCACACTACGGAAGTCCGTTATTTAGTCATTTAGCAGACACTACGGTAGTCAGTTATTTAGTCATTTAGCACACTACAGTGGTCCGTTATTTAGTCATTTAGCACACTACGGAAGTCCGTTATTTAGTCATTTAGCAGACACTACGGTAGTCAGTTATTTAGTCATTTAGCACACTACGGTAGTCTGTTATTTAGTCATTTAGCAGACACTACGGTAGTCAGTTATTTAGTCATTTAGCACACTACGGTAGTCTGTTATTTAGTCATTTAGCAGACACGACGGTAGTCCGTCATTTAGCACACTACGGTAGTCCGTTATTTAGTCATTTAGCAGACACTACGGTGGTCCGTTATTGTCATTTAGAAGACACTACAATAGTCAGTTATTTAGTCATTTAGCACACTACGGTAGTCTGTTATTTAGTCATTTAGCAGACACTACGGTAGTCAGTTATTTAGTCATTTAGCACACTACGGTAGTCTGTTATTTAGTCATTTAGCAGACACGACGGTAGTCCGTCATTTAGCACACTACGGTAGTCCGTTATTTAGTCATTTAGCAGACACTACGGTGGTCCGTTATTGTCATTTAGAAGACACTACAATAGTCAGTTATTTAGTCATTTAGCAGACACTACAGTAGTCAGTTATTTAGTCATTTAGCAGACACTACGGTAGTCCGTCATTTAGCACACTACAGTAGTCTGTCATTTAGCAGACACTATGGTAGTCGGTTATTTAGTCATTTAGCAGACACTACGGTAGTCCGTTATTTAGCAGACACTACGGTAGTCCGTTATTTAGTCATTTAGCAGACACTACGGTAGTCCGTTATTTAGTCATTTAGCAGACACTACGGTAGTCCGTTATTTAGTCATTTAGCAGACACTACGGTAGTCCGTTATTTAGTCATTTAGCAGACACTACGGTAGTCCGTTATTTAGTCATTTAGCAGACACTACGGTAGTCCGTTATTTAGTCATTTAGCAGACACTACGGTAGTCCGTTATTTAGTCATTTAGCAGACACTACGGTAGTCCGTTATTTAGTCATTTAGCAGACACTACGGTAGTCAGTGATTTAGTCATTTAGCAGACACTACGGTAGTCAGTGATTTAGTCATTTAGCAGACATGTCGGCAGTCCATTATAACCATGGTAGATTACTAGAAGTGCTTTGAAGAGTACTTGTGTAATCGAGTGAGATCGTACCAGATAAAACCACTTTGAAGAGGAGTACTCGTGTAATCAAGTGAGATCGTACCAGATAAATCCCTTTAAGAGGAATACTTGTGTAAATGAATAAGTTATTACAGCTTTAGGAATTACATCTTCAACAAAACCATAATCACCCCACACAACATCTCCTTTTGTAAAAGTTGTTTTTATTAGAAAACAAAATGCAACAGAGCACTTAACCAAACACAGCACAATATCAGTACGGCTCAGTGCATGGTACAAATTCACCTTCGGAGGTTGCTCTGTAGGATTTAAAACATTCTCAGACCCGTATGTACAAAGCAATTTGGAACTTTCCAGAGACAAAACCATATAAAAATTAAAATGGCATTTTTTTCTCTAATACAACTCTCGAATGAAAAGTAACGCTGGTCTAGAAAGGGAGGAGAAAGGCAGAGAGAGAAAGATCTACATAAAGTAACATTACGTTGGCGAAAGACAAGTCCAGGTAGTTTCTCGTGCTAATGTTTTTTTCTTCTCTTTTTAATAATACGTGACAGACTACACGATCAAGTAAAACAAATGAATGAAGAAAGAAAGGCAGAGAAGAGCTGTGACGAGCTACGGGGACTCTGCCCTAGCACTCTGTGTCGTCCTCTCTCCTCTCTCCGTGCTCTGGCTCCTCCTGCGCTCTCTGTGTTTCCCATGGTCTTTCCCATTGCTGGGCTCTCGTGGCCGGTGGCTCCGCTCTTTGCTGCGGCTGCGTTTGTGTGAGCGCTGCTCGCCCTCCCCCCTCTCATGGCTGCGCTCTCTCTTCCTGCTCTTCTCCTTCTCCCCCACCTCGGCCCTGCTCTTGCTTCCGCTCTCTTCTTGGACTTCTCTCTTCTTGGACTTCTCCTTGTGTCTCCTTTCCCTGCTTCCGCTCCGACTGGAGCGCTTGGCCTTCCTCTCCTCCCTGTGCCCCCTCCTCTCATCCCGCTCTTCTTTGTGTCTCCTGTCCTCAGTCTCTCCCTTGCTCCTCTTGTCCTTGGACCTCTCCCTCCCTCTGTCGCTGCCCCTGTCTTTCCTCCTGCTCCTGTCGTTCTCCCCGCCGCCCTCCCTTTCTTTCTCCCTGTCTTTCCGCTCTCCCTTGCGTTCCCTGCTCCTGGACCGTCGCCTCTCCCTTTCTCCTCCCCTGTCCCTCTCTTTCTCCCCCCTCTCTCCTCTTTCCCTCTCTCTGTCCCCTCCTCTCCTGTCCCCGTCCTTACCCTCCCTCTCCTTCCTCTGGCGGTCACGTTCCCTTTCCAGCTCGCGGTCGAAGCTTGGGCCGTGGCGCTCTCGTTCGCGGTGGTGGCTCCTGCTCCTCGACCGTTTGGGGGACCTCCTGGGGCTCCTGACCAATAGAAACAAACCTAAATATCAGCCTCACGAACAGCAAAAACCCTCCCTCATTGACAGAGATGCGATCCACATAATACAGAATATTCTTCGGAATGGCTTTTATCCATTTCCTACCGGGAGCGTCTACGCCCTTCTGTCGCCCGTCCCTCCTCTGGCACAGGTTCTACCGGCTCCTCCACCTTCTCTGGAACCTTCCGGGGCCTTGCCTTCATCTGTGTGTCAATCATCTTCTGCACAGGCACCGGGATGCGTGGGAAGAGTGTGGAGAACCACTCCAGCTTGGTGAGGAACGACCGGACCATCTCACCGATGGTCATAACGCAGCCACCTCCGGCCTTCACATCCAGCTCCTGAGAACATAGAGAGGGGGAGGGGGTATTCAAAACGTTATTAACACACTCAGATGCAAAACAGAACTACAAAAGACATTGTATTCATTATCATATTTATTCAGCATATCTTCCTAGTCCCTTGTTTTTTTAACACTTGCCTCCATGACTCAATTAGAAATCAAATATAATTTGTGATGACCAAGTACTGAACCTTCACCTCTGATTTCATCTAGCTTAATATCCTCACATATCAATCCTCATCATGTGTTTGCTTTATAATTCAACTTAGTGCCTGATACTGACTATAGGAAATAATAGTATGGAAATGGAAAAATGGTTTCTCTCATTTAATCTGTCTGGCTGTCCTGAAAAGTCTGTACTTACACTGTGAGCTCTCTTACACAACGATATGTTAGCAAAATAACTGAAAACACCCTGGGTTGCATCTCAATAGTCTAAAGTGGCTTCCTCTCCTCATCGTTTCCTCCATCTGCACTACCATTAAAAGAGGAAGTAAAGATGGGGGTGAAACAAGGAGAGGAAGCGACTTTAAACAATTGAGATGGATCCGTAGGCAGGCAAAAAAATAAGGGTTATTAAGGAACGTTTTTTGCTTCCTCCTTCCTAGTTCTCTCGACAGTCCAGGGAGACGCTGGCCACAGTGCAAGTACAGAGTGGAGGCATGTAGGTAGGTATGTGCACAGCAACTACAGAGAGACCAGGTCTGAATGGGTAGAGAACAGCCGTTTTGCACTCACACACGCAAACCAACAGTGCTGAGAGATACATTATCCAATTCACCTGCTGCACAAGGGGCATCTAAAGAAGAGAACATGGGAATTAGCCAGTTGGGTAAGATGTCAGAGGATGTCAGGTTAAAATATTGCATCAGAACAAGAAAGTAGGCCTGGTTGCACAGTCTGACAAACAATATCCAGCCAATTGAAGTTTTGAATGCACAAAGAGGATACAGTGCATTCGGAAAGTATTTGTTACGTTACAGCCTTATTTTAAAATGGAATACATATTTTCCCCCCCTTATCAATCTACACACAATTCCCCATAATGACAAAGTGAAAAAGGCTTTTATACAAAAAAATAAAATACAGAAATACCTTAGTTACATAAGTACTCGGGCCCTTTGCTACGAGACTCTAAATTGAGCTCAGTTGCATCCTGTTTCCAATGATCATCCTTGAGATGCTTCATCAACTTGGTTAGAGTCCACCTGTGGTAAATTCAATTTATTGGACATGATTTGGAAAGGCACACACCTGTCTATATAAGGTCCCACAGTTGACAGTGCATGCCAGAGAAAAAACCAAGCCATGAGGTCAAAGGAATTGTCCGTAGAGCTCTGAGACATATTTGTGTTGAGGCACAAATCTGGCAAAGGGCACCAAAAACAATTCTGCAGCATTGAAGGTCCCCAAGAACACAGTGGCCTCCATCATTCTTAAATGGAAGTTTAGAACCACCAAGACTCTTCCTAGAGCTGGCCATGCAGCCAAACTGACCAATAGAGGGAAAAGGTCCTTAGTCAGGGAGGTGAGCAAGAACCTGATGGTCACTCTGACAGAGCTCCAGAGTTTCTATGTGGAGATGGGAGAACCTTCCAGAAGGACAACCATCTCCGTAACACTCCACCAATCAGGCCTTTATGGTAATGGCCAGACGGAAGCCACTCCTCAGTAAAAGGCATGACAGCCCGCTTGGAGTTTGCCAAAAGGCACATAAATAATTCTCAGACCATGAAAAACAAGATTCTTTGGTCTGATGAAACCAAGATTGAAGTCTTTGGCCTGAATGCCAAGCGTCACATCTGGAGGAAACCTGGCACCATCCCTACGGTGACGCATGGTGGTGGCAGCATCATGCTGTGGAGATGTTTTTCAGTGGCAGAGACTGGGAGACTAGTCAGGATCGAGGGAAAGATGAACAGAGCAAAATACAGAGAGATCTTTGATGAAAACTGCACAAGAGCGCTCAAGACCTCAGACTGGGGCGAAGGTTCACCTTCCATCAGGACAACGACCCTAAGCACACAGCCAAGACAACATAGGAGTGGCTTCGGGACAAGTCTCTGAATGTCCTTGAGTGGCCCAGCCAGAGCCCGGACTTGAACCCGATCAAACATCTCAGGAGAGACCTGAAAATAGCTGTGCAGCAACCCTCCCCATCTAACCTGACAGAGCTTGAGAGGATCTGCAGAGAAGAATGGGAGAAACTCCCCAAATACGTGTGCCAAGCTTGTAACGTCATACCCAAGAAGTAATCGCTTCCAAAGGTGCTTCAACAAAGTACTGAGTAAAGGGTCTGAATACTTATGTAAATGTCATATTACAAATTAGCAAAAAATGTTTAAAAAAATCTGTTTTTGCTTTGTCATTATGGGGTATTATGTGTTGATTGATGAGGGGGGGGGAAACAATGTAATCAATTTTAGAATAAGGCTGTAACGTAACAAAACGTGGAAAAAGTCAAGGGGTCTGAATACTTTCCGATCCACTACAAAGTTCTCCTCAGAAAATTGTTCAATTGTATTAAAGGAGCTACACATAGGATGTTTTTGCATTGTAATTTCAGAAAATGTCCTTAACATATCTGGCGCTAATAGAGGAATGATAGTAATACTGTGAAAAACTTACCCACCAGTGTTGTGATTGGATGTTATATTGATATGGATGCCTATTGATTTCTCCCACCGGAGTGGCATCTGTTGTCAAACTGGGAAAGCTGGTCTGACTTTGTGGCTGTGTTATCTAGTGGAAATGGCTGTCATTTCCCATTTCGATTTTTTCAAACACTCTTTGCTCAATTTCAGTTTATGTGAGAAAACAAGCACTGAAGAGTGTAGGGAATCGTTGTACCATCTAAATCACTGTGAAATGCATTTTCAATATATATATATATTATTTTTTTTACAGTTGTTTGAAGCTGGTGGACCAAAAGTGAAAGTAACTTGTTTTGGACCACCAACTTCAAACAGCTGTAAAAACAATATTTGTTACTATTAAAATATATTTCACAGTGATATAAATGGCACAATGCTTACCTACACTATTCAGTGCTTGTTTTCTCAAATAAACTGAAACTGAAGAAACACTGCAGAAATTTTGCAACCAGGAAATGGCAGTCATTTCCACTAGATAACACAGCCAAAGTCAGAACAGCTTTCCCA
Organism: Salmo salar; assembly: GCF_965601325.2. NCBI lineage: Eukaryota > Metazoa > Chordata > Actinopteri > Salmoniformes > Salmonidae > Salmo > Salmo salar. Next base: position 42,419,055 of record NC_138304.1, on the reverse strand, counting down.
TTTTGACAACAGATGCCACTCCTGGCGGGAGAAATCAATAGGTGAATATCCAATCACAACACTGGTGGGTAAGTAATACTGTGAAAGACTATCATTCCACTATTAGTGTCAGATATGTTAAGGACATTTTTTTAAATTACAATGCAAAAATTCCCCAAAGGTTCCTATGTGTAGCACCTTTAAGTGGGAGGGTGTCAGAGAAAAGAAAACAAAGCAATGGATTTATTTATTATTATTTTCAAATAAAATGTGTTAATTAGAATAAATAAAAATCTGAGCCTGGGAGAAAGAACGTTACACATTTCAGTGTAAAATGTCAAATTGTGCAAATTAGATTTTATTAATTGAGTTTGTGCAACAAGTCCTGATTGCATCTGGGCAAACACAAAGGGCATGCCTTTAGTTAACAGAATTTGACTGTATGGTTCAACTCTACGTCAAATATACTTACCCTGACAAAAACAGGCAGCAGAGCAGAGTGAATGACCTAACTACTCAACTTTGCGCGGGGGGAGGGGGACTGGGGACAATTAAGCCAAATGAAGGCAAAGGTGAAAAATCAGCTCTGAGCATCACAACGAGGAGAGAACTGAGAGCCAACAGTTTGGATCATGCCAGACTTGTTAGTGAAAGGTAGAGAAACATGAAAGTATTACCCGTGTGGACATACCTCCTCATCATCCAGGAAACCATCATACCAGTCCACCAGGTCTGCAGGAGGCTGAGTGTATCTAGAGGAAACGCACACATAACACACTATGAGCATCCCATTGAATAACACATGAAGACGTCTGACTTCCGCCTGCAACTTGACGCCGATGTTAACTATTTGAAGATAGATACTTTTTTAAACATTTTTGTCATTTTGCAGACACTCGTATCCAGAGCGACTTACAGGAGCAATTAGGGTTAAGAGCTTTGCTCAAGGACACAGGCAGATTCCCCCCCCCCCCCCCCCCCCCACCTAGTCTTCTCTGTGATTCGAACCATCAACTTTTCGGTTACTTAGCTGCTCGGCTACCTACCGTTGTCTGCGAACACATCTTATATAACACCTCTCTATTCCAGGAAAAGACATGTTGTTAATTCAACAACACATTAATAAAGAGCTGCCGGAACAAAATGGTATCATTTAGGCATGCAACTAAACACTGCAACATGGCTGCTGAGCATTTCACAAAGAGGTTGCAACCCATCAGAACAGGGTGAGTGAAATGTATTTATAGCCAAATAAAAACAAGTCCAATAGGTTCTATCCTTTGTGCAAACATTTGCCTTTTACAAAATGTAAGAGTCATACCTTATGTACATGAAACCAAGTGCTCTGATGTAGGGCGAGTCGTTGTGAGTGATCAGTCCCATCACCTGCTTGCGGGTCATCTTGAGGGTAAACAGCTTATACAACAGGCAGAAGGCCGTGGACACAATGCCGCCAGTCCCGACTCCACGTACCTGAGAATAACAGAGGTTCATGTGTCAGACGTTTTGATTTTTGGGACCAGTGTTCCTAACATATATCTAAAGTGGACCTCTATGTTTTGGGGGGAGAATTATTATCGTTTTTCAACACGGTCCTACTCCACAGCTAAGTTAAGTGTGTTGCTTGCGTTTGTCATCTATCAACTACTGACTTTTGATGCGTGTATGCATGTGCTGTGGCTGCATGCATGTATGTATACCTAACTAAGATACTCTGGATAAGAGTGTCTGCTAAATGACTATAATGTAAAAATGTAAACGTATGTGATGCACTTATTGAACACAATTTGGTAGAGAATAGCTTCTCTGGTCAGGATGTAACTTACATTGATTCTATTGACAGATAAAGCCATTAAATCAGACATAAGTCAGAGAGTGACTGTTACCCCCATCATCTGGGACAGAGAAACAGGGGAAGGCAAAAGGCACGTACTTTCTAACTTACCCCTCCGCACATTCCAGTCTGTCCAGCAGTCTTCCTGCTGCCTTTCTCCCAGGGCTCAACATGAGTCACCTACAAAAACATTTTTTTTTTAACAAGGTGATCCCATGATGCTAAAATCAATGCATGTGAATCACATTCAGGTTGCAGAAGTCTGTTGTTTACCTCTGGCTGAACGCTGGGCACATCAGGAAGACGCCTTTGCAGCCCTTTACTTTCCAATCACATCATAATCATTTCACAAATGCTAAATATACACTTACTGTACATTATTTTTAACAGGCTTTATCACAGTTGCAGCCGACAGAATGTTTCAGTTACAACACGTTTCTGTCGGCTTTCTTTCGTTATACACAGGTGTTCGGATGCCTATTGCCATTCTAGAGTGTCTAATGCTATTTCCTGATGTGCCCAGCGTTCAGCCAGAGGTAAACAACAGACTTCGGCACCCCGATTGGCTGAACACGATATGCAACATCTGGGACTAGCATTCATAGGCATTAGCCATGGTGGAAAATAGTGTTTCATAAAAGTACACACATTGCCCTTTTTTTAACTGCCTTCTCGCCATTAAATCGCGACATGGCGGAAATCGACGCTTTTGCAGCCTGAACGTACAATCCGGTCCACGGGGGATACAATGCCTTTCGACGGTAAATTAAACGACTCAATATCGCCATTTGCCGGCCTTTGGGTTAGTTCGGAGCATGCTGGATAGCTAATTAGCACAGGTGATCTATTAATAGGCTAACATAACACTAGAGTTTACCTGACTGGCTAGCCAATTAACTAGCCAGCTACCGTTAGCTAGCTACAGTAACGTTAATTCCAACACAATTTCAATTATCAGCAGTCCACTTAGCAAATTAGCTACAGACCGTACAGGAAAACCTAAGAGAGGTGTAATAGTTAACTTAGCTAGCTAACGTCGCAACCCACTCAAATGAGCAAACGGGACAGAAAATAGGGCCGGGTTAGCGGTAGCTAGCACGCTAGCGAAGTTAGTTAGCTAACAAACACGTTAGGAAGCATTTGAGATGATACTGTCCAATTATAATATGAAAAACAGCGGAAAAAGCTAGCTACTTGCCACTGAATAATTTAGCCAGTTAAGTTAGCAATTTAGCTATACGTTCAAACCGCTACCTAAGGTAGCTAACCAACTTTAGCTAGCATCGGTCTGGTTACCTTGAAATATATTTCATCCACCACCTCATGGTAGGTTTTCAGTTCATAGAGCTGAACCTTGAAATATGGAGATGAGAGCACGTTGGTGAGGACCATAGGGTTCAAGTTCATAGTCTTTTCGTTGCCCCAGAGAGGCAAGTTGTTGCCATGTTTTCCAGGGTTAGGGCCAATCTTGTTCACAGCCTGTCCTTGTTGCTGATTCCCGGCTACAGTGTTGTTGGCCATAATGCGAGGATCCCAGGCTGTCGATCCACAAATGCGGGAAATTTGCCGCTATCTGCTAACGCTAGCTAGCTTACACAATCGATGCTTCTGACTATAACGCCATTAAAGCGGGTTTTGAAACCGTCAATAGTTGCGGTAAACTATGTTCTACAATAACCTAGCACCAGATTATGGCCCACAAAACCCTACTTTGTAGATCTGTCTGGCTAGCTGAGTTTCTTCGGCAACAGTAGGACAAGATGGCACGCACGTAACTGCCGCTGCCGGGAGAAGACCGGAAAAGGCAACGAACACCGTTCGTCCAATGAGTGACTTTCGTGAATGGGTACCAAAGTACAGTAACTGTATCGAGGAATTCAAGATCTTTGGCTCACTGCATTCACTGATTGGTGAGCATGCAATGATAGTTGTTTTGAATAATTGACTGTAATTTATCATAGTAATACATTTCATTATGTTTTTCTCCTGTTCTGTGTGTTTGGGGTAGAGGAGGAGACGTTGAATAGGTCATCAATCAATCAAATGTATTAATAAAGCTCTTTTGACATCCGCCATGTCACAAAGTGCTGTACAGAAACCCAGCCTAAAACCCCAAACAGCAAGCAGTGCAGATGTAGAAGCCCGGTGGCTAGGAAAAACTCCCTTGAAAGGCAGGAACCTAGGAAGAAACCTAGAGAGGAACCAGCCTCTGAGGGGTGGTCAGTCCTCTTCTGGCTGTGCCGAGTGGATAGATGACCAGCAGGGTCAAACAATAATGTGGATGTGGATGTAGAGGGTGCAACAGGTCAGCACCTCAGGAGTAAATGTCAGTTAGCTTTTCATAGCCGATCATTCAGAGTTAGAGACAGCAGGTGCTGTCTTTGAAAACAAAAGGTCCGGGACAAGGGAGCACGTCCGGTGAACAGATCAGGGTTCCATATCCGCAGGCAGAACAGTTGAAACTGGAGCAGCAGCACGGCCGGGTGGACTGGGGACAGCAATGAGTATAGCCAGGTTGTCCTGAGGCATGGTCCTAGGTCTCAGGTCCTCAGAGAGAAGAGAGAAAGAAAGAGAATTAAAGGGAGCATACTTAAATTCACACAGGACACTGGATAAGACAAGAGAAATACTCCAGATATAACAGACTGACCCTAGCCCCCTGACACAAATTATTGCAGTATAAATACTGGAGGCTGAGACAGGAGGGGTCGGGAGACACTGTGGCCCCGTCCGACGATACCACTGGACAGGGCCAACCAGGCAGGATATATCCCCACCCACTTTGCCAAAGCACAGCCCCAACACCACTAGAGGGATATCTTCAAACCACCAACTTACTACCCTGAGACAAGGCCGAGTATAGCCCACGAAGATCTCCCCCACGGCACGAACCCGAGGGGGGCGCCAACCCAGACAGCAAGATCACGTCAGTGACTCAACCCACTCAAGTGACGCACCCCTCCTAGGGACGGCATGGAAGAGCACCAGTAAGCCAGTGACTCAGCCCCCGTAATAGGGTTAGAGGCAGAGAATCCCAGTGGAGAGGGGAACCGGCCAGGCAGAGAGAGCAAGGGCGATTCATCGCTCCAGTGCCTTTCAATTCACCTTCACACCCCTGGGCCAGACTACACTCAATCATAGGACCTACTGAAGAGATGAGTCTTCAATAAAGACTTAAAGGTCGAGACCGAGTCTGAGTCTCTCACATGGAAAGGCAGACCATTACATAAAAATAGAGCTCTATAGGAGAAAGTCCTGCCTCCAGCTGCTTGCTTAGAAATTCTAAGGACATTAAGGAGGCCTGCATCTTGTGATCGTAGCGTACGTGTAGGTATGTACGGCAGGACCAAATCAGAAATATAGGTAGGAGCAAGCCCATGTAATGCTGTGTAGGTTAGCAGTAACACCTTTAAATCAGCCCTAGCCTTAACAGGAAGCCAGTGTAGAGAGGCTAGCACTGGAGTAGGTCATATTCTCATCGTCTCCTCCTCGGCCCAGATACTGGTTCAATGTTGGGGTAGCTACTGTGTCTTTCATAATTTGCATACATTCAGTCCTAGCTGTGTACACAAGTAATCTGTCAAACTTTGATTTATGCCTACTACTCTTCCTCCATTTGAAAACATCCACCCCTTCCAAAAGCACAATGACCCTAAGCACACAGCCAAGACATTGCAGGAGTGGCTTCGGGACAAATCTCTGAATGTCCTTGAGTGGTCCAGCCAGAACCCGCACTTTAACCCAATCGAACACCTCTGGAGAGACCTGAAAACTACAGCTTCTATCATGACGTCTGGGCCCTTATTACACAGAAGGTAGGGTTGCTGGTTCATTCCCCCTTAATCACTGCAGTATTCTCTGACAATCCAGTCATGCAAGTCCCTTCTCCGACATATTCTAAAGGTGGGTTGAAAGACAGTTCTTCACTGCATGTATCCATTCCTCCCCTCCTTGCTATAATATATAGGCCTTTTCACGCTGCAAAAATCAGCATCACATTTACAATCTATTGTAGCAGCTCTGTGTTCCAGGAACGTTCCCTCCCTGCCAGTGATAGTATATAGCCACGGTAGCCAGCCATCTGTCCTCTGGTACTTTGTAAGTATCTCACCCAGAGGCAGGACTGCCAGACTGGCGGTGACGAGCAGGCCTGAGCGCTTTCTCAACCCCCACATGAGCCTGTGTTGAGTACTACTGACAGCAGTTATGTAACAGCTCTCTGAGCCAGCATGGATTCACTGTTTAAATATCACTAGCCGCTTTTGAAGCATCCATCCATCAATATTCCCATCCCATGGGACTAGGATATCTATTGTATCGAAAACAAGAAACACGTTTTCACCATGACAACATACATACTACATTTGGGTTTTGTAGCTGCCGGGAAGGAAAAGTAGGCTACAGTTTAGCAGGGGATAGGGAAAAAAATCCAAATCTATTGAGCGAGAGCTGTTGTTTCTTAAATAAATGTAATTGTTTTATTACTTTACAGAACAACACAGCATGTGTGTTTGTTATTTCTATACTGTATCCCAATTCACAATCTTCCAACATTTAGGACATTGAACAATGTGGGACCTGCACTTGCAACATCAGTCTACAGAAATAACCGTAAAAACAACAAACAAAGTAGGATATCAACATAATAAAGGTACATACAGTACGATAAGGGTATGAATTGGACAAACAAGAAAGTCATTAAAAGTTTAACATCATGAGTCCTGGACTTTCTGACAGGCCGCCCCCAGGTGGTGAAGGTAGGAAACAACATCTCCACCCCGCTGATCCTCAACACTGGGGCCCCACAAGGGTGCGTTCTCAGCCCTCTCCTGTACTCCCTGTTCACCCACGACTGCGTGGCCATGCACGCCTCCAACTCAATCATCAAGTTTGCAGACGACACTACAGTGGTAGGCCTGATTACCAACAACGACGAGACGGCCTACAGGGAGGAGGTGAGGGCCCTCGGAGTGTGGTGTCAGGAAAATAACCTCTCACTCAACGTCAACAAAACAAAGGAGATGATTGTGGACTTCAGGAAACAGCAGAGGGAGCAGCCCCCTATCCACATCGACAGCACAGTAGTGGAGAAGGTGGAAAGTTTTAAGTTCCTCGGCGGACAAACTGAAATGGTCCACCCACACAGACAGCGTGGTGAAGAAGACGCAACAGTGCCTCTTCAACCTCAGGAGGCTGAAGAAATTTGTCTTGTCACCTAAAACACTCACAAACTTTTACAGATGCACAATCGAGAGCATCCTGTCTGGCTGTATCACAGCCTGGTATGGCAACTGAAACGCCCTCAACTGCAAGGCTCTCCAGAGGGTAACACAGTCTGCACAACGCATCACCGGGGGCAAACTACCTGCCCTTCAGGACACCTACAGCACCCAATGTCACAGGAAGGCCAAAAAGATCATCAAGGACAACAACCACCCGATCCACTGCCTGTTCACCCAGCCATCACTAACAGAGTGGCTGCTGCCAACATACAGACTCAAATCTCTGCCCACTTAAATAAAAGGACTTAATGAAGGTATCACTAGTCACTTTAAATAGCGGTACTTGAATAATGTTTACATATCCTACATTACTCATCTCATATGTATATACTGTATTCTATACAATCTACTGCATCTTGCCTATGCCGCGCGGGCATTTCATGCATCCATATCTTTATATGTACATATTCTTATTCATCCCTTTACATTTGTGTGTATAAGGTAGTTGTTATGAATGTGTTAGATTACTTGTTAGATATTACTGCATTGTCAGAACTAGAAGCACAAGCATTTCGCTACACTCGCATTAACATCTGCTAACCATGTGTAGGAGACCAATAACATCTGCTAACCATGTGTAGGAGACCAATAACATCTGCTAACCATGTGTAGGAGACCAATAACATCTGCTAACCATGTGTAGGAGACCAATAACATCTGCTAACCATGTGTAGGAGACCAATAACATCTGCTAACCATGTGTAGGAGACCAATAACATCTGCTAACCATGTGTAGGAGACCAATAACATCTGCTAACCATGTGTAGGAGACCAATAACATCTGCTAACCATGTGTAGGAGACCAATAACATCTGCTAACCATGTGTAGGAGACCAATAACATCTGCTAACCATGTGTAGGAGACCAATAACATCTGCTAACCATGTGTAGGAGACCAATAACATCTGCTAACCATGTGTAGGAGACCAATAACATCTGCTAACCATGTGTAGGAGACCAATAACATCTGCTAACCATGTGTAGGAGACCAATAACATCTGCTAACCATGTGTAGGAGACCAATAACATCTGCTAACCATGTGTAGGAGACCAATAACATTTGATTTGAAGAGCATTCTTTCTTTAATTTATTCATACCAGTAAAAACCGACAAATGCAGAGTATCAACATACACAATCACAAGAACTAGTCTGAATGTGAAGTTGAATGACGCAACACTTACATCATGGATATAACAAACTCCACAAACAGTATTTCAACAAAGCACTGAACAAGACAAACATTTATAGAAATGTCATGTTTGGCCTTGCAGATACTTGATGGTTGGCAGGACTCTTAACATCCTGGTTTGATCGCTGTACTTGACTGACTCCATCTTCCCTTGAGTGAAGCTGTACTTGCCCCACTTTCCACTTTCAAAACGCCAACCATGTTTACTGTCCCTAAATCAGTTTTCCCTCCTACTTACTAGGAGTTGTTGCTAGGAGTACCTGTTGTTGTATGAAAATAAGCTTTCTGAAAAAATGTACGTTTTCTGTCCAAGGAGGCTTCTCTCCCAATACAGTTTTGTATATCAAAGCAACACAGTGTGAACTGAACTGTCCGTTTTGGGATCATAGAGCATAGTACATTTACTGTATAACCATTTTTCCTGAGGATTTGAAACCATAACCCTAATCTATAGTTACAAGGACATCTTCTTCACCTCCATCTGATGTTGACACTCCTCCTCCTCCCTTCGCTTTCTCCTCCTTTCATTACTTCATCGTAAGGAGCCAAGCAGCAACCCCATCTGGCACTTATATCATTTCTCTGCTCATAGAATCTTAAAAATGTTCTTGCCTCTTGGGTCTCCATGTATAGCTAAACAGATATGTCAGTTCATCTTTGTTCATTTGACAGAATAGGGCACCTGTAGGTCGGTGACGTCAGGCAAGCTGTGTGTGTATAGTTCTTTAGTCAGTTTTAAGGTCCTTGTGGAAAATGAAACCAGCTCATTGCCACACTTTGTCGGTTAAAACACCTGTGTGAAACACTACACATTTTACACAGTGAACATATCAAGCAGCAACATACCAAACAATAAAACAGTAAATTACAAAATACCTCCCAGAGTAACCTAGAACCATTTGGAAGGACTAAAAAAACAACAAGCCCTTTTTGTTGTAAGAGCTGAGCTTTCTCCTACTTGTATAACAAGAAGTCTTCATTGAACAGAAGGCCTGCAGAATTGAAAGTCTAACCTCTCTGGGTAGAGAACATTATACCACTCTGCACAGTTTAAGTCCAACAGTACTCAATATATACAGTGCATTCGGAAAGTATTCAGACCCCTTCCCTTTTTCCACATTTTGTTACTTTGCAGCCTTATTCTAAAATTGAGTAAATAAATTGTTTTCCTCATCAGTTTACACACAATACCCCATAATGACAACACAATACCCCATAATGACATCACAATACCCCATAATGACAACACAATACCCCATAATGACAACACAATACCCCATAATGACATCACAATACCCCATAATGACAACACAATACCCCATAATGACATCACAATACCCCATAATGACATCACAATACCACATAATGACAAAGCGAAAACAGGTTTTTAGACATTTTTGCACATTTATATAAAAAAAATAACTTACTTATATAAGTATTCAGACCCTTTATTACGAGACTCTAAATTGAGCTCAGTTGCATCCTGTTTCCAATGATCATCCTTGAGATGTTTCATCAACTTGGAGTCCACCTGTGGTAAATTTAATTGATTGGACATGATTTGGAAAGGCACACACCTGTCTATATAAGGTCCCACAGTTGACAGTGCATGTCAGAGCAAAAACCAAGCGATGAGGTCGAAGGATTTGTCCGTAGAGCTCGAAAACAGGATTGTGTCGAGGCACAGATCTGGGGAAGGGTACCAAAACATTTCTGCAGCATTGAAGGTCCCCAAGAACACAGTGGCCTCCTTCATTCTTAAATGGAAGAAGTTTGGAACCACCAAGACTTCCTAGAGCTGGGGGAGAAGGGTTGGGAGAAGGGTCGGGGGAGAAGGGTTGGGAGGTGAACAAGAACCCAATGGTCACTCTGAAAGAGCTCCAGTTCCTCTGTGGAGATGGGAGACACTTCCAGAAGGACAACCATCTCTGCAGCACTCAACCAATCAGGCTTTTATGGTAGAGTGGCCAGATGGAAGCCACTCCTCAGTAAAAGGCACATGACAGACCGCTTGGAGTTTGCCAAAAGGCACCTAAAGGACTCTCAGACCATGAGAAACAAGGTTCTCCGGTCTGATGAAACCAAGATTGAACTCTTTGGCCTGAATGCCAAGTGTCATGTCTGGAAGAAACCTGGCACCATCCCTACGGTGACGCATGGTAGTGGCAGCATCATGCTGTGGGGATGTTCTTCAGTGGCAGGGACTGGGAGACTAGTCAGGATCGAGGAAAAGATTAACGGAGAAAAGTACAAAGAGATCCTTGATGAAAATTTGCTCCAGAGCGCTCAGGACCTCAGACTGGGGCGAAGGTTCACTTTCCAAAAGGACAATGATCCAAAGCACACAGCCAAGACAATGCAGGAGTGGCTTTAGGACAAGTCTCTGAATGTCCTTGAGTGGCCCAGCCAGAACCCGCACTTTAACCCGATCGAACATCTCAGGAGAGACCTGAAAATAGCTGTGCAGCGACGCTCCCCATCCAACCTGACAGAGCTTGAGAGGTTCTGCAGAGAACAATGGGAGAAACTTCCCAAATACAAGTGTGCCAAGCTTGTAGCGTCATACCCAAGAAGACTTGAGACTGTAATCGCTGCCAAATGTGCTTCAACAAAGTCCTGAGTAAAGGGTCTGAATACTTATGTAAATGTGATATTTCCATTTTTAATAAATGTCGAAAAAACAGTTTTTGCTTTGTCATTATGGGGTATTGATTGTGTGTAGATTGAATATATATATATATATAAAATACATTTTAGAATAAGGCTGTAACAAAACGTGAAAAAAGATCAAGGGGTCTCAATACTTTCCGACTGCACAGTGTGTATATATATCAATATATCCTCTTTCTTCTCAAAGTTATTGAACAAGTTGTAATCATGACTTCAAGTCACCTCCTGGCTTCAACACTAGGGGAGCAGGCTCACACAGGTTCACACATCAGACCTGGACTCCCATTGGAACAAATGTCCTGCATAGAGGTGAGACTACTATTTCCCTCTGTCAGACTCTGTGGTGTTCTGGCACCTTATAAGACACATCCACTCCCAGGGGGTTAGCGTCTGATCACCACCTGCTCGTAGGGCCCCGCGCCAACCCTGAAAGAGAACGCCACACACGTTATTATCTAACCAGCAACAACTCACACCAAACAAGTGAAAGGGTGTTGCTGAAAAACTCTTCACAACAAACAATCACATTCTATTAATTACATATTCTATCTATTGGCCCATTAAAGGGATAGTGCAAGATTTTGACAATTAAGCCCTTTATCTACTTAATGGATATGTTTTATGTCTGTGTCCAGTATGAAGGAAGTTAGAGGTAGATAGTTAATTGCCAAAATTGTGCCCTATCCCCAGTGACAGTGATTGTTGCTAGGAGTGCCTGCTGTTGTGTGTCCCTTTGTAGTCATGCTATCTCTATGGTGTCACCCACCTGGTGTGTTGGCTTCCCAGCGCTGTGCTTCCACCTGGACCAACAAACAGCCTGAGCCCCTCCTCTGTAACGCACAAACAAGATACTGTCAATCAACGCAAGGTCACCGCGCTGCCAAAATGGCCCATGGTTATTTGCTTAGCCATCTAAAAATAAGTGGTTATTGACAAGCATTCTTTACTGTGAGAGAGACGGGGAGTGGAGGGGCTTTACTGTGAGAGAGACAGGGAGTGGAGGGGCTTTACTGTGAGAGAGACAGGGAGTGGAGGGGCTTTACTGTGAGAGAGACGGGGAGTGGAGGGGCTTTACTGTGAGAGAGACAGGGAGTGGAGGGGCTTTACTGTGAGAGAGACGGGGAGTGGAGGGGCTTTACTGTGAGAGAGACAGGGAGTGGAGGGGCTTTACTGTGAGAGAGACGGGGAGTGGAGGGGCTTTACTGTGAGAGAGACGGGGAGTGGAGGAGCTTTACTGTGAGAGAGACGGGGAGTGGAGGGGCTTTACTGTGAGAGAGACGGGGAGTGGAGGGGCTTTACTGTGAGAGAGACGGGGAGTGGAGGGGCTTTACTGTGAGAGAGACAGGGAGTGGAGGAGCTTTACTGTGAGAGACAGGGAGTGGAGGGGCTTTACCGTGAGAGACAGGGAGTGGAGGGGCTTTACCGTGAGAGACAGGGAGTGGAGGGGCTTTACTGTGAGAGAGACGGGGAGTGGAGGGGCTTTACTGTGAGAGAGACGGGGAGTGGAGGGGCTTTACTGTGAGAGAGACGGGGAGTGGAGGGGCTTTACTGTGAGAGAGACAGGGAGTGGAGGAGCTTTACTGTGAGAGACAGGGAGTGGAGGGGCTTTACCGTGAGAGACAGGGAGTGGAGGGGCTTTACCGTGAGAGACAGGGAGTGGAGGGGCTTTACTGTGAGAGAGACGGGGAGTGGAGGGGCTTTACTGTGAGAGAGACAGGGAGTGGAGGGGCTTTACTGTGAGAGAGACAGGGAGTGGAGGGGCTTTACTGTGAGAGAGACAGGGAGTGGAGGAGCTTTACTGTGAGAGAGACGGGGAGTGGAGGGGCTTTACTGTGAGAGAGACAGGGAGTGGAGGGGCTTTACTGTGAGAGACAGGGAGTGGAGGGGCTTTACTGTGAGAGAGACAGGGAGTGGAGGGGCTTTACTGTGAGAGAGACGGGGAGGGGAGGGGCTTTACCGTGAGAGAGACGGGGAGTGGAGGGGCTTTACTGTGAGAGAGACGGGGAGTGGAGGGGCTTTACTGTGAGAGACCGGGAGTGGAGGGGCTTTACTGTGAGAGAGACGGGGAGTGGAGGAGCTTTACTGTGAGAGAGACGGGGAGTGGAGGGGCTTTACTGTGAGAGAGACGGGGAGTGGAGGGGCTTTACTGTGAGAGAGACAGGGGAGTGGAGGGGCTTTACTGTGAGAGAGACAGGGAGTGGAGGGGCTTTACTGTGAGAGAGACAGGGAGTGGAGGGGCTTTACTGTGAGAGAGACAGGGAGTGGAGGGGCTTTACTGTGAGAGACAGGAAGTGGAGGGGCTTTACTGTGAGAGAGACGGGGAGTGGAGGGGCTTTACTGTGAGAGAGACGGGGAGTGGAGGGGCTTTACTGTGAGAGAGACGGGGAGTGGAGGGGCTTTACCGTGAGAGACGGGGAGTGGAGGAGCTTTACCGTGAGAGAGACAGGGAGTGGAGGGGCTTTACTGTGAGAGAGACAGGGAGTGGAGGGGCTTTACTGTGAGAGAGACAGGGAGTGGAGGGGCTTTACTGTGAGAGAGACAGGGAGTGGAGGGGCTTTACCGTGAGAGAGACAGGGAGTGGAGGGGCTTTACTGTGAGTGAGACAGGGAGTGGAGGGGCTTTACCGTGAGAGAGACAGGGAGTTAAGGGGCTTTGAAAAAACTAGTCAACTGAAATAGCTAATCAAAAAGTCCATTAGGTAAAGCAGAAGAAAGTGACCATAACTTGTGATGTGTACAGGACAGTATAGTCTGTCTGATGTGACTGGTGTATGCAGAGCTCTGCCTGGAGTCATCTCTCACATACTAAACTCTCTCTCCACTATGGCCTATATTCCTGCTAGTATCCATGGAAACAGTTTCCTCTACAATAGACTCCACTAAACCTTGGCTGCAGTCTCTGAAGAAAGAGAGCTGGGTAAAGTCTAGTCCTCTGAGCTAGTCTAAGTGTCTGAGTTGGGTAAAGTCTAGTCCTCTGAGCTAGTCTAAGTGTCTGAGCTGGGTAAAGTCTAGTCCTCTGAGCTAGTCTAAGTGTCTGAGCTGGGTAAAGTCTAGTCCTCTGAGCTAGTCTAAGTGTCTGAGCTGGGTAAAGTCTAGTCCTCTGAGCTAGTCTAAGTGTCTGAGCTGGGTAAAGTCTAGTCCTCTGAGCTTGTCTAAGTGTCTGAGCTGGGTAAAGTCTAGTCCTCTAAGCTTGTCTAAGTGTCTGAGCTGGGTAAAGTCTAGTCCTCTGAGCTAGTCTAAGTGTCTGAGCTGGGTAAAGTCTAGTCCTCTGAGCTAGTCTAAGTGTCTGAGCTGGGTAAAGTCTAGTCCTCTGAGCTAGTCTAAGTGTCTGAGCTGGGTAAAGTCTAGTCCTCTGAGCTAGTCTAAGTGTCTGAGCTGGGTAAAGTCTAGTCCTCTGAGCTAGTCTAAGTGTCTGAGCTGGGTAAAGTCTAGTCCTCTGAGCTAGTCTAAGTGTCTGAGCTGGGTAAAGTCTAGTCCTCTAAGCTTGTCTAAGTGTCTGAGCGGGTAAAGTCTAGTCCTCTGAGCTAGTCTAAGTGTCTGAGCTGGGTAAAGTCTAGTCCTCTGAGCTAGTCTAAGTGTCTGAGCTGGGTAAAGTCTAGTCCTCTGAGCTAGTCTAAGTGTCTGAGCTGGGTAACATCTAGCATGGTGAGCGTACCCTCAGCGCTGGAGTCCAGCAGGCCGTGGCTGAAGTCCTGGCTCTGGAGGATCTTCTCCACGATGTCGTCAGCGTCTACCCGTGTGGCGTCTACCCTCTTCAGCTGACACTCCACCGAGCTCTGCTTCACTGGATGCCTGACACACACACACACACACACACACACACACACACACACACACACACACACACACACACACACACACACACACACACACACACGTGAGAAAGAAAGAAGGGTGGATGAGATGGAACATTGCCAGCAGCACCATAACAGACTACTGTCCTCGTCTGATGATTACATTGTAATACTCCGTTGAAAGGTCAGAGGTGAGTGAGTGTGTAGATATTACCTGCTGAGTCTCTCTGAGGAGGCAGAGCTCTTTGCGGGGGTGAGGGGGTGTTCAGGCACAGGGGAGCAGGAACAGGTGACAGAGACAGGAGGTGTAGAGCGGGCCTCCCTCTCAGCCCCCCGGTCCACGCTGGGTTCAGGAATACTGCCGATGCCAGTGGAGGCAGAGCCCGCTGAGGGGTTCCTCTTGTGTGTGAGCTCTGATAGGCTGGAGGAGCGTGAGTGACCTGAGCTATAGCCTATGGGGAACGAGTAGGCAATGTTACACTCCACACGACAGTGACAGACACTTAATGGATACAGATTTCACAACCACAAAGATAACTCTGAGGGCAAGCTATGGCTTTTCAGACATTCATACATACTATTCATATCTTATTTCATTCATAATAGGTCATAACCATTTCTAATCAATATCTGGTTCAGACACGGTGTTTAGATACCTGACACTTTGGACTGTTGGCTGGCATAGCTGGATGTCCTAGAGTGGCCATATGCTCTTAGCTCATCCGGAACAGATACACACTTCCTTGGGGGCTCTGAGCAGGAGGGGATAGCAGCACAACGTCAGCACAACATCAGCACAACATCAGCACTAATGATTAGTGAATAACAGAGTTCAATCTTGCCATACTGCTGTAAATCAATTCAAAAGTGTCCAGAGCTGGCAGGATGTGTTTGGGTGAGTGTTCCTGCTACGCAGAGGCAGGGTGTGTGTGTATGGGGAGGCAGGGTGTGTGGGTGTACCTGGTACGGGGAGACAGGGTGTGTGTGTGTACCTGGTATGGGGAGGCAGGGTGTGTGTGTACGGGGAGGCAGGGTGTGTGGGTGTACCTGGTACGGGGAGACAGGGTGTGTGTGTGTACCTGGTATGGGGAGGCAGGGTGTGTACCTGGTATGGGGAGGCAGGGTGTGTGGGTGTACCTGGTATGGGGAGGCAGGGTGTGTGTGTGTACCTGGTATGGGGAGGCAGGGTGTGTGGGTGCACCTGGTACGGGGAGACAGGGTGTGTGTGTGTACCTGGTATGGGGAGGCAGGGTGTGGGTGTACCTGGTATGGGGAGGCAGGGTGTGTGGGTGTACCTGGTATGGGGAGGCAGGGTGTGTGGGTGTACCTGGTATGGGGAGGCAGGGTGTGTGTGTGTACCTGGTATGGGGAGGCAGGGTGTGTGTGTGTACCTGGTATGGGGAGGCAGGGTGTGTGTGTGTGTACCTGGTATGGGGAGGCAGGGTGTGTGTGTGTACCTGGTATGGGGAGGCAGGGTGTGTGTGTGTACCTGGTATGGGGAGGCAGGGTGTGTGTGTGTACCTGGTATGGGGAGGCAGGGTGTGTGGGTGTACCTGGTATGGGGAGGCAGGGTGTGGGTGTACCTGGTATGGGGAGGCAGGGTGTGTGTGTACCTGGTATGGGGAGGCAGGGTGTGTGGGTGTGGGTGTACCTGGTATGGGGAGGCAGGGTGTGTGGGTGTACCTGGTATGGGGAGGCAGGGTGTGTGGGTGTACCTGGTATGGGGAGGCAGGGTGTGTGGGTGTACCTGGTATGGGGAGGCAGGGTGTGTGGGTGTACCTGGTATGGGGAGGCAGGGTGTGTGGGTGTGGGTGTACCTGGTATGGGGAGGCAGGGTGTGGTACCTGGTATGGGGAGGCAGGGTGTGTGGGTGTACCTGGTATGGGGAGGCAGGGTGTGTACCTGGTATGGGGAGGCAGGGTGTGTGGGTGTACCTGGTATGGGGAGGCAGGGTGTGTACCTGGTATGGGGAGGCAGGGTGTGTGGGTGTACCTGGTATGGGGAGGCAGGGTGTGTGTGTACCTGGTATGGAGAGGCAGGGTGTGTGGGTGTACCTGGTATGGGGAGGCAGGGTGTGTGGGTGTACCTGGTATGGGGAGGCAGGGTGTGTGGGTGTACCTGGTATGGGGAGGCAGGGTGTGGGTGTACCTGGTATGGGGAGGCAGGGTGTGTGTGTGTACCTGGTATGGGGAGGCAGGGTGAGGGTGTACCTGGTATGGGGAGGCAGGGTGTGGGTGTACCTGGTATGGGGAGGCAGGGTGTGGGTGTACCTGGTATGGGGAGGCAGGGTGTGTGTGTGTGTACCTGGTATGGGGAGGCAGGGTGTGTGGGTGTACCTGGTATGGGGAGGCAGGGTGTGTGTGTGTACCTGGTATGGGGAGGCAGGGTGTGTGTGTGTACCTGGTATGGGGAGGCAGGGTGAGGGTGTACCTGGTATGGGGAGGCAGGGTGTGTGTGTGTGTGTACCTGGTATGGGGAGGCAGGGTGTGTGGGTGTACCTGGTATGGGGAGGCAGGGTGTGTGTGTGTACCTGGTATGGGGAGGCAGGGTGTGTGTGTGTACCTGGTATGGGGAGGCAGGGTGTGTGTGTGTACCTGGTATGGGGAGGCAGGGTGTGTGTGTGTACCTGGTATGGGGAGGCAGGGTGTGTGTGTGTACCTGGTATGGGGAGGCAGGGTGTGTGTGTGTACCTGGTATGGGGAGGCAGGGTGTGTGTGTACCTGGTATGGGGAGGCAGGGTGTGTGGGTGTACCTGGTATGGGGAGGCAGGGTGTGTGGGTGTACCTGGTATGGGGAGGCAGGGTGTGTGTGTGTACCTGGTATGGGGAGGCAGGGTGAGGGTGTACCTGGTATGGGGAGGCAGGGTGTGGGTGTACCTGGTATGGGGAGGCAGGGTGTGGGTGTACCTGGTATGGGGAGGCAGGGTGTGTGTGTGTGTACCTGGTATGGGGAGGCAGGGTGTGTGGGTGTACCTGGTATGGGGAGGCAGGGTGTGTGTGTGTACCTGGTATGGGGAGGCAGGGTGTGTGTGTGTACCTGGTATGGGGAGGCAGGGTGAGGGTGTACCTGCTATGGGGAGGCAGGGTGTGTGTGTGTGTGTACCTGGTATGGGGAGGCAGGGTGTGTGGGTGTACCTGGTATGGGGAGGCAGGGTGTGTGTGTACCTGGTATGGGGAGGCAGGGTGTGTGGGTGTACCTGGTATGGGGAGGCAGGGTGTGTGTGTGTACCTGGTATGGGGAGGCAGGGTGTGTGTGTGTACCTGGTATGGGGAGGCAGGGTGTGTGTGTACCTGGTATGGGGAGGCAGGGTGTGTGTGTGTACCTGGTATGGGGAGGCAGGGTGTGTGGGTGTACCTGGTATGGGGAGGCAGGGTGTGTACCTGGTATGGGGAGGCAGGGTGTGTGGGTGTACCTGGTATGGGGAGGCAGGGTGTGTGGGTGTACCTGGTATGGGGAGGCAGGGTGTGTGTGTGTACCTGGTATGGGGAGGCAGGGTGTGTGGGTGTCCCCTCCCTTCCTGTCTTCGTAGAGACACTCTGCCTCTGCCTGCTGGATGCCCAGTTTCATGGCTGTGGACGGTGGCCTAAAGGGGACACAGGGACATTGACATTCACCCTAACCCATTTTACAACCCAAACCCAACACCCCACCACACCTGTTCCAAACCTACTTCCTACCATGTACGGTTGTTGTTGGTTTGAGGATGTCCATCTGTTTGTTCATACGGTCATTTGAAAGTGACTGGCTAAATGGTATAAACACATCTTACACAACCATCCTGCCTACAACCCCATCCCTTCCTATAAACAACCTTACAACTGACTGCACAGGACATGAATCACAGTGAAGGACATGAATCACAGTAGAGGACATGAATCACAGTAGAGGACATGAATCACAGTGAAGGACATGAATCACAGTAGAGGACATTAATCACAGTAGAGGACATGAATCACAGTGAAGGACATGAATCACAGTAGAGGACATGAATCACAGTAGAGGACATGAATCCCAGTAGAGGACATGAATCACAGTAGAGGACATGAATCATACCCTATCAGAAGTGCTGATCTGAAATAAGATCCTAAAAGGTTTTCATGTATTAGCTGTGCTTCTGCTTTCATCTTTAATAACCCCGCTTTTACA
Source organism: Salmo salar (assembly GCF_965601325.2). NCBI lineage: Eukaryota > Metazoa > Chordata > Actinopteri > Salmoniformes > Salmonidae > Salmo > Salmo salar. The sequence goes on along the minus strand of NC_138304.1, from coordinate 42,400,160 downwards.
TAACCCCATCTCTCACTTCTTTTACAACACAGGAAACCACCCCATCTCTCACTTCTTTTACAACACAGGAAACCACCACGTCTCTCACTTCTTTTACAACACAGGAAACCACCCCATCTCTCACTTCTTTTACAACACAGGAAACCACCACGTCTCTCACAACACAGGAAGCGACCCCGTCTCTCACTTCTTTTACAACACAGGAAACCACCACGTCTCTCACAACACAGGAAACCACCCCGTGTCTCACTTCTTTTACAACACAGGAAACCACCACGTGTCTCACTTCTTTTACAACACAGGAAACCACCACGTGTCTCACTTCTTTTACAACACAGGAAACCACCACGTCGCTCACTTCTTTTACAACACAGGAAACCACCACGTGTCTCACTTCTTTTACAACACAGGAAACCACCACGTCTCTCACTTCTTTTACAACACAGGAAACCACCACGTCTCTCACTTCTTTTACAACACGGGAAACCACCACGTCTCTCACTTCTTTTACAACACAGGAAACCACCACGTGTCTCACTTCTTTTACAACACAGGAAACCACCCCGTCTCTCACTTCTTTTACAACACAGGAAACCACCACGTCTCTCACTTCTTTTACAACACAGGAAACCACCACATCTCTCACTTCTTTTACAACACAGGAAACCACCCCGTCTCTCACTTCTTTTACAACACAGGAAACCACCACGTCTCTCACTTCTTTTACAACACAGGAAACCACCACGTCTCTCACTTCTTTTACAACACAGGAAACCACCACGTGTCTCACTTCTTTTACAACACAGGAAACCACCACGTCTCTCACTTCTTTTACAACACAGGAACCCACCACGTCTCTCACTTCTTTTACAACACAGGAAACCACCCCGTCTCTCACTTCTTTTACAACACAGGAAACCACCACGTCTCTCACTTCTTTTACAACACAGGAAACCACCACGTGTCTCACTTCTTTTACAACACAGGAAACCACCACGTCTCTCACTTCTTTTACAACACAGGAAACCACCCCGTCTCTCACTTCTTTTACAACACAGGAAACCACCACGTCTCTCACAACACAGGAAACCACCCCGTCTCTCACTTCATTTAAAACACAGGAAACCACCCCGTCTCTCACTTCTTTTACAACACAGGAAACCACCACGTCTCTCACTTCTTTTACAACACAGGAAACCACCACGTCTCTCACTTCTTTTACAACACAGGAAACCACCACGTCTCTCACTTCTTTTACAACACAGGAAACCACCACGTCTCTCACTTCTTTTACAACACAGGAAACCACCACGTCTCTCACTTCTTTTACAACACAGGAAACCACCACGTGTCTCACTTCTTTTACAACACAGGAAACCACCACGTGTCTCACTTCTTTTACAACACAGGAAACCACCACGTCTCTCACTTCTTTTACAACACAGGAAACCACCACGTCTCTCACTTCTTTTACAACACAGGAAACCACCACGTCTCTCACTTCTTTTACAACACAGGAAACCACCACGTCTCTCACTTCTTTTACAACACAGGAAACCACCACGTCTCTCACTTCTTTTACAACACAGGAAACCACCACGTCTCTCACTTCTTTTACAACACAGGAAACCACCACGTCTCTCACTTCTTTTACAACACAGGAAACCACCACGTCTCTCACGTCTTTTACAACACAGGAAACCACCACGTCTCTCACTTCTTTTACAACACAGGAAACCACCCCGTCTCTCACTTCTTTTACAACACAGGAAACCACCCCGTCTCTCACTTCTTTTACAACACAGGAAACCACAACGTCTCTCACTTCTTTTACAACACAGGAAACCACCACGTGTCTCACAACACAGGAAACCACCCCGTCTCTCACTTCATTTAAAACACAGGAAACCACCACGTCTCTCACTTATTTTACAACACAGGAAACCACCACGTCTCTCACTTCTTTTACAAAACAGGAAACCACCACGTGTCTCACTTCTTTTACAACACAGGAAACCACCACGTCTCTCACTTCTTTTACATCACAGGAAACCACCACGTCTCTCACTTCTTTTACAACACAGGAAACCACCACGTGTCTCACTTCTTTTACAACACAGGAAACCACCACGTCTCTCACTTCTTTTACAACACAGGAAACCACCACGTCTCTCACTTCTTTTACAACACAGGAAACCACCACGTGTCTCACTTCTTTTACAACACAGGAAACCACCACGTCTCTCACTTCTTTTACAACACAGGAAACCACCACGTCTCTCACTTCTTTTACAACACAGGAAACCACCACGTGTCTCACTTCTTTTACAACACAGGAAACCACCACGTCTCTCACTTCTTTTACAACACAGGAAACCACCACGTCTCTCACTTCTTTTACAACACAGGAAACCACCACGTCTCTCACTTCTTTTACAACACAGGAAACCACCACGTGTCTCACTTCTTTTACAACACAGGAAACCACCACGTCTCTCACTTCTTTTACAACACAGGAAACCACCACGTCTCTCACTTCTTTTACAACACAGGAAACCACCACGTGTCTCACTTCTTTTACAACACAGGAAACCACCACGTCTCTCACTTCTTTTACAACACAGGAAACCACCACGTGTCTCACTTATTTTACAACACAGGAAAACACCACGTCTCTCACATCTTTTACAACACAGGAAACCACCCCGTCTCTCACTTCTTTTACAACACAGGAAACCACCACGTCTCTCACAACACAGGAAACCACCCCGTCTCTCACTTCATTTAAAACACAGGAAACCACCACGTCTCTCACTTCTTTTACAACACAGGAAACCACCACGTGTCTCACTTCTTTTACAACACAGGAAACCACCACGTCTCTCACAACACAGGAAGCGACCCCGTCTCTCACTTCTTTTACAACACAGGCAACCACCACGTCTCTCACAACACAGGAAACCACCCCGTGTCTCACTTCTTTTACAACACAGGAAACCACCACGTGTCTCACTTCTTTTACAACACAGGAAACCACCACGTGTCTCACTTCTTTTACAACACAGGAAACCACCACGTCTCTCACTTCTTTTACAACACAGGAAACCACCACGTCTCTCACTTCTTTTACAACACAGGAAACCACCACGTGTCTCACTTCTTTTACAACACAGGAAACCACCACGTCTCTCACTTCTTTTACAACACAGGAAACCACCACGTCTCTCACTTCTTTTACAACACAGGAAACCACCACATCTCTCACTTCTTTTACAACACAGGAAACCACCCCGTCTCTCACTTCTTTTACAACACAGGAAACCACCCCGTCTCTCACTTCTTTTACAACACAGGAAACCACCACGTCTCTCACTTCTTTTACAACACAGGAAACCACCACGTGTCTCACTTCTTTTACAACACAGGAAACCACCACGTCTCTCACTTCTTTTACAACACAGGAACCCACCACGTCTCTCACTTCTTTTACAACACAGGAAACCACCCCGTCTCTCACTTCTTTTACAACACAGGAAACCACCACGTCTCTCACTTCTTTTACAACACAGGAAACCACCACGTGTCTCACTTATTTTACAACACAGGAAACCACCACGTCTCTCACTTCTTTTACAACACAGGAAACCACCCCGTCTCTCACTTCTTTTACAACACAGGAAACCACCACGTCTCTCACAACACAGGAAACCACCCCGTCTCTCACTTCATTTAAAACACAGGAAACCACCCCGTCTCTCACTTCTTTTACAACACAGGAAACCACCACGTCTCTCACTTCTTTTACAACACAGGAAACCACCACGTCTCTCACTTCTTTTACAACACAGGAAACCACCACGTCTCTCACTTCTTTTACAACACAGGAAACCACCACGTCTCTCACTTCTTTTACAACACAGGAAACCACCACGTCTCTCACTTCTTTTACAACACAGGAAACCACCACGTGTCTCACTTCTTTTACAACACAGGAAACCACCACGTGTCTCACTTCTTTTACAACACAGGAAACCACCACGTCTCTCACTTATTTTACAACACAGGAAACCACCACGTCTCTCACTTCTTTTACAACACAGGAAACCACCACGTCTCTCACTTCTTTTACAACACAGGAAACCACCACGTCTCTCACTTCTTTTACAACACAGGAAACCACCACGTCTCTCACTTCTTTTACAACACAGGAAACCACCACGTCTCTCACTTCATTTTACAACACAGGAAACCACCACGTCTCTCACTTCTTTTACAACACAGGAAACCACCACGTCTCTCACGTCTTTTACAACACAGGAAACCACCACGTCTCTCACTTCTTTTACAACACAGGAAACCACCCCGTCTCTCACTTCTTTTACAACACAGGAAACCACCCCGTCTCTCACTTCTTTTACAACACAGGAAACCACAACGTCTCTCACTTCTTTTACAACACAGGAAACCACCACGTGTCTCACAACACAGGAAACCACCCCGTCTCTCACTTCATTTAAAACACAGGAAACCACCACGTCTCTCACTTATTTTACAACACAGGAAACCACCACGTCTCTCACTTCTTTTACAAAACAGGAAACCACCACGTGTCTCACTTCTTTTACAACACAGGAAACCACCACGTCTCTCACTTCTTTTACAACACAGGAAACCACCACGTCTCTCACTTCTTTTACATCACAGGAAACCACCACGTCTCTCACTTCTTTTACAACACAGGAAACCACCACGTGTCTCACTTCTTTTACAACACAGGAAACCACCACGTCTCTCACTTCTTTTACAACACAGGAAACCACCACGTCTCTCACTTCTTTTACAACACAGGAAACCACCACGTGTCTCACTTCTTTTACAACACAGGAAACCACCACGTCTCTCACTTCTTTTACAACACAGGAAACCACCACGTCTCTCACTTCTTTTACAACACAGGAAACCACCACGTGTCTCACTTCTTTTACAACACAGGAAACCACCACGTCTCTCACTTCTTTTACAACACAGGAAACCACCACGTCTCTCACTTCTTTTACAACACAGGAAACCACCACGTCTCTCACTTCTTTTACAACACAGGAAACCACCACGTGTCTCACTTCTTTTACAACACAGGAAACCACCACGTCTCTCACTTCTTTTACAACACAGGAAACCACCACGTCTCTCACTTCTTTTACAACACAGGAAACCACCACGTGTCTCACTTCTTTTACAACACAGGAAACCACCACGTCTCTCACTTCTTTTACAACACAGGAAACCACCACGTGTCTCACTTATTTTACAACACAGGAAAACACCACGTCTCTCACATCTTTTACAACACAGGAAACCACCCCGTCTCTCACTTCTTTTACAACACAGGAAACCACCACGTCTCTCACAACACAGGAAACCACCCCGTCTCTCACTTCATTTAAAACACAGGAAACCACCACGTCTCTCACTTCTTTTACAACACAGGAAACCACCACGTGTCTCACTTCTTTTACAACACAGGAAACCACCACGTCTCTCACTTCTTTTACAACACAGGAAACCACCACGTCTCTCACGTCTTTTACAACACAGGAAACCACCACGTCTCTCACTTCTTTTAAAACACAGGAAACCACCCCGACTCTCACTTCTTTTACAACACAGGAAACCACCACGTCTCTCACAACACAGGAAACCACCATGTCTCTCACTTTTTTTACAACACAGGAAACCACCACGTCTCTCACTTCTTTTACAACACAGGAAACCACCACGTCTCTCACTTCTTTTACAACACAGGAAACCACCACGTGTCTCACTTCTTTTACAACACAGGAAACCACCACGTCTCTCACTTCTTTTACAACACAGGAAACCGCCACGTCTCTCACTTCTTTTACAACACAGGAAACCGCCACGTGTCTCACTTCTTTTACAACACAGGAAACCGCCACGTGTCTCACTTCTTTTACAACACAGGAAACCGCCACGTCTCTCACTTCTTTTACAACACAGGAAACCACCACGTCTCTCACTTCTTTTACAACACAGGAAACCACCACGTGTCTCACTTCTTTTACAACACAGGAAACCACCACGTCTCTCACTTCTTTTACAACACAGGAAACCACCACGTGTCTCACTTCTTTTACAACACAGGAAACCACCACGTCTCTCACTTCTTTTACAACACAGGAAACCACCACGTCTCTCACATCTTTTATAAAACAGGAAACCACCACGTCTCTCACTTCTTTTACAACACAGGAAACCACCACGTGTCTCACTTCTTTTACAACACAGGAAACCACCACGTCTCTCACTTCTTTTACAACACAGGAAACCACCACGTGTCTCACTTCTTTTACAACACAGGAAACCACCACGTGTCTCAATTCTTTTACAACACAGGAAACCACCACGTGTCTCACTTCTTTTACAACACAGGAAACCACCACGTCTCTCACTTCTTTTACAACACAGGAACCCACCACGTCTCTCACTTCTTTTACAACACAGGAAACCACCACGTCTCTCACTTCTTTTACAACACAGGAAACCACCCCGTCTCTCACTTCTTTTACAACACAGGAAACCACCACGTGTCTCACTTCTTTTACAACACAGGAAACCACCACATCTCTCACTTCTTTTACAACACAGGAAACCACCACGTGTTTCACTTCTTTTACAACACAGGAAACCACCACGTCTCTCACTTCTTTTACAACACAGGAAACCACCACGTGTCTCACTTATTTTACAACACAGGAAAACACCACGTCTCTCACATCTTTTACAACACAGGAAACCACCCCGTCTCTCACTTCTTTTACAACACAGGAAACCACCACGTCTCTCACAACACAGGAAACCACCCCGTCTCTCACTTCATTTAAAACACAGGAAACCACCACGTCTCTCACTTCTTTTACAACACAGGAAACCACCACGTGTCTCACTTCTTTTACAACACAGGAAACCACCACGTCTCTCACTTCTTTTACAACACAGGAAACCACCACGTCTCTCACTTCTTTTACAACACAGGAAACCACCCCGACTCTCACTTCTTTTACAACACAGGAAACCACCACGTCTCTCACAACACAGGAAACCACCACGTCTCTCACTTCTTTTACAACACAGGAAACCACCACGTCTCTCACTTCTTTTACAACACAGGAAACCACCACGTGTCTCACTTCTTTTACAACACAGGAAACCACCACGTCTCTCACTTCTTTTACAACACAGGAAACCGCCACGTCTCTCACTTCTTTTACAACACAGGAAACCGCCACGTGTCTCACTTCTTTTACAACACAGGAAACCGCCACGTGTCTCACTTCTTTTACAACACAGGAAACCGCCACGTCTCTCACTTCTTTTACAACACAGGAAACCACCACGTCTCTCACTTCTTTTACAACACAGGAAACCACCACGTGTCTCACTTCTTTTACAACACAGGAAACCACCACGTCTCTCACTTCTTTTACAACACAGGAAACCACCACGTGTCTCACTTCTTTTACAACACAGGAAACCACCACGTCTCTCACTTCTTTTACAACACAGGAAACCACCCCGACTCTCACTTCTTTTACAACACAGGAAACCACCACGTCTCTCACAACACAGGAAACCACCACGTCTCTCACTTCTTTTACAACACAGGAAACCACCACGTCTCTCACTTCTTTTACAACACAGGAAACCACCACGTGTCTCACTTCTTTTACAACACAGGAAACCACCACGTCTCTCACTTCTTTTACAACACAGGAAACCGCCACGTCTCTCACTTCTTTTACAACACAGGAAACCGCCACGTGTCTCACTTCTTTTACAACACAGGAAACCTCCACGTGTCTCACTTCTTTTACAACACAGGAAACCGCCACGTCTCTCACTTCTTTTACAACACAGGAAACCACCACGTCTCTCACTTCTTTTACAACACAGGAAACCACCACGTGTCTCACTTCTTTTACAACACAGGAAACCACCACGTCTCTCACTTCTTTTACAACACAGGAAACCACCACGTGTCTCACTTCTTTTACAACACAGGAAACCACCACGTCTCTCAATTCTTTTACAACACAGGAAACCACCACGTCTCTCACTTCTTTTACAACACAGGAAACCACCACGTCTCTCACTTCTTTTACAACACAGGAAACCACCCCGTCTCTCACTTCTTTTACAACACAGGAAACCACCCCGTCTCTCACTTCTTTTACAACACAGGAAACCACAACGTCTCTCACTTCTTTTACAACACAGGAAACCACCACGTGTCTCACAACACAGGAAACCACCCCGTCTCTCACTTCATTTAAAACACAGGAAACCACCACGTCTCTCACTTATTTTACAACACAGGAAACCACCACGTCTCTCACTTCTTTTACAACACAGGAAACCACCACGTGTCTCACTTCTTTTACATCACAGGAAACCACCACGTCTCTCACTTCTTTTACAACACAGGAAACCACCACGTCTCTCACTTCTTTTACATCACAGGAAACCACCACGTCTCTCACTTCTTTTACAACACAGGAAACCACCACGTGTCTCACTTCTTTTACAACACAGGAAACCACCACGTCTCTCACTTCTTTTACAACACAGGAAACCACCACGTCTCTCACTTCTTTTACAACACAGGAAACCACCACGTGTCTCACTTCTTTTACAACACAGGAAACCACCACGTCTCTCACTTCTTTTACAACACAGGAAACCACCACGTCTCTCACTTCTTTTACAACACAGGAAACCACCACGTGTCTCACTTCTTTTACAACACAGGAAACCACCACGTCTCTCACTTCTTTTACAACACAGGAAACCACCACGTGTCTCACTTATTTTACAACACAGGAAAACACCACGTCTCTCACATCTTTTACAACACAGGAAACCACCCCGTCTCTCACTTCTTTTACAACACAGGAAACCACCACGTCTCTCACAACACAGGAAACCACCCCGTCTCTCACTTCATTTAAAACACAGGAAACCACCACGTCTCTCACTTCTTTTACAACACAGGAAACCACCACGTGTCTCACTTCTTTTACAACACAGGAAACCACCACGTCTCTCACTTCTTTTACAACACAGGAAACCACCACGTCTCTCACTTCTTTTACAACACAGGAAACCACCACGTCTCTCACTTCTTTTAATACACAGGAAACCACCCCGACTCTCACTTCTTTTACAACACAGGAAACCACCACGTCTGTCACAACACAGGAAACCACCATGTCTCTCACTTTTTTTACAACACAGGAAACCACCACGTCTCTCACTTCTTTTACAACACAGGAAACCACCACGTCTCTCACTTCTTTTACAACACAGGAAACCACCACGTGTCTCACTTCTTTTACAACACAGGAAACCACCACGTCTCTCACTTCTTTTACAACACAGGAAACCGCCACGTCTCTCACTTCTTTTACAACACAGGAAACCGCCACGTGTCTCACTTCTTTTACAACACAGGAAACCGCCACGTGTCTCACTTCTTTTACAACACAGGAAACCGCCACGTCTCTCACTTCTTTTACAACACAGGAAACCACCACGTCTCTCACTTCTTTTACAACACAGGAAACCACCACGTGTCTCACTTCTTTTACAACACAGGAAACCACCACGTCTCTCACTTCTTTTACAACACAGGAAACCACCACGTGTCTCACTTCTTTTACAACACAGGAAACCACCACGTCTCTCACTTCTTTTACAACACAGGAAACCACCACGTCTCTCACATCTTTTATAAAACAGGAAACCACCACGTCTCTCACTTCTTTTACAACACAGGAAACCACCACGTGTCTCACTTCTTTTACAACACAGGAAACCACCACGTCTCTCACTTCTTTTACAACACAGGAAACCACCACGTGTCTCACTTCTTTTACAACACAGGAAACCACCACGTGTCTCACTTCTTTTACAACACAGGAAACCACCACGTGTCTCACTTCTTTTACAACACAGGAAACCACCACGTCTCTCACTTCTTTTACAACACAGGAACCCACCACGTCTCTCACTTCTTTTACAACACAGGAAACCACCACGTCTCTCACTTCTTTTACAACACAGGAAACCACCCCGTCTCTCACTTCTTTTACAACACAGGAAACCACCACGTGTCTCACTTCTTTTACAACACAGGAAACCACCACGTCTCTCACTTCTTTTACAACACAGGAAACCACCACGTGTCTCACTTCTTTTACAACACAGGAAACCACCACGTCTCTCACTTCTTTTACAACACAGGAAACCACCACGTGTCTCACTTATTTTACAACACAGGAAAACACCACGTCTCTCACATCTTTTACAACACAGGAAACCACCCCGTCTCTCACAACACAGGAAACCACCCCGTCTCTCACTTCATTTAAAACACAGGAAACCACCACGTCTCTCACTTCTTTTACAACACAGGAAACCACCACGTGTCTCACTTCTTTTACAACACAGGAAACCACCACGTCTCTCACTTCTTTTACAACACAGGAAACCACCACGTCTCTCACTTCTTTTACAACACAGGAAACCACCACGTCTCTCACTTCTTTTAAAACACAGGAAACCACCCCGACTCTCACTTCTTTTACAACACAGGAAACCACCACGTCTCTCACAACACAGGAAACCACCACGTCTCTCACTTCTTTTACAACACAGGAAACCACCACGTCTCTCACTTCTTTTACAACACAGGAAACCACCACGTGTCTCACTTCTTTTACAACACAGGAAACCACCACGTCTCTCACTTCTTTTACAACACAGGAAACCACCACGTCTCTCACTTCTTTTACAACACAGGAAACCACCACGTGTCTCACTTCTTTTACAACACAGGAAACCACCACGTCTCTCACTTCTTTTACAACACAGGAAACCACCACGTGTCTCACTTATTTTACAACACAGGAAAACACCACGTCTCTCACATCTTTTACAACACAGGAAACCACCCCGTCTCTCACTTCTTTTACAACACAGGAAACCACCACGTCTCTCACAACACAGGAAACCACCCCGTCTCTCACTTAATTTAAAACACAGGAAACCACCACGTCTCTCACTTCTTTTACAACACAGGAAACCACCACGTGTCTCACTTCTTTTACAACACAGGAAACCACCACGTCTCTCACTTCTTTTACAACACAGGAAACCACCACGTCTCTCACTTCTTTTACAACACAGGAAACCACCACGTCTCTCACTTCTTTTAATACACAGGAAACCACCCCGACTCTCACTTCTTTTACAACACAGGAAACCACCACGTCTCTCACAACACAGGAAACCACCATGTCTCTCACTTTTTTTACAACACAGGAAACCACCACGTCTCTCACTTCTTTTACAACACAGGAAACCACCACGTCTCTCACTTCTTTTACAACACAGGAAACCACCACGTGTCTCACTTCTTTTACAACACAGGAAACCACCACGTCTCTCACTTCTTTTACAACACAGGAAACCACCACGTGTCTCACTTCTTTTACAACACAGGAAACCACCACGTCTCTCACTTCTTTTACAACACAGGAAACCGCCACGTCTCTCACTTCTTTTACAACACAGGAAACCGCCACGTGTCTCACTTCTTTTACAACACAGGAAACCGCCACGTGTCTCACTTCTTTTACAACACAGGAAACCGCCACGTCTCTCACTTCTTTTACAACACAGGAAACCACCACGTCTCTCACTTCTTTTACAACACAGGAAACCACCACGTGTCTCACTTCTTTTACAACACAGGAAACCACCACGTCTCTCACTTCTTTTACAACACAGGAAACCACCACGTGTCTCACTTCTTTTACAACACAGGAAACCACCACGTCTCTCACTTCTTTTACAACACAGGAAACCACCACGTCTCTCACATCTTTTATAAAACAGGAAACCACCACGTCTCTCACTTCTTTTACAACACAGGAAACCACCACGTGTCTCACTTCTTTTACAACACAGGAAACCACCACGTCTCTCACTTCTTTTACAACACAGGAAACCACCACGTCTCTCACTTCTTTTACAACACAGGAAACCACCACGTGTCTCACTTCTTTTACAACACAGGAAACCACCACGTCTCTCACTTCTTTTACAACACAGGAAACCACCACGTCTCTCACTTCTTTTACAACACAGGAAACCACCACGTGTCTCACTTCTTTTACAACACAGGAAACCACCACGTCTCTCACTTCTTTTACAACACAGGAAACCACCACGTGTCTCACTTATTTTACAACACAGGAAAACACCACGTCTCTCACATCTTTTACAACACAGGAAACCACCCCGTCTCTCACTTCTTTTACAACACAGGAAACCACCACGTCTCTCACAACACAGGAAACCACCCCGTCTCTCACTTCATTTAAAACACAGGAAACCACCACGTCTCTCACTTCTTTTACAACACAGGAAACCACCACGTGTCTCACTTCTTTTACAACACAGGAAACCACCACGTCTCTCACTTCTTTTACAACACAGGAAACCACCACGTCTCTCACTTCTTTTACAACACAGGAAACCACCACGTCTCTCACTTCTTTTAATACACAGGAAACCACCCCGACTCTCACTTCTTTTACAACACAGGAAACCACCACGTCTCTCACAACACAGGAAACCACCATGTCTCTCACTTTTTTTACAACACAGGAAACCACCACGTCTCTCACTTCTTTTACAACACAGGAAACCACCACGTCTCTCACTTCTTTTACAACACAGGAAACCACCACGTGTCTCACTTCTTTTACAACACAGGAAACCACCACGTCTCTCACTTCTTTTACAACACAGGAAACCACCACGTGTCTCACTTCTTTTACAACACAGGAAACCACCACGTCTCTCACTTCTTTTACAACACAGGAAACCGCCACGTCTCTCACTTCTTTTACAACACAGGAAACCGCCACGTGTCTCACTTCTTTTACAACACAGGAAACCGCCACGTGTCTCACTTCTTTTACAACACAGGAAACCGCCACGTCTCTCACTTCTTTTACAACACAGGAAACCACCACGTCTCTCACTTCTTTTACAACACAGGAAACCACCACGTGTCTCACTTCTTTTACAACACAGGAAACCACCACGTCTCTCACTTCTTTTACAACACAGGAAACCACCACGTGTCTCACTTCTTTTACAACACAGGAAACCACCACGTCTCTCACTTCTTTTACAACACAGGAAACCACCACGTCTCTCACATCTTTTATAAAACAGGAAACCACCACGTCTCTCACTTCTTTTACAACACAGGAAACCACCACGTGTCTCACTTCTTTTACAACACAGGAAACCACCACGTCTCTCACTTCTTTTACAACACAGGAAACCACCACGTGTCTCACTTCTTTTACAACACAGGAAACCACCACGTGTCTCACTTCTTTTACAACACAGGAAACCACCACGTGTCTCACTTTTTTTACAACACAGGAAACCACCACGTCTCTCACTTCTTTTACAACACAGGAACCCACCACGTCTCTCACTTCTTTTACAACACAGGAAACCACCACGTCTCTCACTTCTTTTACAACACAGGAAACCACCACGTGTCTCACTTCTTTTACAACACAGGAAACCACCACGTGTCTCACTTCTTTTACAACACAGGAAACCACCACGTCTCTCACTTCTTTTACAACACAGGAAACCACCACGTCTCTCACTTCTTTTACAACACAGGAAACCACCACGTGTCTCACTTCTTTTACAACACAGGAAACCACCACGTCTCTCACTTCTTTTACAACACAGGAAACCACCACGTGTCTCACTTATTTTACAACACAGGAAAACACCACGTCTCTCACATCTTTTACAACACAGGAAACCACCCCGTCTCTCACTTCTTTTACAACACAGGAAACCACCACGTCTCTCACAACACAGGAAACCACCCCGTCTCTCACTTCATTTAAAACACAGGAAACCACCACGTCTCTCACTTCTTTTACAACACAGGAAACCACCACGTGTCTCACTTCTTTTACAACACAGGAAACCACCACGTCTCTCACTTCTTTTACAACACAGGAAACCACCCCGACTCTCACTTCTTTTACAACACAGGAAACCACCACGTCTCTCACAACACAGGAAACCACCACGTCTCTCACTTCTTTTACAACACAGGAAACCACCACGTCTCTCACTTCTTTTACAACACAGGAAACCACCACGTGTCTCACTTCTTTTACAACACAGGAAACCACCACGTCTCTCACTTCTTTTACAACACAGGAAACCGCCACGTCTCTCACTTCTTTTACAACACAGGAAACCGCCACGTGTCTCACTTCTTTTACAACACAGGAAACCGCCACGTGTCTCACTTCTTTTACAACACAGGAAACCGCCACGTCTCTCACTTCTTTTACAACACAGGAAACCACCACGTGTCTCACTTCTTTTACAACACAGGAAACCACCACGTCTCTCACTTCTTTTACAACACAGGAAACCACCACGTGTCTCACTTCTTTTACAACACAGGAAACCACCACGTCTCTCACTTCTTTTACAACACAGGAAACCACCACGTCTCTCACATCTTTTATAAAACAGGAAACCACCACGTCTCTCACTTCTTTTACAACACAGGAAACCACCACGTGTCTCACTTCTTTTACAACACAGGAAACCACCACGTCTCTCACTTTTACAACACAGGAAACCACCACGTGTCTCACTTCTTTTACAACACAGGAAACCACCACGTGTCTCACTTCTTTTACAACACAGGAAACCACCACGTGTCTCACTTCTTTTACAACACAGGAAATCACCACGTCTCTCACTTCTTTTACAACACAGGAACCCACCACGTCTCTCACTTCTTTTACAACACAGGAAACCACCACGTCTCTCACTTCTTTTACAACACAGGAAACCACCACGTGTCTCACTTCTTTTACAACACAGGAAACCACCACGTCTCTCACTTCTTTTACAACACAGGAAACCACCACGTCTCTCACTTCTTTTACAACACAGGAAACCACCACGTCTCTCACTTCTTTTACAACACAGGAAACCACCACGTGTCTCACTTCTTTTACAACACAGGAAACCACCACGTCTCTCACTTCTTTTACAACACAGGAAACCACCACGTCTCTCACTTCTTTTACAACACAGGAAACCACCACGTGTCTCACTTCTTTTACAACACAGGAAACCACCACGTCTCTCACTTCTTTTACAACACAGGAAACCACCACGTCTCTCACATCTTTTATAAAACAGGAAACCACCACGTCTCTCACTTCTTTTACAACACAGGAAACCACCACGTGTCTCACTTCTTTTACAACACAGGAAACCACCACGTCTCTCACTTCTTTTACAACACAGGAAACCACCACGTGTCTCACTTCTTTTACAACACAGGAAACCACCACGTGTCTCACTTCTTTTACAACACAGGAAACCACCACGTGTCTCACTTCTTTTACAACACAGGAAACCACCACGTCTCTCACTTCTTTTACAACACAGGAACCCACCACGTCTCTCACTTCTTTTACAACACAGGAAACCACCACGTCTCTCACTTCTTTTACAACACAGGAAACCACCACGTGTCTCACTTCTTTTACAACACAGGAAACCACCACGTGTCTCACTTCTTTTACAACACAGGAAACCACCACGTCTCTCACTTCTTTTACAACACAGGAAACCACCACGTCTCTCACTTCTTTTACAACACAGGAAACCACCACGTGTCTCACTTCTTTTACAACACAGGAAACCACCACGTCTCTCACTTCTTTTACAACACAGGAAACCACCACGTGTCTCACTTATTTTACAACACAGGAAAACACCACGTCTCTCACATCTTTTACAACACAGGAAACCACCCCGTCTCTCACTTCTTTTACAACACAGGAAACCACCACGTCTCTCACAACACAGGAAACCACCCCGTCTCTCACTTCATTTAAAACACAGGAAACCACCACGTCTCTCACTTCTTTTACAACACAGGAAACCACCACGTGTCTCACTTCTTTTACAACACAGGAAACCACCACGTGTCTCACTTCTTTTACAACACAGGAAACCACCACGTCTCTCACTTCTTTTACAACACAGGAAACCACCACGTCTCTCACATCTTTTATAAAACAGGAAACCACCACGTCTCTCACTTCTTTTACAACACAGGAAACCACCACGTGTCTCACTTCTTTTACAACACAGGAAACCACCACGTCTCTCACTTCTTTTACAACACAGGAAACCACCACGTGTCTCACTTCTTTTACAACACAGGAAACCACCACGTGTCTCACTTCTTTTACAACACAGGAAACCACCACGTGTCTCACTTCTTTTACAACACAGGAAACCACCACGTCTCTCACTTCTTTTACAACACAGGAACCCACCACGTCTCTCACTTCTTTTACAACACAGGAAACCACCACGTCTCTCACTTCTTTTACAACACAGGAAACCACCACGTGTCTCACTTCTTTTACAACACAGGAAACCACCACGTCTCTCACTTCTTTTACAACACAGGAAACCACCACGTCTCTCACTTCTTTTACAACACAGGAAACCACCACGTGTCTCACTTCTTTTACAACACAGGAAACCACCACGTCTCTCACTTCTTTTACAACACAGGAAACCACCACGTCTCTCACTTCTTTTACAACACAGGAAACCACCACGTGTCTCACTTCTTTTACAACACAGGAAACCACCACGTCTCTCACTTCTTTTACAACACAGGAAACCACCACGTCTCTCACATCTTTTATAAAACAGGAAACCACCACGTCTCTCACTTCTTTTACAACACAGGAAACCACCACGTGTCTCACTTCTTTTACAACACAGGAAACCACCACGTCTCTCACTTCTTTTACAACACAGGAAACCACCACGTCTCTCACATCTTTTATAAAACAGGAAACCACCACGTCTCTCACTTCTTTTACAACACAGGAAACCACCACGTGTCTCACTTCTTTTACAACACAGGAAACCACCACGTCTCTCACTTCTTTTACAACACAGGAAACCACCACGTGTCTCACTTCTTTTACAACACAGGAAACCACCACGTGTCTCACTTCTTTTACAACACAGGAAACCACCACGTGTCTCACTTCTTTTACAACACAGGAAACCACCACGTCTCTCACTTCTTTTACAACACAGGAACCCACCACGTCTCTCACTTCTTTTACAACACAGGAAACCACCACGTCTCTCACTTCTTTTACAACACAGGAAACCACCACGTGTCTCACTTCTTTTACAACACAGGAAACCACCACGTGTCTCACTTCTTTTACAACACAGGAAACCACCACGTCTCTCACTTCTTTTACAACACAGGAAACCACCACGTCTCTCACTTCTTTTACAACACAGGAAACCACCACGTGTCTCACTTCTTTTACAACACAGGAAACCACCACGTCTCTCACTTCTTTTACAACACAGGAAACCACCACGTGTCTCACTTATTTTACAACACAGGAAAACACCACGTCTCTCACATCTTTTACAACACAGGAAACCACCCCGTCTCTCACTTCTTTTACAACACAGGAAACCACCACGTCTCTCACAACACAGGAAACCACCCCGTCTCTCACTTCATTTAAAACACAGGAAACCACCACGTCTCTCACTTCTTTTACAACACAGGAAACCACCACGTGTCTCACTTCTTTTACAACACAGGAAACCACCACGTGTCTCACTTCTTTTACAACACAGGAAACCACCACGTCTCTCACTTCTTTTACAACACAGGAAACCACCACGTCTCTCACATCTTTTATAAAACAGGAAACCACCACGTCTCTCACTTCTTTTACAACACAGGAAACCACCACGTGTCTCACTTCTTTTACAACACAGGAAACCACCACGTCTCTCACTTCTTTTACAACACAGGAAACCACCACGTGTCTCACTTCTTTTACAACACAGGAAACCACCACGTGTCTCACTTCTTTTACAACACAGGAAACCACCACGTGTCTCACTTCTTTTACAACACAGGAAACCACCACGTCTCTCACTTCTTTTACAACACAGGAACCCACCACGTCTCTCACTTCTTTTACAACACAGGAAACCACCACGTCTCTCACTTCTTTTACAACACAGGAAACCACCACGTGTCTCACTTCTTTTACAACACAGGAAACCACCACGTCTCTCACTTCTTTTACAACACAGGAAACCACCACGTCTCTCACTTCTTTTACAACACAGGAAACCACCACGTGTCTCACTTCTTTTACAACACAGGAAACCACCACGTCTCTCACTTCTTTTACAACACAGGAAACCACCACGTCTCTCACTTCTTTTACAACACAGGAAACCACCACGTGTCTCACTTCTTTTACAACACAGGAAACCACCACGTCTCTCACTTCTTTTACAACACAGGAAACCACCACGTCTCTCACATCTTTTATAAAACAGGAAACCACCACGTCTCTCACTTCTTTTACAACACAGGAAACCACCACGTGTCTCACTTCTTTTACAACACAGGAAACCACCACGTCTCTCACTTCTTTTACAACACAGGAAACCACCACGTGTCTCACTTCTTTTACAACACAGGAAACCACCACGTGTCTCACTTCTTTTACAACACAGGAAACCACCACGTGTCTCACTTCTTTTACAACACAGGAAACCACCACGTCTCTCACTTCTTTTACAACACAGGAACCCACCACGTCTCTCACTTCTTTTACAACACAGGAAACCACCACGTCTCTCACTTCTTTTACAACACAGGAAACCACCACGTGTCTCACTTCTTTTACAACACAGGAAACCACCACGTGTCTCACTTCTTTTACAACACAGGAAACCACCACGTCTCTCACTTCTTTTACAACACAGGAAACCACCACGTCTCTCACTTCTTTTACAACACAGGAAACCACCACGTGTCTCACTTCTTTTACAACACAGGAAACCACCACGTCTCTCACTTCTTTTACAACACAGGAAACCACCACGTGTCTCACTTATTTTACAACACAGGAAAACACCACGTCTCTCACATCTTTTACAACACAGGAAACCACCCCGTCTCTCACTTCTTTTACAACACAGGAAACCACCACGTCTCTCACAACACAGGAAACCACCCCGTCTCTCACTTCATTTAAAACACAGGAAACCACCACGTCTCTCACTTCTTTTACAACACAGGAAACCACCACGTGTCTCACTTCTTTTACAACACAGGAAACCACCACGTCTCTCACTTCTTTTACAACACAGGAAACCACCACGTCTCTCACTTCTTTTACAACACAGGAAACCACCACGTCTCTCACTTCTTTTAAAACACAGGAAACCACCCCGACTCTCACTTCTTTTACAACACAGGAAACCACCACGTCTCTCACAACACAGGAAACCACCACGTCTCTCACTTCTTTTACAACACAGGAAACCACCACGTCTCTCACTTCTTTTACAACACAGGAAACCACCACGTCTCTCACTTCTTTTACAACACAGGAAACCACCACGTGTCTCACTTCTTTTACAACACAGGAAACCACCACGTCTCTCACTTCTTTTACAACACAGGAAACCACCACGTCTCTCACATCTTTTATAAAACAGGAAACCACCACGTCTCTCACTTCTTTTACAACACAGGAAACCACCACGTGTCTCACTTCTTTTACAACACAGGAAACCACCACGTCTCTCACTTCTTTTACAACACAGGAAACCACCACGTGTCTCACTTCTTTTACAACACAGGAAACCACCACGTGTCTCACTTCTTTTACAACACAGGAAACCACCACGTGTCTCACTTCTTTTACAACACAGGAAACCACCACGTCTCTCACTTCTTTTACAACACAGGAACCCACCACGTCTCTCACTTCTTTTACAACACAGGAAACCACCACGTCTCTCACTTCTTTTACAACACAGGAAACCACCACGTGTCTCACTTCTTTTACAACACAGGAAACCACCACGTGTCTCACTTCTTTTACAACACAGGAAACCACCACGTCTCTCACTTCTTTTACAACACAGGAAACCACCACGTGTCTCACTTCTTTTACAACACAGGAAACCACCACGTGTCTCACTTCTTTTACAACACAGGAAACCACCACGTCTCTCACTTCTTTTACAACACAGGAAACCACCACGTGTCTCACTTATTTTACAACACAGGAAAACACCACGTCTCTCACATCTTTTACAACACAGGAAACCACCCCGTCTCTCACTTCTTTTACAACACAGGAAACCACCATGTCTCTCACAACACAGGAAACCACCCCGTCTCTCACTTCATTTAAAACACAGGAAACCACCACGTCTCTCACTTCTTTTACAACACAGGAAACCACCACGTGTCTCACTTCTTTTACAACACAGGAAACCACCACGTCTCTCACTTCTTTTACAACACAGGAAACCACCACGTCTCTCACTTCTTTTACAACACAGGAAACCACCACGTCTCTCACTTCTTTTAAAACACAGGAAACCACCCCGACTCTCACTTCTTTTACAACACAGGAAACCACCACGTCTCTCACAACACAGGAAACCACCACGTCTCTCACTTCTTTTACAACACAGGAAACCACCACGTCTCTCACTTCTTTTACAACACAGGAAACCACCACGTGTCTCACTTCTTTTACAACACAGGAAACCACCACGTCTCTCACTTCTTTTACAACACAGGAAACCGCCACGTCTCTCACTTCTTTTACAACACAGGAAACCGCCACGTGTCTCACTTCTTTTACAACACAGGAAACCGCCACGTGTCTCACTTCTTTTACAACACAGGAAACCGCCACGTCTCTCACTTCTTTTACAACACAGGAAACCACCACGTCTCTCACTTCTTTTACAACACAGGAAACCACCACGTGTCTCACTTCTTTTACAACACAGGAAACCACCACGTCTCTCACTTCTTTTACAACACAGGAAACCACCACGTGTCTCACTTCTTTTACAACACAGGAAACCACCACGTCTCTCACTTCTTTTACAACACAGGAAACCACCCCGACTCTCACTTCTTTTACAACACAGGAAACCACCACGTCTCTCACAACACAGGAAACCACCACGTCTCTCACTTCTTTTACAACACAGGAAACCACCACGTCTCTCACTTCTTTTACAACACAGGAAACCACCACGTGTCTCACTTCTTTTACAACACAGGAAACCACCACGTCTCTCACTTCTTTTACAACACAGGAAACCGCCACGTCTCTCACTTCTTTTACAACACAGGAAACCGCCACGTGTCTCACTTCTTTTACAACACAGGAAACCGCCACGTGTCTCACTTCTTTTACAACACAGGAAACCGCCACGTGTCTCACTTCTTTTACAACACAGGAAACCACCACGTCTCTCACTTCTTTTACAACACAGGAAACCACCACGTGTCTCACTTCTTTTACAACACAGGAAACCACCACGTCTCTCACTTCTTTTACAACACAGGAAACCACCACGTGTCTCACTTCTTTTACAACACAGGAAACCACCACGTCTCTCACTTCTTTTACAACACAGGAAACCACCACGTCTCTCACATCTTTTATAAAACAGGAAACCACCACGTCTCTCACTTCTTTTACAACACAGGAAACCACCACGTGTCTCACTTCTTTTACAACACAGGAAACCACCACGTCTCTCACTTCTTTTACAACACAGGAAACCACCACGTGTCTCACTTCTTTTACAACACAGGAAACCACCACGTGTCTCACTTCTTTTACAACACAGGAAACCACCACGTCTCTCACTTCTTTTACAACACAGGAAACCGCCACGTCTCTCACTTCTTTTACAACACAGGAAACCGCCACGTGTCTCACTTCTTTTACAACACAGGAAACCGCCACGTGTCTCACTTCTTTTACAACACAGGAAACCGCCACGTCTCTCACTTCTTTTACAACACAGGAAACCACCACGTCTCTCACTTCTTTTACAACACAGGAAACCACCACGTGTCTCACTTCTTTTACAACACAGGAAACCACCACGTCTCTCACTTCTTTTACAACACAGGAAACCACCACGTGTCTCACTTCTTTTACAACACAGGAAACCACCACGTCTCTCACTTCTTTTACAACACAGGAAACCACCACGTCTCTCACATCTTTTATAAAACAGGAAACCACCACGCCTCTCACTTCTTTTACAACACAGGAAACCACCACGTGTCTCACTTCTTTTACAACACAGGAAACCACCACGTCTCTCACTTCTTTTACAACACAGGAAACCACCACGTGTCTCACTTCTTTTACAACACAGGAAACCACCACGTGTCTCACTTCTTTTACAACACAGGAAACCACCACGTGTCTCACTTCTTTTACAACACAGGAAACCACCACGTCTCTCACTTCTTTTACAACACAGGAACCCACCACGTCTCTCACTTCTTTTACAACACAGGAAACCACCACGTCTCTCACTTCTTTTACAACACAGGAAACCACCACGTGTCTCACTTCTTTTACAACACAGGAAACCACCACGTGTCTCACTTCTTTTACAACACAGGAAACCACCACGTCTCTCACTTCTTTTACAACACAGGAAACCACCACGTCTCTCACTTCTTTTACAACACAGGAAACCACCACGTGTCTCACTTCTTTTACAACACAGGAAACCACCACGTCTCTCACTTCTTTTACAACACAGGAAACCACCACGTGTCTCACTTATTTTACAACACAGGAAAACACCACGTCTCTCACATCTTTTACAACACAGGAAACCACCCCGTCTCTCACTTCTTTTACAACACAGGAAACCACCACGTCTCTCACAACACAGGAAACCACCCCGTCTCTCACTTCATTTAAAACACAGGAAACCACCACGTCTCTCACTTCTTTTACAACACAGGAAACCACCACGTGTCTCACTTCTTTTACAACACAGGAAACCACCACGTCTCTCACTTCTTTTACAACACAGGAAACCACCACGTCTCTCACTTCTTTTACAACACAGGAAACCACCACGTCTCTCACTTCTTTTAAAACACAGGAAACCACCCCGACTCTCACTTCTTTTACAACACAGGAAACCACCACGTCTCTCACAACACAGGAAACCACCACGTCTCTCACTTCTTTTACAACACAGGAAACCACCACGTCTCTCACTTCTTTTACAACACAGGAAACCACCACGTGTCTCACTTCTTTTACAACACAGGAAACCACCACGTCTCTCACTTCTTTTACAACACAGGAAACCGCCACGTCTCTCACTTCTTTTACAACACAGGAAACCGCCACGTGTCTCACTTCTTTTACAACACAGGAAACCGCCACGTGTCTCACTTCTTTTACAACACAGGAAACCGCCACGTCTCTCACTTCTTTTACAACACAGGAAACCACCACGTCTCTCACTTCTTTTACAACACAGGAAACCACCACGTGTCTCACTTCTTTTACAACACAGGAAACCACCACGTCTCTCACTTCTTTTACAACACAGGAAACCACCACGTGTCTCACTTCTTTTACAACACAGGAAACCACCACGTCTCTCACTTCTTTTACAACACAGGAAACCACCACGTCTCTCACATCTTTTATAAAACAGGAAACCACCACGTCTCTCACTTCTTTTACAACACAGGAAACCACCACGTGTCTCACTTCTTTTACAACACAGGAAACCACCACGTCTCTCACTTCTTTTACAACACAGGAAACCACCACGTGTCTCACTTCTTTTACAACACAGGAAACCACCACGTGTCTCACTTCTTTTACAACACAGGAAACCACCACGTGTCTCACTTCTTTTACAACACAGGAAACCACCACGTCTCTCACTTCTTTAACAACACAGGAACCCACCACGTCTCTCACTTCTTTTACAACACAGGAAACCACCACGTCTCTCACTTCTTTTACAACACAGGAAACCACCACGTGTCTCACTTCTTTTACAACACAGGAAACCACCACGTCTCTCACTTCTTTTACAACACAGGAAACCACCACGTCTCTCACTTCTTTTACAACACAGGAAACCACCACGTGTCTCACTTCTTTTACAACACAGGAAACCACCACGTCTCTCACTTCTTTTACAACACAGGAAACCACCACGTCTCTCACTTCTTTTACAACACAGGAAACCACCACGTGTCTCACTTCTTTTACAACACAGGAAACCACCACGTCTCTCACTTCTTTTACAACACAGGAAACCACCACGTCTCTCACATCTTTTACAAAACAGGAAACCACCACGTCTCTCACTTCTTTTACAACACAGGAAACCACCACGTGTCTCACTTCTTTTACAACACAGGAAACCACCACGTCTCTCACTTCTTTTACAACACAGGAAACCACCACGTGTCTCACTTCTTTTACAACACAGGAAACCACCACGTGTCTCACTTCTTTTACAACACAGGAAACCACCACGTGTCTCACTTCTTTTACAACACAGGAAACCACCACGTCTCTCACTTCTTTTACAACACAGGAACCCACCACGTCTCTCACTTCTTTTACAACACAGGAAACCACCACGTCTCTCACTTCTTTTACAACACAGGAAACCACCACGTGTCTCACTTCTTTTACAACACAGGAAACCACCACGTGTCTCACTTCTTTTACAACACAGGAAACCACCACGTCTCTCACTTCTTTTACAACACAGGAAACCACCACGTCTCTCACTTCTTTTACAACACAGGAAACCACCACGTGTCTCACTTCTTTTACAACACAGGAAACCACCACGTCTCTCACTTCTTTTACAACACAGGAAACCACCACGTGTCTCACTTATTTTACAACACAGGAAAACACCACGTCTCTCACATCTTTTACAACACAGGAAACCACCCCGTCTCTCACTTCTTTTACAACACAGGAAACCACCACGTCTCTCACAACACAGGAAACCACCCCGTCTCTCACTTCATTTAAAACACAGGAAACCACCACGTCTCTCACTTCTTTTACAACACAGGAAACCACCACGTGTCTCACTTCTTTTACAACACAGGAAACCACCACGTCTCTCACTTCTTTTACAACACAGGAAACCACCACGTCTCTCACTTCTTTTACAACACAGGAAACCACCACGTCTCTCACTTCTTTTAAAACACAGGAAACCACCCCGACTCTCACTTCTTTTACAACACAGGAAACCACCACGTCTCTCACAACACAGGAAACCACCACGTCTCTCACTTCTTTTACAACACAGGAAACCACCACGTCTCTCACTTCTTTTACAACACAGGAAACCACCACGTCTCTCACTTCTTTTACAACACAGGAAACCACCACGTGTCTCACTTCTTTTACAACACAGGAAACCACCACGTCTCTCACTTCTTTTACAACACAGGAAACCACCACGTCTCTCACATCTTTTATAAAACAGGAAACCACCACGTCTCTCACTTCTTTTACAACACAGGAAACCACCACGTGTCTCACTTCTTTTACAACACAGGAAACCACCACGTCTCTCACTTCTTTTACAACACAGGAAACCACCACGTGTCTCACTTCTTTTACAACACAGGAAACCACCACGTGTCTCACTTATTTTACAACACAGGAAACCACCACGTGTCTCACTTCTTTTACAACACAGGAAACCACCACGTCTCTCACTTCTTTTACAACACAGGAACCCACCACGTCTCTCACTTCTTTTACAACACAGGAAACCACCACGTCTCTCACTTCTTTTACAACACAGGAAACCACCACGTGTCTCACTTCTTTTACAACACAGGAAACCACCACGTGTCTCACTTCTTTTACAACACAGGAAACCACCACGTCTCTCACTTCTTTTACAACACAGGAAACCACCACGTCTCTCACTTCTTTTACAACACAGGAAACCACCACGTGTCTCACTTCTTTTACAACACAGGAAACCACCACGTCTCTCACTTCTTTTACAACACAGGAAACCACCACGTGTCTCACTTATTTTACAACACAGGAAAACACCACGTCTCTCACATCTTTTACAACACAGGAAACCACCCCGTCTCTCACTTCTTTTACAACACAGGAAACCACCACGTCTCTCACAACACAGGAAACCACCCCGTCTCTCACTTCATTTAAAACACAGGAAACCACCACGTCTCTCACTTCTTTTACAACACAGGAAACCACCACGTGTCTCACTTCTTTTACAACACAGGAAACCACCACGTCTCTCACTTCTTTTACAACACAGGAAACCACCACGTCTCTCACTTCTTTTACAACACAGGAAACCACCACGTCTCTCACTTCTTTTAAAACACAGGAAACCACCCCGACTCTCACTTCTTTTACAACACAGGAAACCACCACGTCTCTCACAACACAGGAAACCACCACGTCTCTCACTTCTTTTACAACACAGGAAACCACCACGTCTCTCACTTCTTTTACAACACAGGAAACCACCACGTGTCTCACTTCTTTTACAACACAGGAAACCACCACGTCTCTCACTTCTTTTACAACACAGGAAACCGCCACGTCTCTCACTTCTTTTACAACACAGGAAACCGCCACGTGTCTCACTTCTTTTACAACACAGGAAACCGCCACGTGTCTCACTTCTTTTACAACACAGGAAACCGCCACGTCTCTCACTTCTTTTACAACACAGGAAACCACCACGTCTCTCACTTCTTTTACAACACAGGAAACCACCACGTGTCTCACTTCTTTTACAACACAGGAAACCACCACGTCTCTCACTTCTTTTACAACACAGGAAACCACCACGTGTCTCACTTCTTTTACAACACAGGAAACCACCACGTCTCTCACTTCTTTTACAACACAGGAAACCACCACGTCTCTCACATCTTTTATAAAACAGGAAACCACCACGTCTCTCACTTCTTTTACAACACAGGAAACCACCACGTGTCTCACTTCTTTTACAACACAGGAAACCACCACGTGTCTCACTTCTTTTACAACACAGGAAACCACCACGTGTCTCACTTCTTTTACAACACAGGAAACCACCACGTCTCTCACTTCTTTTACAACACAGGAACCCACCACGTCTCTCACTTCTTTTACAACACAGGAAACCACCACGTCTCTCACTTCTTTTACAACACAGGAAACCACCACGTGTCTCACTTCTTTTACAACACAGGAAACCACCACGTGTCTCACTTCTTTTACAACACAGGAAACCACCACGTCTCTCACTTCTTTTACAACACAGGAAACCACCACGTCTCTCACTTCTTTTACAACACAGGAAACCACCACGTGTCTCACTTCTTTTACAACACAGGAAACCACCACGTCTCTCACTTCTTTTACAACACAGGAAACCACCACGTCTCTCACTTCTTTTACAACACAGGAAACCACCACGTGTCTCACTTATTTTACAACACAGGAAAACACCACGTCTCTCACATCTTTTACAACACAGGAAACCACCCCGGCTCTCACTTCTTTTACAACACAGGAAACCACCACGTCTCTCACAACACAGGAAACCACCCCGTCTCTCACTTCATTTAAAACACAGGAAACCACCACGTCTCTCACTTCTTTTACAACACAGGAAACCACCACGTGTCTCACTTCTTTTACAACACAGGAAACCACCACGTCTCTCACTTCTTTTACAACACAGGAAACCACCACGTCTCTCACTTCTTTTACAACACAGGAAACCACCCCGTCTCTCACTTCATTTAAAACACAGGAAACCACCACGTGTCTCACTTCTTTTACAACACAGGAAACCACCACGTCTCTCACTTCTTTTACAACACAGGACACCACCACGTCTCTCACTTCTTTTACAACACAGGAACCCACCACGTCTCTCACTTCTTTTACAACACAGGAAACCACCACGTCTCTCACTTCTTTTAAAACACAGGAAACCACCCCGTCTCTCAATTCTTTTACAACACAGGAAACCACCACGTCTCTCACAACACAGGAAACCACCACGTCTCTCACTTCTTTTACAACACAGGAAACCACCACGTCTCTCACTTCTTTTACAACACAGGAAACCACCACGTCTCTCACTTCTTTTACAACACAGGAAACCACCACGTGTCTCACTTCTTTTACAACACAGGAAACCACCACGTCTCTCACTTCTTTTACAACACAGGAAACCACCATGTGTCTCACTTCTTTTACAACACAGGAAACCACCACGTCTCTCACTTCTTTTACAACACAGGAAACCACCACGTCTCTCACTTCTTTTATAAAACAGGAAACCACCACGTCTCTCACAACACAGGAAACCACCACGTGTCTCACTTCTTTTACAACACAGGAAACCACCACGTCTCACTTCTTTTACAACACAGGAAACCACCACGTCTCTCACATCTTTTATAAAACAGGAAACCACCACGTCTCTCACTTCTTTTACAACACAGGAAACCACCACGTGTCTCACTTCTTTTACAACACAGGAAACCACCACGTCTCTCACTTCTTTTACAACACAGGAAACCACCACGTGTCTCACTTCTTTTACAACACAGGAAACCACCACGTGTCTCACTTCTTTTACAACACAGGAAACCACCACGTGTCTCACTTCTTTTACAACACAGGAAACCACCACGTCTCTCACTTCTTTTACAACACAGGAACCCACCACGTCTCTCACTTCTTTTACAACACAGGAAACCACCACGTCTCTCACTTCTTTTACAACACAGGAAACCACCACGTGTCTCACTTCTTTTACAACACAGGAAACCACCACGTGTCTCACTTCTTTTACAACACAGGAAACCACCACGTCTCTCACTTCTTTTACAACACAGGAAACCACCACGTCTCTCACTTCTTTTACAACACAGGAAACCACCACGTGTCTCACTTCTTTTACAACACAGGAAACCACCACGTCTCTCACTTCTTTTACAACACAGGAAACCACCACGTGTCTCACTTATTTTACAACACAGGAAAACACCACGTCTCTCACATCTTTTACAACACAGGAAACCACCCCGTCTCTCACTTCTTTTACAACACAGGAAACCACCACGTCTCTCAAAACACAGGAAACCACCCCGTCTCTCACTTCATTTAAAACACAGGAAACCACCACGTCTCTCACTTCTTTAACAACACAGGAAACCACCACGTGTCTCACTTCTTTTACAACACAGGAAACCACCACGTCTCTCACTTCTTTTACAACACAGGAAACCACCACGTCTCTCACTTCTTTTACAACACAGGAAACCACCACGTCTCTCACTTCTTTTAAAACACAGGAAACCACCCCGACTCTCACTTCTTTTACAACACAGGAAACCACCACGTCTCTCACAACACAGGAAACCACCACGTCTCTCACTTCTTTTACAACACAGGAAACCACCACGTCTCTCACTTCTTTTACAACACAGGAAACCACCACGTCTCTCACTTCTTTTACAACACAGGAAACCACCACGTGTCTCACTTCTTTTACAACACAGGAAACCACCACGTCTCTCACTTCTTTTACAACACAGGAAACCACCACGTCTCTCACATCTTTTATAAAACAGGAAACCACCACGTCTCTCACTTCTTTTACAACACAGGAAACCACCACGTGTCTCACTTCTTTTACAACACAGGAAACCACCACGTCTCTCACTTCTTTTACAACACAGGAAACCACCACGTGTCTCACTTCTTTTACAACACAGGAAACCACCACGTGTCTCACTTCTTTTACAACACAGGAAACCACCACGTGTCTCACTTCTTTTACAACACAGGAAACCACCACGTCTCTCACTTCTTTTACAACACAGGAACCCACCACGTCTCTCACTTCTTTTACAACACAGGAAACCACCACGTCTCTCACTTCTTTTACAACACAGGAAACCACCACGTCTCTCACTTCTTTTACAACACAGGAAACCACCACGTGTCTCACTTCTTTTACAACACAGGAAACCACCACGTCTCTCACTTCTTTTACAACACAGGAAACCACCACGTCTCTCACTTCTTTTACAACACAGGAAACCACCACGTGTCTCACTTCTTTTACAACACAGGAAACCACCACGTCTCTCACTTCTTTTACAACACAGGAAACCACCACGTGTCTCACTTATTTTACAACACAGGAAAACACCACGTCTCTCACATCTTTTACAACACAGGAAACCACCCCGTCTCTCACTTCTTTTACAACACAGGAAACCACCACGTCTCTCACAACACAGGAAACCACCCCGTCTCTCACTTCATTTAAAACACAGGAAACCACCACGTCTCTCACTTCTTTTACAACACAGGAAACCACCACGTGTCTCACTTCTTTTACAACACAGGAAACCACCACGTCTCTCACTTCTTTTACAACACAGGAAACCACCACGTCTCTCACTTCTTTTACAACACAGGAAACCACCACGTCTCTCACTTCTTTTAAAACACAGGAAACCACCCCGACTCTCACTTCTTTTACAACACAGGAAACCACCACGTCTCTCACAACACAGGAAACCACCACGTCTCTCACTTCTTTTACAACACAGGAAACCACCACGTCTCTCACTTCTTTTACAACACAGGAAACCACCACGTGTCTCACTTCTTTTACAACACAGGAAACCACCACGTCTCTCACTTCTTTTACAACACAGGAAACCGCCACGTCTCTCACTTCTTTTACAACACAGGAAACCACCACGTCTCTCACAACACAGGAAACCACCCCGTCTCTCACTTCATTTAAAACACAGGAAACCACCACGTCTCTCACTTCTTTTACAACACAGGAAACCACCACGTGTCTCACTTCTTTTACAACACAGGAAACCACCACGTCTCTCACTTCTTTTACAACACAGGAAACCACCACGTCTCTCACTTCTTTTACAACACAGGAAACCACCACGTCTCTCACTTCTTTTAAAACACAGGAAACCACCCCGACTCTCACTTCTTTTACAACACAGGAAACCACCACGTCTCTCACAACACAGGAAACCACCACGTCTCTCACTTCTTTTACAACACAGGAAACCACCACGTCTCTCACTTCTTTTACAACACAGGAAACCACCACGTGTCTCACTTCTTTTACAACACAGGAAACCACCACGTCTCTCACTTCTTTTACAACACAGGAAACCGCCACGTCTCTCACTTCTTTTACAACACAGGAAACCGCCACGTGTCTCACTTCTTTTACAACACAGGAAACCGCCACGTGTCTCACTTCTTTTACAACACAGGAAACCGCCACGTCTCTCACTTCTTTTACAACACAGGAAACCACCACGTCTCTCACTTCTTTTACAACACAGGAAACCACCACGTGTCTCACTTCTTTTACAACACAGGAAACCACCACGTCTCTCACTTCTTTTACAACACAGGAAACCACCACGTGTCTCACTTCTTTTACAACACAGGAAACCACCACGTCTCTCACTTCTTTTACAACACAGGAAACCACCACGTCTCTCACATCTTTTATAAAACAGGAAACCACCACGTCTCTCACTTCTTTTACAACACAGGAAACCACCACGTGTCTCACTTCTTTTACAACACAGGAAACCACCACGTGTCTCACTTCTTTTACAACACAGGAAACCACCACGTGTCTCACTTCTTTTACAACACAGGAAACCACCACGTCTCTCACTTCTTTTACAACACAGGAACCCACCACGTCTCTCACTTCTTTTACAACACAGGAAACCACCACGTCTCTCACTTCTTTTACAACACAGGAAACCACCACGTGTCTCACTTCTTTTACAACACAGGAAACCACCACGTGTCTCACTTCTTTTACAACACAGGAAACCACCACGTCTCTCACTTCTTTTACAACACAGGAAACCACCACGTCTCTCACTTCTTTTACAACACAGGAAACCACCACGTGTCTCACTTCTTTTACAACACAGGAAACCACCACGTCTCTCACTTCTTTTACAACACAGGAAACCACCACGTCTCTCACTTCTTTTACAACACAGGAAACCACCACGTGTCTCACTTATTTTACAACACAGGAAAACACCACGTCTCTCACATCTTTTACAACACAGGAAACCACCCCGGCTCTCACTTCTTTTACAACACAGGAAACCACCACGTCTCTCACAACACAGGAAACCACCCCGTCTCTCACTTCATTTAAAACACAGGAAACCACCACGTGTCTCACTTCTTTTACAACACAGGAAACCACCACGTCTCTCACTTCTTTTACAACACAGGAAACCACCACGTCTCTCACTTCTTTTACAACACAGGAAACCACCACGTCTCTCACTTCATTTAAAACACAGGAAACCACCACGTGTCTCACTTCTTTTACAACACAGGAAACCACCACGTCTCTCACTTCTTTTACAACACAGGACACCACCACGTCTCTCACTTCTTTTACAACACAGGAAACCACCACGTCTCTCACTTCTTTTACAACACAGGAAACCACCACGTGTCTCACTTCTTTTACAACACAGGAAACCACCACGTGTCTCACTTCTTTTACAACACAGGAAACCACCACGTGTCTCACTTCTTTTACAACACAGGAAACCACCACGTCTCTCACTTCTTTTACAACACAGGAAACCACCCCGTCTCTCACTTCTTTTACAACACAGGAAACCACCACGTCTCTCACATCTTTTATAAAACAGGAAACCACCACGTCTCTCACTTCTTTTACAACACAGGAAACCACCACGTGTCTCACTTCTTTTACAACACAGGAAACCACCACGTGTCTCACTTCTTTTACAACACAGGAAACCACCACGTGTCTCACTTCTTTTACAACACAGGAAACCACCACGTCTCTCACTTCTTTTACAACACAGGAACCCACCACGTCTCTCACTTCTTTTACAACACAGGAAACCACCACGTCTCTCACTTCTTTTACAACACAGGAAACCACCACGTGTCTCACTTCTTTTACAACACAGGAAACCACCACGTGTCTCACTTCTTTTACAACACAGGAAACCACCACGTCTCTCACTTCTTTTACAACACAGGAAACCACCACGTCTCTCACTTCTTTTACAACACAGGAAACCACCACGTGTCTCACTTCTTTTACAACACAGGAAACCACCACGTCTCTCACTTCTTTTACAACACAGGAAACCACCAAGTCTCTCACTTCTTTTACAACACAGGAAACCACCACGTGTCTCACTTATTTTACAACACAGGAAAACACCACGTCTCTCACATCTTTTACAACACAGGAAACCACCCCGGCTCTCACTTCTTTTACAACACAGGAAACCACCACGTCTCTCACAACACAGGAAACCACCCCGTCTCTCACTTCATTTAAAACACAGGAAACCACCACGTCTCTCACTTCTTTTACAACACAGGAAACCACCACGTGTCTCACTTCTTTTACAACACAGGAAACCACCACGTCTCTCACTTCTTTTACAACACAGGAAACCACCACGTCTCTCACTTCTTTTACAACACAGGAAACCACCCCGTCTCTCACTTCATTTAAAACACAGGAAACCACCACGTGTCTCACTTCTTTTACAACACAGGAAACCACCACGTCTCTCACTTCTTTTACAACACAGGACACCACCACGTCTCTCACTTCTTTTACAACACAGGAACCCACCACGTCTCTCACTTCTTTTACAACACAGGAAACCACCACGTCTCTCACTTCTTTTAAAACACAGGAAACCACCCCGTCTCTCAATTCTTTTACAACACAGGAAACCACCACGTCTCTCACAACACAGGAAACCACCACGTCTCTCACTTCTTTTACAACACAGGAAACCACCACGTCTCTCACTTCTTTTACAACACAGGAAACCACCACGTCTCTCACTTCTTTTACAACACAGGAAACCACCACGTGTCTCACTTCTTTTACAACACAGGAAACCACCACGTCTCTCACTTCTTTTACAACACAGGAAACCACCATGTGTCTCACTTCTTTTACAACACAGGAAACCACCACGTCTCTCACTTCTTTTACAACACAGGAAACCACCACGTCTCTCACTTCTTTTATAAAACAGGAAACCACCACGTCTCTCACAACACAGGAAACCACCACGTGTCTCACTTCTTTTACAACACAGGAAACCACCACGTCTCACTTCTTTTACAACACAGGAAACCACCACGTCTCTCACATCTTTTATAAAACAGGAAACCACCACGTCTCTCACTTCTTTTACAACACAGGAAACCACCACGTGTCTCACTTCTTTTACAACACAGGAAACCACCACGTCTCTCACTTCTTTTACAACACAGGAAACCACCACGTGTCTCACTTCTTTTACAACACAGGAAACCACCACGTGTCTCACTTCTTTTACAACACAGGAAACCACCACGTGTCTCACTTCTTTTACAACACAGGAAACCACCACGTCTCTCACTTCTTTTACAACACAGGAACCCACCACGTCTCTCACTTCTTTTACAACACAGGAAACCACCACGTCTCTCACTTCTTTTACAACACAGGAAACCACCACGTGTCTCACTTCTTTTACAACACAGGAAACCACCACGTGTCTCACTTCTTTTACAACACAGGAAACCACCACGTCTCTCACTTCTTTTACAACACAGGAAACCACCACGTCTCTCACTTCTTTTACAACACAGGAAACCACCACGTGTCTCACTTCTTTTACAACACAGGAAACCACCACGTCTCTCACTTCTTTTACAACACAGGAAACCACCACGTGTCTCACTTATTTTACAACACAGGAAAACACCACGTCTCTCACATCTTTTACAACACAGGAAACCACCCCGTCTCTCACTTCTTTTACAACACAGGAAACCACCACGTCTCTCACAACACAGGAAACCACCCCGTCTCTCACTTCATTTAAAACACAGGAAACCACCACGTCTCTCACTTCTTTAACAACACAGGAAACCACCACGTGTCTCACTTCTTTTACAACACAGGAAACCACCACGTCTCTCACTTCTTTTACAACACAGGAAACCACCACGTCTCTCACTTCTTTTACAACACAGGAAACCACCACGTCTCTCACTTCTTTTAAAACACAGGAAACCACCCCGACTCTCACTTCTTTTACAACACAGGAAACCACCACGTCTCTCACAACACAGGAAACCACCACGTCTCTCACTTCTTTTACAACACAGGAAACCACCACGTCTCTCACTTCTTTTACAACACAGGAAACCACCACGTCTCTCACTTCTTTTACAACACAGGAAACCACCACGTGTCTCACTTCTTTTACAACACAGGAAACCACCACGTCTCTCACTTCTTTTACAACACAGGAAACCACCACGTCTCTCACATCTTTTATAAAACAGGAAACCACCACGTCTCTCACTTCTTTTACAACACAGGAAACCACCACGTGTCTCACTTCTTTTACAACACAGGAAACCACCACGTCTCTCACTTCTTTTACAACACAGGAAACCACCACGTGTCTCACTTCTTTTACAACACAGGAAACCACCACGTGTCTCACTTCTTTTACAACACAGGAAACCACCACGTGTCTCACTTCTTTTACAACACAGGAAACCACCACGTCTCTCACTTCTTTTACAACACAGGAACCCACCACGTCTCTCACTTCTTTTACAACACAGGAAACCACCACGTCTCTCACTTCTTTTACAACACAGGAAACCACCACGTCTCTCACTTCTTTTACAACACAGGAAACCACCACGTGTCTCACTTCTTTTACAACACAGGAAACCACCACGTCTCTCACTTCTTTTACAACACAGGAAACCACCACGTCTCTCACTTCTTTTACAACACAGGAAACCACCACGTGTCTCACTTCTTTTACAACACAGGAAACCACCACGTCTCTCACTTCTTTTACAACACAGGAAACCACCACGTGTCTCACTTATTTTACAACACAGGAAAACACCACGTCTCTCACATCTTTTACAACACAGGAAACCACCCCGTCTCTCACTTCTTTTACAACACAGGAAACCACCACGTCTCTCACAACACAGGAAACCACCCCGTCTCTCACTTCATTTAAAACACAGGAAACCACCACGTCTCTCACTTCTTTTACAACACAGGAAACCACCACGTGTCTCACTTCTTTTACAACACAGGAAACCACCACGTCTCTCACTTCTTTTACAACACAGGAAACCACCACGTCTCTCACTTCTTTTACAACACAGGAAACCACCACGTCTCTCACTTCTTTTAAAACACAGGAAACCACCCCGACTCTCACTTCTTTTACAACACAGGAAACCACCACGTCTCTCACAACACAGGAAACCACCACGTCTCTCACTTCTTTTACAACACAGGAAACCACCACGTCTCTCACTTCTTTTACAACACAGGAAACCACCACGTGTCTCACTTCTTTTACAACACAGGAAACCACCACGTCTCTCACTTCTTTTACAACACAGGAAACCGCCACGTCTCTCACTTCTTTTACAACACAGGAAACCACCACGTCTCTCACAACACAGGAAACCACCCCGTCTCTCACTTCATTTAAAACACAGGAAACCACCACGTCTCTCACTTCTTTTACAACACAGGAAACCACCACGTGTCTCACTTCTTTTACAACACAGGAAACCACCACGTCTCTCACTTCTTTTACAACACAGGAAACCACCACGTCTCTCACTTCTTTTACAACACAGGAAACCACCACGTCTCTCACTTCTTTTAAAACACAGGAAACCACCCCGACTCTCACTTCTTTTACAACACAGGAAACCACCACGTCTCTCACAACACAGGAAACCACCACGTCTCTCACTTCTTTTACAACACAGGAAACCACCACGTCTCTCACTTCTTTTACAACACAGGAAACCACCACGTGTCTCACTTCTTTTACAACACAGGAAACCACCACGTCTCTCACTTCTTTTACAACACAGGAAACCGCCACGTCTCTCACTTCTTTTACAACACAGGAAACCGCCACGTGTCTCACTTCTTTTACAACACAGGAAACCGCCACGTGTCTCACTTCTTTTACAACACAGGAAACCGCCACGTCTCTCACTTCTTTTACAACACAGGAAACCACCACGTCTCTCACTTCTTTTACAACACAGGAAACCACCACGTGTCTCACTTCTTTTACAACACAGGAAACCACCACGTCTCTCACTTCTTTTACAACACAGGAAACCACCACGTGTCTCACTTCTTTTACAACACAGGAAACCACCACGTCTCTCACTTCTTTTACAACACAGGAAACCACCACGTCTCTCACATCTTTTATAAAACAGGAAACCACCACGTCTCTCACTTCTTTTACAACACAGGAAACCACCACGTGTCTCACTTCTTTTACAACACAGGAAACCACCACGTGTCTCACTTCTTTTACAACACAGGAAACCACCACGTGTCTCACTTCTTTTACAACACAGGAAACCACCACGTCTCTCACTTCTTTTACAACACAGGAACCCACCACGTCTCTCACTTCTTTTACAACACAGGAAACCACCACGTCTCTCACTTCTTTTACAACACAGGAAACCACCACGTGTCTCACTTCTTTTACAACACAGGAAACCACCACGTGTCTCACTTCTTTTACAACACAGGAAACCACCACGTCTCTCACTTCTTTTACAACACAGGAAACCACCACGTCTCTCACTTCTTTTACAACACAGGAAACCACCACGTGTCTCACTTCTTTTACAACACAGGAAACCACCACGTCTCTCACTTCTTTTACAACACAGGAAACCACCACGTCTCTCACTTCTTTTACAACACAGGAAACCACCACGTGTCTCACTTATTTTACAACACAGGAAAACACCACGTCTCTCACATCTTTTACAACACAGGAAACCACCCCGGCTCTCACTTCTTTTACAACACAGGAAACCACCACGTCTCTCACAACACAGGAAACCACCCCGTCTCTCACTTCATTTAAAACACAGGAAACCACCACGTGTCTCACTTCTTTTACAACACAGGAAACCACCACGTCTCTCACTTCTTTTACAACACAGGAAACCACCACGTCTCTCACTTCTTTTACAACACAGGAAACCACCACGTCTCTCACTTCATTTAAAACACAGGAAACCACCACGTGTCTCACTTCTTTTACAACACAGGAAACCACCACGTCTCTCACTTCTTTTACAACACAGGACACCACCACGTCTCTCACTTCTTTTACAACACAGGAACCCACCACGTCTCTCACTTCTTTTAAAACACAGGAAACCACCCCGTCTCTCAATTCTTTTACAACACAGGAAACCACCACGTCTCTCACAACACAGGAAACCACCACGTCTCTCACTTCTTTTACAACACAGGAAACCACCACGTCTCTCACTTCTTTTACAACACAGGAAACCACCACGTCTCTCACTTCTTTTACAACACAGGAAACCACCACGTGTCTCACTTCTTTTACAACACAGGAAACCACCACGTCTCTCACTTCTTTTACAACACAGGAAACCACCACGTGTCTCACTTATTTTACAACACAGGAAAACACCACGTCTCTCACATCTTTTACAACACAGGAAACCACCCCGGCTCTCACTTCTTTTACAACACAGGAAACCACCACGTCTCTCACAACACAGGAAACCACCCCGTCTCTCACTTCATTTAAAACACAGGAAACCACCACGTCTCTCACTTCTTTTACAACACAGGAAACCACCACGTGTCTCACTTCTTTTACAACACAGGAAACCACCACGTCTCTCACTTCTTTTACAACACAGGAAACCACCACGTCTCTCACTTCTTTTACAACACAGGAAACCACCCCGTCTCTCACTTCATTTAAAACACAGGAAACCACCACGTGTCTCACTTCTTTTACAACACAGGAAACCACCACGTCTCTCACTTCTTTTACAACACAGGACACCACCACGTCTCTCACTTCTTTTACAACACAGGAACCCACCACGTCTCTCACTTCTTTTACAACACAGGAAACCACCACGTCTCTCACTTCTTTTAAAACACAGGAAACCACCCCGTCTCTCAATTCTTTTACAACACAGGAAACCACCACGTCTCTCACAACACAGGAAACCACCACGTCTCTCACTTCTTTTACAACACAGGAAACCACCACGTCTCTCACTTCTTTTACAACACAGGAAACCACCACGTCTCTCACTTCTTTTACAACACAGGAAACCACCACGTGTCTCACTTCTTTTACAACACAGGAAACCACCACGTCTCTCACTTCTTTTACAACACAGGAAACCACCATGTGTCTCACTTCTTTTACAACACAGGAAACCACCACGTCTCTCACTTCTTTTACAACACAGGAAACCACCACGTCTCTCACTTCTTTTATAAAACAGGAAACCACCACGTCTCTCACTTCTTTTACAACACAGGAAACCACCACGTGTCTCACTTCTTTTACAACACAGGAAACCACCACGTCTCACTTCTTTTACAACACAGGAAACCACCACGTCTCTCACATCTTTTATAAAACAGGAAACCACCACGTCTCTCACTTCTTTTACAACACAGGAAACCACCACGTGTCTCACTTCTTTTACAACACAGGAAACCACCACGTCTCTCACTTCTTTTACAACACAGGAAACCACCACGTGTCTCACTTCTTTTACAACACAGGAAACCACCACGTGTCTCACTTCTTTTACAACACAGGAAACCACCACGTGTCTCACTTCTTTTACAACACAGGAAACCACCACGTCTCTCACTTCTTTTACAACACAGGAACCCACCACGTCTCTCACTTCTTTTACAACACAGGAAACCACCACGTCTCTCACTTCTTTTACAACACAGGAAACCACCACGTGTCTCACTTCTTTTACAACACAGGAAACCACCACGTGTCTCACTTCTTTTACAACACAGGAAACCACCACGTCTCTCACTTCTTTTACAACACAGGAAACCACCACGTCTCTCACTTCTTTTACAACACAGGAAACCACCACGTGTCTCACTTCTTTTACAACACAGGAAACCACCACGTCTCTCACTTCTTTTACAACACAGGAAACCACCACGTGTCTCACTTATTTTACAACACAGGAAAACACCACGTCTCTCACATCTTTTACAACACAGGAAACCACCCCGTCTCTCACTTCTTTTACAACACAGGAAACCACCACGTCTCTCACAACACAGGAAACCACCCCGTCTCTCACTTCATTTAAAACACAGGAAACCACCACGTCTCTCACTTCTTTTACAACACAGGAAACCACCACGTGTCTCACTTCTTTTACAACACAGGAAACCACCACGTCTCTCACTTCTTTTACAACACAGGAAACCACCACGTCTCTCACTTCTTTTACAACACAGGAAACCACCACGTCTCTCACTTCTTTTAAAACACAGGAAACCACCCCGACTCTCACTTCTTTTACAACACAGGAAACCACCACGTCTCTCACAACACAGGAAACCACCACGTCTCTCACTTCTTTTACAACACAGGAAACCACCACGTCTCTCACTTCTTTTACAACACAGGAAACCACCACGTCTCTCACTTCTTTTACAACACAGGAAACCACCACGTGTCTCACTTCTTTTACAACACAGGAAACCACCACGTCTCTCACTTCTTTTACAACACAGGAAACCACCACGTCTCTCACATCTTTTATAAAACAGGAAACCACCACGTCTCTCACTTCTTTTACAACACAGGAAACCACCACGTGTCTCACTTCTTTTACAACACAGGAAACCACCACGTCTCTCACTTCTTTTACAACACAGGAAACCACCACGTGTCTCACTTCTTTTACAACACAGGAAACCACCACGTGTCTCACTTCTTTTACAACACAGGAAACCACCACGTGTCTCACTTCTTTTACAACACAGGAAACCACCACGTCTCTCACTTCTTTTACAACACAGGAACCCACCACGTCTCTCACTTCTTTTACAACACAGGAAACCACCACGTCTCTCACTTCTTTTACAACACAGGAAACCACCACGTGTCTCACTTCTTTTACAACACAGGAAACCACCACGTGTCTCACTTCTTTTACAACACAGGAAACCACCACGTCTCTCACTTCTTTTACAACACAGGAAACCACCACGTCTCTCACTTCTTTTACAACACAGGAAACCACCACGTGTCTCACTTCTTTTACAACACAGGAAACCACCACGTCTCTCACTTCTTTTACAACACAGGAAACCACCACGTGTCTCACTTATTTTACAACACAGGAAAACACCACGTCTCTCACATCTTTTACAACACAGGAAACCACCCCGTCTCTCACTTCTTTTACAACACAGGAAACCACCACGTCTCTCACAACACAGGAAACCACCCCGTCTCTCACTTCATTTAAAACACAGGAAACCACCACGTCTCTCACTTCTTTTACAACACAGGAAACCACCACGTGTCTCACTTCTTTTACAACACAGGAAACCACCACGTCTCTCACTTCTTTTACAACACAGGAAACCACCACGTCTCTCACTTCTTTTACAACACAGGAAACCACCACGTCTCTCACTTCTTTTAAAACACAGGAAACCACCCCGACTCTCACTTCTTTTACAACACAGGAAACCACCACGTCTCTCACAACACAGGAAACCACCACGTCTCTCACTTCTTTTACAACACAGGAAACCACCACGTCTCTCACTTCTTTTACAACACAGGAAACCACCACGTGTCTCACTTCTTTTACAACACAGGAAACCACCACGTCTCTCACTTCTTTTACAACACAGGAAACCGCCACGTCTCTCACTTCTTTTACAACACAGGAAACCGCCACGTGTCTCACTTCTTTTACAACACAGGAAACCGCCACGTGTCTCACTTCTTTTACAACACAGGAAACCGCCACGTCTCTCACTTCTTTTACAACACAGGAAACCACCACGTCTCTCACTTCTTTTACAACACAGGAAACCACCACGTGTCTCACTTCTTTTACAACACAGGAAACCACCACGTCTCTCACTTCTTTTACAACACAGGAAACCACCACGTGTCTCACTTCTTTTACAACACAGGAAACCACCACGTCTCTCACTTCTTTTACAACACAGGAAACCACCACGTCTCTCACATCTTTTATAAAACAGGAAACCACCACGTCTCTCACTTCTTTTACAACACAGGAAACCACCACGTGTCTCACTTCTTTTACAACACAGGAAACCACCACGTGTCTCACTTCTTTTACAACACAGGAAACCACCACGTGTCTCACTTCTTTTACAACACAGGAAACCACCACGTCTCTCACTTCTTTTACAACACAGGAACCCACCACGTCTCTCACTTCTTTTACAACACAGGAAACCACCACGTCTCTCACTTCTTTTACAACACAGGAAACCACCACGTGTCTCACTTCTTTTACAACACAGGAAACCACCACGTGTCTCACTTCTTTTACAACACAGGAAACCACCACGTCTCTCACTTCTTTTACAACACAGGAAACCACCACGTCTCTCACTTCTTTTACAACACAGGAAACCACCACGTGTCTCACTTCTTTTACAACACAGGAAACCACCACGTCTCTCACTTCTTTTACAACACAGGAAACCACCACGTCTCTCACTTCTTTTACAACACAGGAAACCACCACGTGTCTCACTTATTTTACAACACAGGAAAACACCACGTCTCTCACATCTTTTACAACACAGGAAACCACCCCGGCTCTCACTTCTTTTACAACACAGGAAACCACCACGTCTCTCACAACACAGGAAACCACCCCGTCTCTCACTTCATTTAAAACACAGGAAACCACCACGTCTCTCACTTCTTTTACAACACAGGAAACCACCACGTGTCTCACTTCTTTTACAACACAGGAAACCACCACGTCTCTCACTTCTTTTACAACACAGGAAACCACCACGTCTCTCACTTCTTTTACAACACAGGAAACCACCCCGTCTCTCACTTCATTTAAAACACAGGAAACCACCACGTGTCTCACTTCTTTTACAACACAGGAAACCACCACGTCTCTCACTTCTTTTACAACACAGGACACCACCACGTCTCTCACTTCTTTTACAACACAGGAACCCACCACGTCTCTCACTTCTTTTACAACACAGGAAACCACCACGTCTCTCACTTCTTTTAAAACACAGGAAACCACCCCGTCTCTCAATTCTTTTACAACACAGGAAACCACCACGTCTCTCACAACACAGGAAACCACCACGTCTCTCACTTCTTTTACAACACAGGAAACCACCACGTCTCTCACTTCTTTTACAACACAGGAAACCACCACGTCTCTCACTTCTTTTACAACACAGGAAACCACCACGTGTCTCACTTCTTTTACAACACAGGAAACCACCACGTCTCTCACTTCTTTTACAACACAGGAAACCACCATGTGTCTCACTTCTTTTACAACACAGGAAACCACCACGTCTCTCACTTCTTTTACAACACAGGAAACCACCACGTCTCTCACTTCTTTTATAAAACAGGAAACCACCACGTCTCTCACTTCTTTTACAACACAGGAAACCACCACGTGTCTCACTTCTTTTACAACACAGGAAACCACCACGTCTCACTTCTTTTACAACACAGGAAACCACCACGTCTCTCACTTCTTTTACAACACAGGAAACCACCACGTCTCTCACTTCTTTTATAAAACAGGAAACCACCACGTCTCTCACTTCTTTTACAACACAGGAAACCACCACGTGTCTCACTTATTTTACAACACAGGAAAACACCACGTCTCTCACATCTTTTACAACACAGGAAACCACCCCGGCTCTCACTTCTTTTACAACACAGGAAACCACCACGTCTCTCACAACACAGGAAACCACCCCGTCTCTCACTTCATTTAAAACACAGGAAACCACCACGTCTCTCACTTCTTTTACAACACAGGAAACCACCACGTGTCTCACTTCTTTTACAACACAGGAAACCACCACGTCTCTCACTTCTTTTACAACACAGGAAACCACCACGTCTCTCACTTCTTTTACAACACAGGAAACCACCACGTGTCTCACTTCTTTTACAACACAGGAAACCACCACGTGTCTCACTTCTTTTACAACACAGGAAACCACCACGTCTCTCACTTCTTTTACAACACAGGAAACCACCACGTCTCTCACTTCTTTTACAACACAGGAAACCACCACGTGTCTCACTTCTTTTACAACACAGGAAACCACCACGTCTCTCACTTCTTTTACAACACAGGAAACCACCACGTCTCTCACTTCTTTTACAACACAGGAAACCACCACGTGTCTCACTTATTTTACAACACAGGAAAACACCACGTCTCTCACAT
This sequence comes from Salmo salar, assembly GCF_965601325.2. Taxonomy (NCBI): domain Eukaryota; kingdom Metazoa; phylum Chordata; class Actinopteri; order Salmoniformes; family Salmonidae; genus Salmo; species Salmo salar. Next base: position 42,355,584 of record NC_138304.1, on the reverse strand, counting down.
CTTTTACAACACAGGAAACCACCCCGGCTCTCACTTCTTTTACAACACAGGAAACCACCACGTCTCTCACAACACAGGAAACCACCCCGTCTCTCACTTCATTTAAAACACAGGAAACCACCACGTCTCTCACTTCTTTTACAACACAGGAAACCACCACGTGTCTCACTTCTTTTACAACACAGGAAACCACCACGTCTCTCACTTCTTTTACAACACAGGAAACCACCACGTCTCTCACTTCTTTTACAACACAGGAAACCACCCCGTCTCTCACTTCATTTAAAACACAGGAAACCACCACGTGTCTCACTTCTTTTACAACACAGGAAACCACCACGTCTCTCACTTCTTTTACAACACAGGACACCACCACGTCTCTCACTTCTTTTACAACACAGGAACCCACCACGTCTCTCACTTCTTTTACAACACAGGAAACCACCACGTCTCTCACTTCTTTTAAAACACAGGAAACCACCCCGTCTCTCAATTCTTTTACAACACAGGAAACCACCACGTCTCTCACAACACAGGAAACCACCACGTCTCTCACTTCTTTTACAACACAGGAAACCACCACGTCTCTCACTTCTTTTACAACACAGGAAACCACCACGTCTCTCACTTCTTTTACAACACAGGAAACCACCACGTGTCTCACTTCTTTTACAACACAGGAAACCACCACGTCTCTCACTTCTTTTACAACACAGGAAACCACCATGTGTCTCACTTCTTTTACAACACAGGAAACCACCACGTCTCTCACTTCTTTTACAACACAGGAAACCACCACGTCTCTCACTTCTTTTATAAAACAGGAAACCACCACGTCTCTCACTTCTTTTACAACACAGGAAACCACCACGTGTCTCACTTCTTTTACAACACAGGAAACCACCACGTCTCACTTCTTTTACAACACAGGAAACCACCACGTCTCTCACTTCTTTTACAACACAGGAAACCACCACGTCTCTCACTTCTTTTATAAAACAGGAAACCACCACGTCTCTCACTTCTTTTACAACACAGGAAACCACCACGTGTCTCACTTATTTTACAACACAGGAAAACACCACGTCTCTCACATCTTTTACAACACAGGAAACCACCCCGGCTCTCACTTCTTTTACAACACAGGAAACCACCACGTCTCTCACAACACAGGAAACCACCCCGTCTCTCACTTCATTTAAAACACAGGAAACCACCACGTCTCTCACTTCTTTTACAACACAGGAAACCACCACGTGTCTCACTTCTTTTACAACACAGGAAACCACCACGTCTCTCACTTCTTTTACAACACAGGAAACCACCACGTCTCTCACTTCTTTTACAACACAGGAAACCACCCCGTCTCTCACTTCATTTAAAACACAGGAAACCACCACGTGTCTCACTTCTTTTACAACACAGGAAACCACCACGTCTCTCACTTCTTTTACAACACAGGAAACCACCATGTGTCTCACTTCTTTTACAACACAGGAAACCACCACGTCTCTCACTTCTTTTACAACACAGGAAACCACCACGTCTCTCACTTCTTTTATAAAACAGGAAACCACCACGTCTCTCACTTCTTTTACAACACAGGAAACCACCACGTGTCTCACTTCTTTTACAACACAGGAAACCACCACGTCTCACTTCTTTTACAACACAGGAAACCACCACGTCTCTCACTTCTTTTACAACACAGGAAACCACCACGTCTCTCACTTCTTTTATAAAACAGGAAACCACCACGTCTCTCACTTCTTTTACAACACAGGAAACCACCACGTGTCTCACTTCTTTTACAACACAGGAAACCACCACGTCTCACTTCTTTTACAACACAGGAAACCACCACGTCTCTCACTTCTTTTACAACACAGGAAACCACCACGTCTCTCACTTCTTTTACAACACAGGAAACCACCACGTGTCTCACTTCTTTTACAACACAGGAAACCACCACGACTCTCACTTCTTTTACAACACAGGAAACCGCCACGTCTCTCACTTCTTTTACAACACAGGAAACCGCCACGTCTCTCACTTCTTTTACAACACAGGAAACCGCCACGTCTCTCACTTCTTTTACAACACAGGAAACCGCCACGTGTCTCACTTCTTTTACAACACAGGAAACCACCACGTCTCTCACTTCTTTTACAACACAGGAAACCACCACGTGTCTAACTTCTTTTACAACACAGGAAACCACCACGTGTCTCACTTCTTTTACAACACAGGAAACCACCACGTCTCTCACTTCTTTTACAACACAGGAAACCACCATGTGTCTCACTTCTTTTACAACACAGGAAACCACCACGTCTCTCACTTCTTTTACAACACAGGAAACCACCACGTCTCTCACATCTTTTATAAAACAGGAAACCACCACGTCTCTCACTTCTTTTACAACACAGGAAAACACCACGTGTCTCACTTCTTTTACAACACAGGAAACCACCACGTGTCTCACTTCTTTTACAACACAGGAAACCACCACGTCTCTCACTTCTTTTACAACACAGGAAACCACCACGTGTCTCACTTCTTTTACAACACAGGAAACCACCACGTCTCTCACTTCTTTTACAACACCGGAAACCACCACGTGTCTCACTTCTTTTACAACACAGGAAACCACCACGTGTCTCACTTCTTTTACAACACAGGAAACCACCACGTCTCTCACTTCTTTTACAACACAGGAACCCACCACGTCTCTCACTTCTTTTACAACACAGGAAACCACCACGTCTCTCACTTCTTTTACAACACAGGAAACCACCACGTCTCTCACTTCTTTTACAACACAGGAAACCACCCCGTCTCTCACTTCTTTTACAACACAGGAAACCACCACGTCTCTCACTTCTTTTACAACACAGGAAACCACCCCGTCTCTCACTTCTTTTACAACACAGGAAACCACCACGTGTCTCACTTCTTTTACAACACAGGAAACCACCACGTCTCTCACTTCTTTTACAACACAGGAAACCACCACGTCTCTCACTTCTTTTACAACACAGGAAACCACCACGTCTCTCACAACACAGGAAACCACCCCGTCTCTCACTTCATTTAAAACACAGGAAACCACCACTTCTCTCACTTCTTTTACAACACAGGAAACCACCACGTCTCTCACTTCTTTTACAACACAGGAAACCACCACGTGTCTCACTTCTTTTACAACACAGGAACCCACCACGTCTCTCACTTCTTTTACAACACAGGAAACCACCACGTCTCTCACTTCTTTTAAAACACGGGAAACCACCCCGTCTCTAACTTCTTTTACAACACAGGAAACCACCACGTCTCTCACTTCTTTTACAACACAGGAAACCACCACGTGTCTCACTTCTTTTACAACACAGGAAACCACCACGTCTCTCACTTCTTTTACAACACAGGAAACCACCCCGTCTCTCACTTCTTTTACAACACAGGAAACCACCACGTCTCTCACTTCTTTTACAACACAGGAAACCACCACGTGTCTCACTTCTTTTACAACACAGGAAACCACCACGTCTCTCACTTCTTTTACAACACAGGAAACCACCCCGTCTCTCACTTCTTTTACAACACAGGAAACCACCACGTCTCTCACAACACAGGAAACCACCCCGTCTCTCACTTCATTTAAAACACAGGAAACCACCACGTCTCTCACTTCTTTTACAACACAGGAAACCACCACGTCTCTCACTTCTTTTACAACACAGGAAACCACCACATGTCTCACTTCTTTTACAACACAGGAAACCACCACGTCTCTCACTTCTTTTACAACACAGGAAACCACCACGTCTCTCACTTCTTTTACAACACAGGAAACCACCACGTGTCTCACTTATTTTACAACACAGGAAAACACCACGTCTCTCACATCTTTTACAACACAGGAAACCACCCCGGCTCTCACTTCTTTTACAACACAGGAAACCACCACGTCTCTCACAACACAGGAAACCACCCCGTCTCTCAATTCATTTAAAACACAGGAAACCACCACGTCTCTCACTTCTTTTACAACACAGGAAACCACCACGTGTCTCACTTCTTTTACAACACAGGAAACCACCACGTCTCTCACTTCTTTTACAACACAGGAAACCACCACGTCTCTCACTTCTTTTACAACACAGGAAACCACCCCGTCTCTCACTTCATTTAAAACACAGGAAACCACCACGTGTCTCACTTCTTTTACAACACAGGAAACCACCACGTCTCTCACTTCTTTTACAACACAGGACACCACCACGTCTCTCACTTCTTTTACAACACAGGAACCCACCACGTCTCTCACTTCTTTTACAACACAGGAAACCACCACGTCTCTCACTTCTTTTAAAACACAGGAAACCACCCCGTCTCTCAATTCTTTTACAACACAGGAAACCACCACGTCTCTCACAACACAGGAAACCACCACGTCTCTCACTTCTTTTACAACACAGGAAACCACCACGTCTCTCACTTCTTTTACAACACAGGAAACCACCACGTCTCTCACTTCTTTTACAACACAGGAAACCACCACGTGTCTCACTTCTTTTACAACACAGGAAACCACCACGTCTCTCACTTCTTTTACAACACAGGAAACCACCATGTGTCTCACTTCTTTTACAACACAGGAAACCACCACGTCTCTCACTTCTTTTACAACACAGGAAACCACCACGTCTCTCACTTCTTTTATAAAACAGGAAACCACCACGTCTCTCACTTCTTTTACAACACAGGAAACCACCACGTGTCTCACTTCTTTTACAACACAGGAAACCACCACGTCTCACTTCTTTTACAACACAGGAAACCACCACGTCTCTCACTTCTTTTACAACACAGGAAACCACCACGTCTCTCACTTCTTTTACAACACAGGAAACCACCACGTGTCTCACTTCTTTTACAACACAGGAAACCACCACGACTCTCACTTCTTTTACAACACAGGAAACCGCCACGTCTCTCACTTCTTTTACAACACAGGAAACCGCCACGTCTCTCACTTCTTTTACAACACAGGAAACCGCCACGTCTCTCACTTCTTTTACAACACAGGAAACCGCCACGTCTCTCACTTCTTTTACAACACAGGAAACCGCCACGTCTCTCACTTCCTTTACAACACAGGAAACCGCCACGTGTCTCACTTCTTTTACAACACAGGAAACCACCACGTCTCTCACTTCTTTTACAACACAGGAAACCACCACGTGTCTCACTTCTTTTACAACACAGGAAACCACCACGTGTCTCACTTCTTTTACAACACAGGAAACCACCACGTCTCTCACTTCTTTTACAACACAGGAAACCACCATGTGTCTCACTTCTTTTACAACACAGGAAACCACCACGTCTCTCACTTCTTTTACAACACAGGAAACCACCACGTCTCTCACATCTTTTATAAAACAGGAAACCACCACGTCTCTCACTTCTTTTACAACACAGGAAAACACCACGTGTCTCACTTCTTTTACAACACAGGAAACCACCACGTGTCTCACTTCTTTTACAACACAGGAAACCACCACGTCTCTCACTTCTTTTACAACACAGGAAACCACCACGTGTCTCACTTCTTTTACAACACAGGAAACCACCACGTCTCTCACTTCTTTTACAACACCGGAAACCACCACGTGTCTCACTTCTTTTACAACACAGGAAACCACCACGTGTCTCACTTCTTTTACAACACAGGAAACCACCACGTCTCTCACTTCTTTTACAACACAGGAACCCACCACGTCTCTCACTTCTTTTACAACACAGGAAACCACCACGTCTCTCACTTCTTTTACAACACAGGAAACCACCACGTCTCTCACTTCTTTTACAACACAGGAAACCACCCCGTCTCTCACTTCTTTTACAACACAGGAAACCACCACGTCTCTCACTTCTTTTACAACACAGGAAACCACCCCGTCTCTCACTTCTTTTACAACACAGGAAACCACCACGTGTCTCACTTCTTTTACAACACAGGAAACCACCACGTCTCTCACTTCTTTTACAACACAGGAAACCACCACGTCTCTCACTTCTTTTACAACACAGGAAACCACCACGTCTCTCACAACACAGGAAACCACCCCGTCTCTCACTTCATTTAAAACACAGGAAACCACCACGTCTCTCACTTCTTTTACAACACAGGAAACCACCACGTCTCTCACTTCTTTTACAACACAGGAAACCACCACGTGTCTCACTTCTTTTACAACACAGGAAACCACCACGTCTCTCACTTCTTTTACAACACAGGAACCCACCACGTCTCTCACTTCTTTTACAACACAGGAAACCACCACGTCTCTCACTTCTTTTAAAACACGGGAAACCACCCCGTCTCTAACTTCTTTTACAACACAGGAAACCACCCCGTCTCTCACTTCTTTTACAACACAGGAAACCACCACGTCTCTCACTTCTTTTACAACACAGGAAACCACCCCGTCTCTCACTTCTTTTACAACACAGGAAACCACCACGTCTCTCACTTCTTTTAAAACACAGGAAACCACCCCGTCTCTCACTTCTTTTACAACACAGGAAACCACCACGTGTCTCACTTCTTTTACAACACAGGAAACCACCACGTCTCTCACTTCTTTTACAACACAGGAAACCACCACGTCTCTCACTTCTTTTACAACACAGGAAACCACCACGTCTCTCACAACACAGGAAACCACCCCGTCTCTCACTTCATTTAAAACACAGGAAACCACCACTTCTCTCACTTCTTTTACAACACAGGAAACCACCACGTCTCTCACTTCTTTTACAACACAGGAAACCACCACGTGTCTCACTTCTTTTACAACACAGGAACCCACCACGTCTCTCACTTCTTTTACAACACAGGAAACCACCACGTCTCTCACTTCTTTTAAAACACGGGAAACCACCCCGTCTCTAACTTCTTTTACAACACAGGAAACCACCACGTCTCTCACTTCTTTTACAACACAGGAAACCACCACGTGTCTCACTTCTTTTACAACACAGGAAACCACCACGTCTCTCACTTCTTTTACAACACAGGAAACCACCCCGTCTCTCACTTCTTTTACAACACAGGAAACCACCACGTCTCTCACTTCTTTTACAACACAGGAAACCACCACGTGTCTCACTTCTTTTACAACACAGGAAACCACCACGTCTCTCACTTCTTTTACAACACAGGAAACCACCCCGTCTCTCACTTCTTTTACAACACAGGAAACCACCACGTCTCTCACAACACAGGAAACCACCCCGTCTCTCACTTCATTTAAAACACAGGAAACCACCACGTCTCTCACTTCTTTTACAACACAGGAAACCACCACGTCTCTCACTTCTTTTACAACACAGGAAACCACCACATGTCTCACTTCTTTTACAACACAGGAAACCACCACGTCTCTCACTTCTTTTACAACACAGGAAACCACCACGTCTCTCACTTCTTTTACAACACAGGAAACCACCACGTGTCTCACTTATTTTACAACACAGGAAAACACCACGTCTCTCACATCTTTTACAACACAGGAAACCACCCCGGCTCTCACTTCTTTTACAACACAGGAAACCACCACGTCTCTCACAACACAGGAAACCACCCCGTCTCTCAATTCATTTAAAACACAGGAAACCACCACGTCTCTCACTTCTTTTACAACACAGGAAACCACCACGTGTCTCACTTCTTTTACAACACAGGAAACCACCACGTCTCTCACTTCTTTTACAACACAGGAAACCACCACGTCTCTCACTTCTTTTACAACACAGGAAACCACCCCGTCTCTCACTTCATTTAAAACACAGGAAACCACCACGTGTCTCACTTCTTTTACAACACAGGAAACCACCACGTCTCTCACTTCTTTTACAACACAGGACACCACCACGTCTCTCACTTCTTTTACAACACAGGAACCCACCACGTCTCTCACTTCTTTTACAACACAGGAAACCACCACGTCTCTCACTTCTTTTAAAACACAGGAAACCACCCCGTCTCTCAATTCTTTTACAACACAGGAAACCACCACGTCTCTCACAACACAGGAAACCACCACGTCTCTCACTTCTTTTACAACACAGGAAACCACCACGTCTCTCACTTCTTTTACAACACAGGAAACCACCACGTCTCTCACTTCTTTTACAACACAGGAAACCACCACGTGTCTCACTTCTTTTACAACACAGGAAACCACCACGTCTCTCACTTCTTTTACAACACAGGAAACCACCATGTGTCTCACTTCTTTTACAACACAGGAAACCACCACGTCTCTCACTTCTTTTACAACACAGGAAACCACCACGTCTCTCACTTCTTTTATAAAACAGGAAACCACCACGTCTCTCACTTCTTTTACAACACAGGAAACCACCACGTGTCTCACTTCTTTTACAACACAGGAAACCACCACGTCTCACTTCTTTTACAACACAGGAAACCACCACGTCTCTCACTTCTTTTACAACACAGGAAACCACCACGTCTCTCACTTCTTTTACAACACAGGAAACCACCACGTGTCTCACTTCTTTTACAACACAGGAAACCACCACGACTCTCACTTCTTTTACAACACAGGAAACCGCCACGTCTCTCACTTCTTTTACAACACAGGAAACCGCCACGTCTCTCACTTCTTTTACAACACAGGAAACCGCCACGTCTCTCACTTCTTTTACAACACAGGAAACCGCCACGTCTCTCACTTCTTTTACAACACAGGAAACCGCCACGTCTCTCACTTCTTTTACAACACAGGAAACCGCCACGTGTCTCACTTCTTTTACAACACAGGAAACCACCACGTCTCTCACTTCTTTTACAACACAGGAAACCACCACGTGTCTCACTTCTTTTACAACACAGGAAACCACCACGTGTCTCACTTCTTTTACAACACAGGAAACCACCACGTCTCTCACTTCTTTTACAACACAGGAAACCACCATGTGTCTCACTTCTTTTACAACACAGGAAACCACCACGTCTCTCACTTCTTTTACAACACAGGAAACCACCACGTCTCTCACATCTTTTATAAAACAGGAAACCACCACGTCTCTCACTTCTTTTACAACACAGGAAAACACCACGTGTCTCACTTCTTTTACAACACAGGAAACCACCACGTGTCTCACTTCTTTTACAACACAGGAAACCACCACGTCTCTCACTTCTTTTACAACACAGGAAACCACCACGTGTCTCACTTCTTTTACAACACAGGAAACCACCACGTCTCTCACTTCTTTTACAACACCGGAAACCACCACGTGTCTCACTTCTTTTACAACACAGGAAACCACCACGTGTCTCACTTCTTTTACAACACAGGAAACCACCACGTCTCTCACTTCTTTTACAACACAGGAACCCACCACGTCTCTCACTTCTTTTACAACACAGGAAACCACCACGTCTCTCACTTCTTTTACAACACAGGAAACCACCCCGTCTCTCACTTCTTTTACAACACAGGAAACCACCACGTGTCTCACTTCTTTTACAACACAGGAAACCACCACGTCTCTCACTTCTTTTACAACACAGGAAACCACCACGTCTCTCACTTCTTTTACAACACAGGAAACCACCACGTCTCTCACAACACAGGAAACCACCCCGTCTCTCACTTCATTTAAAACACAGGAAACCACCACGTCTCTCACTTCTTTTACAACACAGGAAACCACCACGTCTCTCACTTCTTTTACAACACAGGAAACCACCACGTGTCTCACTTCTTTTACAACACAGGAAACCACCACGTCTCTCACTTCTTTTACAACACAGGAACCCACCACGTCTCTCACTTCTTTTACAACACAGGAAACCACCACGTCTCTCACTTCTTTTAAAACACGGGAAACCACCCCGTCTCTAACTTCTTTTACAACACAGGAAACCACCACGTCTCTCACTTCTTTTACAACACAGGAAACCACCACGTGTCTCACTTCTTTTACAACACAGGAAACCACCACGTCTCTCACTTCTTTTACAACACAGGAAACCACCCCGTCTCTCACTTCTTTTACAACACAGGAAACCACCACGTCTCTCACTTCTTTTACAACACAGGAAACCACCACGTGTCTCACTTCTTTTACAACACAGGAAACCACCACGTCTCTCACTTCTTTTACAACACAGGAAACCACCCCGTCTCTCACTTCTTTTACAACACAGGAAACCACCACGTCTCTCACAACACAGGAAACCACCCCGTCTCTCACTTCATTTAAAACACAGGAAACCACCACGTCTCTCACTTCTTTTACAACACAGGAAACCACCACGTCTCTCACTTCTTTTACAACACAGGAAACCACCACGTGTCTCACTTCTTTTACAACACAGGAAACCACCACGTCTCTCACTTCTTTTACAACACAGGAACCCACCACGTCTCTCACTTCTTTTACAACACAGGAAACCACCACGTCTCTCACTTCTTTTAAAACACAGGAAACCACCCCGTCTCTCACTTCTTTTACAACACAGGAAACCACCACGTCTCTCACAACACAGGAAACCACCACGTCTCTCACTTCTTTTACAACACAGGAAACCACCACGTCTCTCACTTCTTTTACAACACAGGAAACCACCACGTCTCTCACTTCTTTTACAACACAGGAAACCACCACGTGTCTCACTTCTTTTACAACACAGGAAACCGCCACGTCTCTCACTTCTTTTACAACACAGGAAACCGCCACGTCTCTCACTTCTTTTACAACACAGGAAACCGCCACGTGTCTCACTTCTTTTACAGCACAGGAAACCACCACGTCTCTCACTTCTTTTACAACACAGGAAACCACCACGTCTCTCACTTCTTTTACAACACAGGAAACCACCACGTCTCTCACTTCTTTTACAACACAGGAAACCACCACGTCTCTCACTTCTTTTACAACACAGGAAACCACCACGTCTCTCACTTCTTTTACAACACAGGAAACCACCCCGTCTCTCACTTCTTTTACAACACAGGAAAGCACCACGTGTCTCACTTCTTTTACAACACAGGAAACCACCACGTCTCTCACTTCTTTTACAAAACAGGAAACCACCACGTCTCTCACTTCTTTTACAACACAGGAAACCACCACGTCTCTCACTTCTTTTACAACACAGGAAACCACCACGTCTCTCACTTCTTTTACAACACAGGAAACCACCACGTCTCTCACTTCTTTTACAACACAGGAAACCACCACGTGTCTCACTTATTTTACAACACAGGAAACCACCCCGTCTCTCACTTCTTTTACAACACAGGAAACCACCACGTCTCTCACAACACAGGAAACCACCCCGTCTCTCACTTCATTTAAAACACAGGAAACCACCACGTCTCTCACTTCTTTTACAACACAGGAAACCACCACGTCTCTCACTTCTTTTACAACACAGGAAACCACCACGTGTCTCACTTCTTTTACAACACAGGAAACCACCACGTCTCTCACTTCTTTTACAACACAGGAAACCACCACGTCTCTCACTTCTTTTACAACACAGGAACCCACCACGTCTCTCACTTCTTTTACAACACAGGAAACCACCACGTCTCTCACTTCTTTTACAACACAGGAAACCACCACGTGTCTCACTTCTTTTACAGCACAGGAAACCACCACGTCTCTCACTTCTTTTACAACACAGGAAACCACCACGTCTCTCACTTCTTTTACAACACAGGAAACCACCACGTCTCTCACTTCTTTTACAACACAGGAAACCACCACGTCTCTCACTTCTTTTACAACACAGGAAACCACCACGTCTCTCACTTCTTTTACAACACAGGAAACCACCCCGTCTCTCACTTCTTTTACAACACAGGAAACCACCACGTGTCTCACTTCTTTTACAACACAGGAAACCACCACGTCTCTCACTTCTTTTACAAAACAGGAAACCACCACGTCTCTCACTTCTTTTACAACACAGGAAACCACCACGTCTCTCACTTCTTTTACAACACAGGAAACCACCACGTCTCTCACTTCTTTTACAACACAGGAAACCACCACGTCTCTCACTTCTTTTACAACACAGGAAACCACCACGTGTCTCACTTATTTTACAACACAGGAAACCACCCCGTCTCTCACTTCTTTTACAACACAGGAAACCACCACGTCTCTCACAACACAGGAAACCACCCCGTCTCTCACTTCATTTAAAACACAGGAAACCACCACGTCTCTCACTTCTTTTACAACACAGGAAACCACCACGTCTCTCACTTCTTTTACAACACAGGAAACCACCACGTGTCTCACTTCTTTTACAACACAGGAAACCACCACGTCTCTCACTTCTTTTACAACACAGGAAACCACCACGTCTCTCACTTCTTTTACAACACAGGAACCCACCACGTCTCTCACTTCTTTTACAACACAGGAAACCACCACGTCTCTCACTTCTTTTAAAACACAGGAAACCACCCCGTCTCTCACTTCTTTTACAACACAGGAAACCACCACGTCTCTCACAACACAGGAAACCACCACGTCTCTCACTTCTTTTACAACACAGGAAACCACCACGTCTCTCACTTCTTTTACAACACAGGAAACCACCACGTCTCTCATTTCTTTTACAACACAGGAAACCACCCCGTCTCTCCCTTCTTTTACAACACAGGAAACCACCACGTCTCTCACAACACAGGAAACCACCCCGTCTCTCACTTCATTTAAAACACAGGAAACCACCACGTCTCTCACAACACAGGAAACCACCACGTCTCTCACTTCTTTTACAACACAGGAAACCACCACGTCTCTCACTTCTTTTACAACACAGGAAACCACCACGTCTCTCACTTCTTTTACAACACGGGAAACCACCCCGTCTCTCACTTCTTTTACAACACAGGAAACCACCACGTCTCTCACAACACAGGAAACCACCCCGTCTCTCACTTCATTTAAAACACAGGAAACCACCATGTCTCTCACTTCTTTTACAACACAGGAAACCACCACGTGTCTCACTTCTTTTACAACACAGGAAACCACCCCGTCTCTCACTTCTTTTACAACACAGGAAACCACCACGTCTCTCACAACTCAGGAAACCACCACGTCTCTCACTTCTTTTACAACACAGGAAACCACCACGTCTCTCACTTCTTTTACAACACAGGAAACCACCACGTCTCTCACTTCTTTTACAACACAGGAAACCACCACGTGTCTCACTTCTTTTACTACACAGGAAACCACCACGTCTCTCACTTCTTTTACAACACAGGAAACCGCCACGTCTCTCACTTCTTTTACAACACAGGAAACCGCCACGTGTCTCACTTCTTTTACAACACAGGAAACCGCCACGTGTCTCACTTCTTTTACAACACAGGAAACCACCACGTCTCTCACTTCTTTTACAACACAGGAAACCACCACGTCTCTCACTTCTTTTACAACACAGGAAACCACCACGTGTCTCACTTCTTTTACAACACAGGAAACCACCACGTCTCTCACTTCTTTTACAACACAGGAAACCACCATGTGTCTCACTTCTTTTACAACACAGGAAACCACCACGTCTCTCACTTCTTTTACAACACAGGAAACCACCACGTCTCTCACATCTTTTATAAAACAGGAAACCACCACGTCTCTCACTTCTTTTACAACACAGGAAACCACCACGTCTCTCACTTCTTTTACAACACAGGAAACCACCACGTCTCTCACTTCTTTTACAACACAGGAAACCACCCCGTCTCTCACTTCTTTTACAACACAGGAAACCACCACGTCTCTCACAACACAGGAAACCACCCCGTCTCTCACTTCATTTAAAACACAGGAAACCACCACGTCTCTCACTTCTTTTACAACACAGGAAACCACCACGTCTCTCACTTCTTTTACAACACAGGAAACCACCACGTGTCTCACTTCTTTTACAACACAGGAAACCACCACGTCTCTCACTTCTTTTACAACACAGGAAACCACCACGTCTCTCACTTCTTTTACAACACAGGAACCCACCACGTCTCTCACTTCTTTTACAACACAGGAAACCACCACGTCTCTCACTTCTTTTAAAACACAGGAAACCACCCCGTCTCTCACTTCTTTTACAACACAGGAAACCACCACGTCTCTCACAACACAGGAAACCACCACGTCTCTCACTTCTTTTACAACACAGGAAACCACCACGTCTCTCACTTCTTTTACAACACAGGAAACCACCACGTCTCTCACTTCTTTTACAACACAGGAAACCACCACGTGTCTCACTTCATTTAAAACACAGGAAACCACCACGTCTCTCACTTCTTTTACAACACAGGAAACCACCACGTCTCTCACTTCTTTTACAACACAGGAAACCACCACGTGTCTCACTTCTTTTACAACACAGGAAACCACCACGTCTCTCACTTCTTTTACAACACAGGAACCCACCACGTCTCTCACTTCTTTTACAACACAGGAACCCACCACGTCTCTCACTTCTTTTACAACACAGGAAACCACCACGTCTCTCACATCTTTTATAAAACAGGAAACCACCACGTCTCTCACTTCTTTTACAACACAGGAAACCACCACGTCTCTCACTTCTTTTACAACACAGGAAACCACCAAGTCTCTCACTTCTTTTACAACACAGGAAACCACCCCGTCTCTCACTTCTTTTACAACACAGGAAACCACCACGTCTCTCACAACACAGGAAACCACCCCGTCTCTCACTTCATTTAAAACACAGGAAACCACCACGTCTCTCACTTCTTTTACAACACAGGAAACCACCACGTCTCTCACTTCTTTTACAACACAGGAAACCACCACGTGTCTCACTTCTTTTACAACACAGGAAACCACCACGTCTCTCACTTCTTTTACAACACAGGAAACCACCACGTCTCTCACTTCTTTTACAACACAGGAACCCACCACGTCTCTCACTTCTTTTACAACACAGGAAACCACCACGTCTCTCACTTCTTTTAAAACACAGGAAACCACCCCGTCTCTCACTTCTTTTACAACACAGGAAAACACCACGTCTCTCACAACACAGGAAACCACCACGTCTCTCACTTCTTTTACAACACAGGAAACCACCACGTCTCTCACTTCTTTTACAACACAGGAAACCACCACGTCTCTCACTTCTTTTACAACACAGGAAACCACCACGTGTCTCACTTCATTTAAAACACAGGAAACCACCACGTCTCTCACTTCTTTTACAACACAGGAAACCACCACGTCTCTCACTTCTTTTACAACACAGGAAACCACCACGTGTCTCACTTCTTTTACAACACAGGAAACCACCACGTCTCTCACTTCTTTTACAACACAGGAACCCACCACGTCTCTCACTTCTTTTACAACACAGGAAACCACCACGTCTCTCACTTCTTTTAAAACACGGGAAACCACCCCGTCTCTCACTTCTTTTACAACACAGGAAACCACCACGTCTCTCACAACACAGGAAACCACCACGTCTCTCACTTCTTTTACAACACAGGAAACCACCACGTGTCTCACTTCTTTTACAACACAGGAAACCACCACGTCTCTCACTTCTTTTACAACACAGGAAACCACCCCGTCTCTCACTTCTTTTACAACACAGGAAACCACCACGTCTCTCACAACACAGGAAACCACCCCGTCTCTCACTTCATTTAAAACACAGGAAACCACCCCGTCTCTCACTTCATTTAAAACACAGGAAACCACCACGTCTCTCACTTCTTTTACAACACAGGAAACCACCACGTCTCTCACTTCTTTTACAACACAGGAAACCACCACGTGTCTCACTTCTTTTACAACACAGGAAACCAACACGTCTCTCACTTCTTTTACAACACAGGAACCCACCACGTCTCTCACTTCTTTTACAACACAGGAAACCACCACGTCTCTCACTTCTTTTAAAACACGGGAAACCACCCCGTCTCTCACTTCTTTTACAACACAGGAAACCACCACGTCTCTCACTTCTTTTACAACACAGGAAACCACCACGTGTCTCACTTCTTTTACAACACAGGAAACCACCACGTCTATCACTTCTTTTACAACACAGGAAACCACCACGTGTCTCACTTCTTTTACAACACAGGAAACCACCACGTCTCTCACTTCTTTTACAACACAGGAAACCACCATGTGTCTCACTTCTTTTACAACACAGGAAACCACCACGTCTCTCACTTCTTTTACAACACAGGAAACCACCACGTCTCTCACATCTTTTATAAAACAGGAAACCACCACGTCTCTCACTTCTTTTACAACACAGGAAACCACCACGTCTCTCACTTCTTTTACAACACAGGAAACCACCACGTCTCTCACTTCTTTTACAACACAGGAAACCACCCCGTCTCTCACTTCTTTTACAACACAGGAAACCACCACGTCTCTCACAACACAGGAAACCACCCCGTCTCTCACTTCATTTAAAACACAGGAAACCACCACGTCTCTCACTTCTTTTACAACACAGGAAACCACCACGTCTCTCACTTCTTTTACAACACAGGAAACCACCACGTGTCTCACTTCTTTTACAACACAGGAAACCACCACGTCTCTCACTTCTTTTACAACACAGGAAACCACCACGTCTCTCACTTCTTTTACAACACAGGAACCCACCACGTCTCTCACTTCTTTTACAACACAGGAAACCACCACGTCTCTCACTTCTTTTAAAACACAGGAAACCACCCCGTCTCTCACTTCTTTTACAACACAGGAAACCACCACGTCTCTCACAACACAGGAAACCACCACGTCTCTCACTTCTTTTACAACACAGGAAACCACCACGTCTCTCACTTCTTTTACAACACAGGAAACCACCACGTCTCTCACTTCTTTTACAACACAGGAAACCACCACGTGTCTCACTTCATTTAAAACACAGGAAACCACCACGTCTCTCACTTCTTTTACAACACAGGAAACCACCACGTCTCTCACTTCTTTTACAACACAGGAAACCACCACGTGTCTCACTTCTTTTACAACACAGGAAACCACCACGTCTCTCACTTCTTTTACAACACAGGAACCCACCACGTCTCTCACTTCTTTTACAACACAGGAACCCACCACGTCTCTCACTTCTTTTACAACACAGGAAACCACCACGTCTCTCACATCTTTTATAAAACAGGAAACCACCACGTCTCTCACTTCTTTTACAACACAGGAAACCACCACGTCTCTCACTTCTTTTACAACACAGGAAACCACCAAGTCTCTCACTTCTTTTACAACACAGGAAACCACCCCGTCTCTCACTTCTTTTACAACACAGGAAACCACCACGTCTCTCACAACACAGGAAACCACCCCGTCTCTCACTTCATTTAAAACACAGGAAACCACCACGTCTCTCACTTCTTTTACAACACAGGAAACCACCACGTCTCTCACTTCTTTTACAACACAGGAAACCACCACGTGTCTCACTTCTTTTACAACACAGGAAACCACCACGTCTCTCACTTCTTTTACAACACAGGAAACCACCACGTCTCTCACTTCTTTTACAACACAGGAACCCACCACGTCTCTCACTTCTTTTACAACACAGGAAACCACCACGTCTCTCACTTCTTTTAAAACACAGGAAACCACCCCGTCTCTCACTTCTTTTACAACACAGGAAAACACCACGTCTCTCACAACACAGGAAACCACCACGTCTCTCACTTCTTTTACAACACAGGAAACCACCACGTCTCTCACTTCTTTTACAACACAGGAAACCACCACGTCTCTCACTTCTTTTACAACACAGGAAACCACCACGTGTCTCACTTCATTTAAAACACAGGAAACCACCACGTCTCTCACTTCTTTTACAACACAGGAAACCACCACGTCTCTCACTTCTTTTACAACACAGGAAACCACCACGTGTCTCACTTCTTTTACAACACAGGAAACCACCACGTCTCTCACTTCTTTTACAACACAGGAACCCACCACGTCTCTCACTTCTTTTACAACACAGGAAACCACCACGTCTCTCACTTCTTTTAAAACACGGGAAACCACCCCGTCTCTCACTTCTTTTACAACACAGGAAACCACCACGTCTCTCACAACACAGGAAACCACCACGTCTCTCACTTCTTTTACAACACAGGAAACCACCACGTGTCTCACTTCTTTTACAACACAGGAAACCACCACGTCTCTCACTTCTTTTACAACACAGGAAACCACCCCGTCTCTCACTTCTTTTACAACACAGGAAACCACCACGTCTCTCACAACACAGGAAACCACCCCGTCTCTCACTTCATTTAAAACACAGGAAACCACCCCGTCTCTCACTTCATTTAAAACACAGGAAACCACCACGTCTCTCACTTCTTTTACAACACAGGAAACCACCACGTCTCTCACTTCTTTTACAACACAGGAAACCACCACGTGTCTCACTTCTTTTACAACACAGGAAACCAACACGTCTCTCACTTCTTTTACAACACAGGAACCCACCACGTCTCTCACTTCTTTTACAACACAGGAAACCACCACGTCTCTCACTTCTTTTAAAACACGGGAAACCACCCCGTCTCTCACTTCTTTTACAACACAGGAAACCACCACGTCTCTCACTTCTTTTACAACACAGGAAACCACCACGTGTCTCACTTCTTTTACAACACAGGAAACCACCACGTCTATCACTTCTTTTACAACACAGGAAACCACCCCGTCTCTCACTTCTTTTACAACACAGGAAACCACCACGTCTCTCACTTCTTTTACAACACAGGAAACCACCACGTGTCTCACTTCTTTTACAACACAGGAAACCACCACGTCTCTCACTTCTTTTACAACACAGGAAACCACCCCGTCTCTCACTTCTTTTACAACACAGGAAACCACCACGTCTCTCACAACACAGGAAACCACCCCGTCTCTCACTTCATTTAAAACACAGGAAACCACCACGTCTCTCACTTCTTTTACAACACAGGAAACCACCACGTCTCTCACTTCTTTTACAACACAGGAAACCACCACGTGTCTCACTTCTTTTACAACACAGGAAACCACCACGTCTCTCACTTCTTTTACAACACAGGAACCCACCACGTCTCTCACTTCTTTTACAACACAGGAAACCACCACGTCTCTCACTTCTTTTAAAACACAGGAAACCACCCCGTCTCTCACTTCTTTTACAACACAGGAAACCACCACGTCTCTCACAACACAGGAAACCACCACGTCTCTCACTTCTTTTACAACACAGGAAACCACCACGTCTCTCACTTCTTTTACAACACAGGAAACCACCACGTCTCTCACTTCTTTTACAACACAGGAAACCACCACGTGTCTCACTTCTTTTACAACACAGGAAACCACCACGTCTCTCACTTCTTTTACAACACAGGAAACCGCCACGTCTCTCACTTCTTTTACAACACAGGAAACCGCCACGTGTCTCACTTCTTTTACAACACAGGAAACCACCACGTCTCTCACATCTTTTATAAAACAGGAAACCACCACGTCTCTCACTTCTTTTACAACACAGGAAACCACCACGTGTCTCACTTCTTTTACAGCACAGGAAACCACCACGTCTCTCACTTCTTTTACAACACAGGAAACCACCACGTCTCTCACTTCTTTTACAAAACAGGAAACCACCACGTCTCTCACTTCTTTTACAACACAGGAAACCACCACGTCTCTCACTTCTTTTACAACACAGGAAACCACCACGTCTCTCACTTCTTTTACAACACAGGAAACCACCACGTCTCTCACTTCTTTTACAACACAGGAAACCACCACGTGTCTCACTTATTTTACAACACAGGAAAACACCACGTCTCTCACATCTTTTACAACACAGGAAACCACCCCGTCTCTCACTTCTTTTACAACACAGGAAACCACCACGTCTCTCACAACACAGGAAACCACCCCGTCTCTCACTTCATTTAAAACACAGGAAACCACCACGTCTCTCACTTCTTTTACAACACAGGAAACCACCACGTCTCTCACTTCTTTTACAACACAGGAAACCACCACGTGTCTCACTTCTTTTACAACACAGGAAACCACCACGTCTCTCACTTCTTTTACAACACAGGAAACCACCACGTCTCTCACTTCTTTTACAACACAGGAACCCACCACGTCTCTCACTTCTTTTACAACACAGGAAACCACCACGTCTCTCACTTCTTTTAAAACACAGGAAACCACCCCGTCTCTCACTTCTTTTACAACACAGGAAACCACCACGTCTCTCACAACACAGGAAACCACCACGTCTCTCACTTCTTTTACAACACAGGAAACCACCACGTCTCTCACTTCTTTTACAACACAGGAAACCACCACGTCTCTCACTTCTTTTACAACACAGGAAACCACCCCGTCTCTCACTTCTTTTACAACACAGGAAACCACCCCGTCTCTCACTTCATTTAAAACACAGGAAACCACCACGTCTCTCACAACACAGGAAACCACCACGTCTCTCACTTCTTTTACAACACAGGAAACCACCACGTCTCTCACTTCTTTTACAACACAGGAAACCACCACGTCTCTCACTTCTTTTACAACACGGGAAACCACCCCGTCTCTCACTTCTTTTACAACACAGGAAACCACCACGTCTCTCACAACACAGGAAACCACCCCGTCTCTCACTTCATTTAAAACACAGGAAACCACCATGTCTCTCACTTATTTTACAACACAGGAAACCACCACGTGTCTCACTTCTTTTACAACACAGGAAACCACCACGTCTCTCACTTCTTTTACAACACAGGAACCCACCACGTCTCTCACTTCTTTTACAACACAGGAAACCACCACGTCTCTCACTTCTTTTAAAACACAGGAAACCACCCCGTCTCTCACTTCTTTTACAACACAGGAAACCACCACGTCTCTCACAACTCAGGAAACCACCACGTCTCTCACTTCTTTTACAACACAGGAAACCACCACGTCTCTCACTTCTTTTACAACACAGGAAACCACCACGTCTCTCACTTCTTTTACAACACAGGAAACCACCACGTGTCTCACTTCTTTTACAACACAGGAAACCACCACGTCTCTCACTTCTTTTACAACACAGGAAACCGCCACGTCTCTCACTTCTTTTACAACACAGGAAACCGCCACGTGTCTCACTTCTTTTACAACACAGGAAACCGCCACGTGTCTCACTTCTTTTACAACACAGGAAACCACCACGTCTCTCACTTCTTTTACAACACAGGAAACCACCACGTCTCTCACTTCTTTTACAACACAGGAAACCACCACGTCTCTCACTTCTTTTACAACACAGGAAACCACCAAGTGTCTCACTTCTTTTACAACACAGGAAACCACCACGTCTCTCACTTCTTTTACAACACAGGAAACCACCACGTCTCTCACTTCTTTTACAACACAGGAAACCACCACGTCTCTCACATCTTTTATAAAACAGGAAACCACCACGTCTCTCACTTCTTTTACAACACAGGAAACCACCACGTCTCTCACTTCTTTTACAACACAGGAAACCACCACGTCTCTCACTTCTTTTACAACACAGGAAACCACCCCGTCTCTCACTTCTTTTACAACACAGGAAACCACCACGTCTCTCACAACACAGGAAACCACCCCGTCTCTCACTTCATTTAAAACACAGGAAACCACCACGTCTCTCACTTCTTTTACAACACAGGAAACCACCACGTCTCTCACTTCTTTTACAACACAGGAAACCACCACGTGTCTCACTTCTTTTACAACACAGGAAACCACCACGTCTCTCACTTCTTTTACAACACAGGAAACCACCACGTCTCTCACTTCTTTTACAACACAGGAACCCACCACGTCTCTCACTTCTTTTACAACACAGGAAACCACCACGTCTCTCACTTCTTTTAAAACACAGGAAACCACCCCGTCTCTCACTTCTTTTACAACACAGGAAACCACCACGTCTCTCACAACACAGGAAACCACCACGTCTCTCACTTCTTTTACAACACAGGAAACCACCACGTCTCTCACTTCTTTTACAACACAGGAAACCACCACGTCTCTCACTTCTTTTACAACACAGGAAACCACCACGTGTCTCACTTCATTTAAAACACAGGAAACCACCACGTCTCTCACTTCTTTTACAACACAGGAAACCACCACGTCTCTCACTTCTTTTACAACACAGGAAACCACCACGTGTCTCACTTCTTTTACAACACAGGAAACCACCACGTCTCTCACTTCTTTTACAACACAGGAACCCACCACGTCTCTCACTTCTTTTACAACACAGGAACCCACCACGTCTCTCACTTCTTTTACAACACAGGAAACCACCACGTCTCTCACATCTTTTATAAAACAGGAAACCACCACGTCTCTCACTTCTTTTACAACACAGGAAACCACCACGTCTCTCACTTCTTTTACAACACAGGAAACCACCAAGTCTCTCACTTCTTTTACAACACAGGAAACCACCCCGTCTCTCACTTCTTTTACAACACAGGAAACCACCACGTCTCTCACAACACAGGAAACCACCCCGTCTCTCACTTCATTTAAAACACAGGAAACCACCACGTCTCTCACTTCTTTTACAACAGAGGAAACCACCACGTCTCTCACTTCTTTTACAACACAGGAAACCACCACGTGTCTCACTTCTTTTACAACACAGGAAACCACCACGTCTCTCACTTCTTTTACAACACAGGAAACCACCACGTCTCTCACTTCTTTTACAACACAGGAACCCACCACGTCTCTCACTTCTTTTACAACACAGGAAACCACCACGTCTCTCACTTCTTTTAAAACACAGGAAACCACCCCGTCTCTCACTTCTTTTACAACACAGGAAAACACCACGTCTCTCACAACACAGGAAACCACCACGTCTCTCACTTCTTTTACAACACAGGAAACCACCACGTCTCTCACTTCTTTTACAACACAGGAAACCACCACGTGTCTCACTTCTTTTACAACACAGGAAACCACCACGTCTCTCACTTCTTTTACAACACAGGAACCCACCACGTCTCTCACTTCTTTTACAACACAGGAAACCACCACGTCTCTCACTTCTTTTAAAACACGGGAAACCACCCCGTCTCTCACTTCTTTTACAACACAGGAAACCACCACGTCTCTCACTTCTTTTACAACACAGGAAACCACCACGTGTCTCACTTCTTTTACAACACAGGAAACCACCACGTCTATCACTTCTTTTACAACACAGGAAACCACCCCGTCTCTCACTTCTTTTACAACACAGGAAACCACCACGTCTCTCACTTCTTTTACAACACAGGAAACCACCACGTGTCTCACTTCTTTTACAACACAGGAAACCACCACGTCTCTCACTTCTTTTACAACACAGGAAACCACCCCGTCTCTCACTTCTTTTACAACACAGGAAACCACCACGTCTCTCACAACACAGGAAACCACCCCGTCTCTCACTTCATTTAAAACACAGGAAACCACCACGTCTCTCACTTCTTTTACAACACAGGAAACCACCACGTCTCTCACTTCTTTTACAACACAGGAAACCACCACGTGTCTCACTTCTTTTACAACACAGGAAACCACCACGTCTCTCACTTCTTTTACAACACAGGAACCCACCACGTCTCTCACTTCTTTTACAACACAGGAAACCACCACGTCTCTCACTTCTTTTAAAACACAGGAAACCACCCCGTCTCTCACTTCTTTTACAACACAGGAAACCACCACGTCTCTCACAACACAGGAAACCACCACGTCTCTCACTTCTTTTACAACACAGGAAACCACCACGTCTCTCACTTCTTTTACAACACAGGAAACCACCACGTCTCTCACTTCTTTTACAACACAGGAAACCACCACGTGTCTCACTTCATTTAAAACACAGGAAACCACCACGTCTCTCACTTCTTTTACAACACAGGAAACCACCACGTCTCTCACTTCTTTTACAACACAGGAAACCACCACGTGTCTCACTTCTTTTACAACACAGGAAACCACCACGTCTCTCACTTCTTTTACAACACAGGAACCCACCACGTCTCTCACTTCTTTTACAACACAGGAACCCACCACGTCTCTCACTTCTTTTACAACACAGGAAACCACCACGTCTCTCACATCTTTTATAAAACAGGAAACCACCACGTCTCTCACTTCTTTTACAACACAGGAAACCACCACGTCTCTCACTTCTTTTACAACACAGGAAACCACCAAGTCTCTCACTTCTTTTACAACACAGGAAACCACCCCGTCTCTCACTTCTTTTACAACACAGGAAACCACCACGTCTCTCACAACACAGGAAACCACCCCGTCTCTCACTTCATTTAAAACACAGGAAACCACCACGTCTCTCACTTCTTTTACAACAGAGGAAACCACCACGTCTCTCACTTCTTTTACAACACAGGAAACCACCACGTGTCTCACTTCTTTTACAACACAGGAAACCACCACGTCTCTCACTTCTTTTACAACACAGGAAACCACCACGTCTCTCACTTCTTTTACAACACAGGAACCCACCACGTCTCTCACTTCTTTTACAACACAGGAAACCACCACGTCTCTCACTTCTTTTAAAACACAGGAAACCACCCCGTCTCTCACTTCTTTTACAACACAGGAAAACACCACGTCTCTCACAACACAGGAAACCACCACGTCTCTCACTTCTTTTACAACACAGGAAACCACCACGTCTCTCACTTCTTTTACAACACAGGAAACCACCACGTCTCTCACTTCTTTTACAACACAGGAAACCACCACGTGTCTCACTTCATTTAAAACACAGGAAACCACCACGTCTCTCACTTCTTTTACAACACAGGAAACCACCACGTCTCTCACTTCTTTTACAACACAGGAAACCACCACGTGTCTCACTTCTTTTACAACACAGGAAACCACCACGTCTCTCACTTCTTTTACAACACAGGAACCCACCACGTCTCTCACTTCTTTTACAACACAGGAAACCACCACGTCTCTCACTTCTTTTAAAACACGGGAAACCACCCCGTCTCTCACTTCTTTTACAACACAGGAAACCACCACGTCTCTCACAACACAGGAAACCACCACGTCTCTCACTTCTTTTACAACACAGGAAACCACCACGTGTCTCACTTCTTTTACAACACAGGAAACCACCACGTCTCTCACTTCTTTTACAACACAGGAAACCACCCCGTCTCTCACTTCTTTTACAACACAGGAAACCACCACGTCTCTCACAACACAGGAAACCACCCCGTCTCTCACTTCATTTAAAACACAGGAAACCACCCCGTCTCTCACTTCATTTAAAACACAGGAAACCACCACGTCTCTCACTTCTTTTACAACACAGGAAACCACCACGTCTCTCACTTCTTTTACAACACAGGAAACCACCACGTGTCTCACTTCTTTTACAACACAGGAAACCACCACGTCTCTCACTTCTTTTACAACACAGGAACCCACCACGTCTCTCACTTCTTTTACAACACAGGAAACCACCACGTCTCTCACTTCTTTTAAAACACGGGAAACCACCCCGTCTCTCACTTCTTTTACAACACAGGAAACCACCACGTCTCTCACTTCTTTTACAACACAGGAAACCACCACGTGTCTCACTTCTTTTACAACACAGGAAACCACCACGTCTATCACTTCTTTTACAACACAGGAAACCACCCCGTCTCTCACTTCTTTTACAACACAGGAAACCACCACGTATCTCACTTCTTTTACAACACAGGAAACCACCACGTGTCTCACTTCTTTTACAACACAGGAAACCACCACGTCTCTCACTTCTTTTACAACACAGGAAACCACCCCGTCTCTCACTTCTTTTACAACACAGGAAACCACCACGTCTCTCACAACACAGGAAACCACCCCGTCTCTCACTTCATTTAAAACACAGGAAACCACCACGTCTCTCACTTCTTTTACAACACAGGAAACCACCACGTCTCTCACTTCTTTTACAACACAGGAAACCACCACGTGTCTCACTTCTTTTACAACACAGGAAACCACCACGTCTCTCACTTCTTTTACAACACAGGAACCCACCACGTCTCTCACTTCTTTTACAACACAGGAAACCACCACGTCTCTCACTTCTTTTAAAACACAGGAAACCACCCCGTCTCTCACTTCTTTTACAACACAGGAAACCACCACGTCTCTCACTTCTTTTACAACACAGGAAACCACCACGTCTCTCACTTCTTTTAAAACACAGGAAACCACCCCGTCTCTCACTTCTTTTACAACACAGGAAAACACCACGTCTCTCACAACACAGGAAACCACCACGTCTCTCACTTCTTTTACAACACAGGAAACCACCACGTCTCTCACTTCTTTTACAACACAGGAAACCACCACGTCTCTCACTTCTTTTACAACACAGGAAACCACCACGTGTCTCACTTCATTTAAAACACAGGAAACCACCACGTCTCTCACTTCTTTTACAACACAGGAAACCACCACGTCTCTCACTTCTTTTACAACACAGGAAACCACCACGTGTCTCACTTCTTTTACAACACAGGAAACCACCACGTCTCTCACTTCTTTTACAACACAGGAACCCACCACGTCTCTCACTTCTTTTACAACACAGGAAACCACCACGTCTCTCACTTCTTTTAAAACACGGGAAACCACCCCGTCTCTCACTTCTTTTACAACACAGGAAACCACCACGTCTCTCACAACACAGGAAACCACCACGTCTCTCACTTCTTTTACAACACAGGAAACCACCACGTGTCTCACTTCTTTTACAACACAGGAAACCACCACATCTCTCACTTCTTTTACAACACAGGAAACCACCCCGTCTCTCACTTCTTTTACAACACAGGAAACCACCACGTCTCTCACAACACAGGAAACCACCCCGTCTCTCACTTCATTTAAAACACAGGAAACCACCCCGTCTCTCACTTCATTTAAAACACAGGAAACCACCACGTCTCTCACTTCTTTTACAACACAGGAAACCACCACGTCTCTCACTTCTTTTACAACACAGGAAACCACCACGTGTCTCACTTCTTTTACAACACAGGAAACCACCACGTCTCTCACTTCTTTTACAACACAGGAACCCACCACGTCTCTCACTTCTTTTACAACACAGGAAACCACCACGTCTCTCACTTCTTTTAAAACACGGGAAACCACCCCGTCTCTCACTTCTTTTACAACACAGGAAACCACCACGTCTCTCACTTCTTTTACAACACAGGAAACCACCACGTGTCTCACTTCTTTTACAACACAGGAAACCACCACGTCTATCACTTCTTTTACAACACAGGAAACCACCCCGTCTCTCACTTCTTTTACAACACAGGAAACCACCACGTATCTCACTTCTTTTACAACACAGGAAACCACCACGTGTCTCACTTCTTTTACAACACAGGAAACCACCACGTCTCTCACTTCTTTTACAACACAGGAAACCACCCCGTCTCTCACTTCTTTTACAACACAGGAAACCACCACGTCTCTCACAACACAGGAAACCACCCCGTCTCTCACTTCATTTAAAACACAGGAAACCACCACGTCTCTCACTTCTTTTACAACACAGGAAACCACCACGTCTCTCACTTCTTTTACAACACAGGAAACCACCACGTGTCTCACTTCTTTTACAACACAGGAAACCACCACGTCTCTCACTTCTTTTACAACACAGGAACCCACCACGTCTCTCACTTCTTTTACAACACAGGAAACCACCACGTCTCTCACTTCTTTTAAAACACAGGAAACCACCCCGTCTCTCACTTCTTTTACAACACAGGAAACCACCACGTCTCTCACAACACAGGAAACCACCACGTCTCTCACTTCTTTTACAACACAGGAAACCACCACGTCTCTCACTTCTTTTACAACACAGGAAACCACCACGTCTCTCACTTCTTTTACAACACAGGAAACCACCACGTGTCTCACTTCTTTTACAACACAGGAAACCACCACGTCTCTCACTTCTTTTACAACACAGGAAACCGCCACGTCTCTCACTTCTTTTACAACACAGGAAACCGCCACGTGTCTCACTTCTTTTACAACACAGGAAACCACCACGTCTCTCACATCTTTTATAAAACAGGAAACCACCACGTCTCTCACTTCTTTTACAACACAGGAAACCACCACGTGTCTCACTTCTTTTACAGCACAGGAAACCACCACGTCTCTCACTTCTTTTACAACACAGGAAACCACCACGTCTCTCACTTCTTTTACAACACAGGAAACCACCACGTCTCTCACTTCTTTTACAACACAGGAAACCACCACGTCTCTCACTTCTTTTACAACACAGGAAACCACCACGTCTCTCACTTCTTTTACAACACAGGAAACCACCCCGTCTCTCACTTCTTTTACAACACAGGAAACCACCACGTGTCTCACTTCTTTTACAACACAGGAAACCACCACGTCTCTCACTTCTTTTACAAAACAGGAAACCACCACGTCTCTCACTTCTTTTACAACACAGGAAACCACCACGTCTCTCACTTCTTTTACAACACAGGAAACCACCACGTCTCTCACTTCTTTTACAACACAGGAAACCACCACGTCTCTCACTTCTTTTACAACACAGGAAACCACCACGTGTCTCACTTATTTTACAACACAGGAAAACACCACGTATCTCACATCTTTTACAACACAGGAAACCACCCCGTCTCTCACTTCTTTTACAACACAGGAAACCACCACGTCTCTCACAACACAGGAAACCACCCCGTCTCTCACTTCATTTAAAACACAGGAAACCACCACGTCTCTCACTTCTTTTACAACACAGGAAACCACCACGTCTCTCACTTCTTTTACAACACAGGAAACCACCACGTGTCTCACTTCTTTTACAACACAGGAAACCACCACGTCTCTCACTTCTTTTACAACACAGGAAACCACCACGTCTCTCACTTCTTTTACAACACAGGAACCCACCACGTCTCTCACTTCTTTTACAACACAGGAAACCACCACGTCTCTCACTTCTTTTAAAACACAGGAAACCACCCCGTCTCTCACTTCTTTTACAACACAGGAAACCACCACGTCTCTCACAACACAGGAAACCACCACGTCTCTCACTTCTTTTACAACACAGGAAACCACCACGTCTCTCACTTCTTTTACAACACAGGAAACCACCACGTCTCTCACTTCTTTTACAACACAGGAAACCACCACGTGTCTCACTTCATTTAAAACACAGGAAACCACCACGTCTCTCACTTCTTTTACAACACAGGAAACCACCACGTCTCTCACTTCTTTTAAAACACGGGAAACCACCCCGTCTCTCACAACACAGGAAACCACCCCGTCTCTCACTTCATTTAAAACACAGGAAACCACCATGTCTCTCACTTCTTTTACAACACAGGAAACCACCACGTGTCTCACTTCTTTTACAACACAGGAAACCACCACGTCTCTCACTTCTTTTACAACACAGGAAACCGCCACGTCTCTCACTTCTTTTACAACACAGGAAACCGCCACGTGTCTCACTTCTTTTACAACACAGGAAACCGCCACGTGTCTCACTTCTTTTACAACACAGGAAACCACCACGTCTCTCACTTCTTTTACAACACAGGAAACCACCACGTCTCTCACTTCTTTTACAACACAGGAAACCACCACGTGTCTCACTTCTTTTACAACACAGGAAACCACCACGTCTCTCACTTCTTTTACAACACAGGAAACCACCATGTGTCTCACTTCTTTTACAACACAGGAAACCACCACGTCTCTCACTTCTTTTACAACACAGGAAACCACCACGTCTCTCACATCTTTTATAAAACAGGAAACCACCACGTCTCTCACTTCTTTTACAACACAGGAAACCACCACGTCTCTCACTTCTTTTACAACACAGGAAACCACCACGTCTCTCACTTCTTTTACAACACAGGAAACCACCCCGTCTCTCACTTCTTTTACAACACAGGAAACCACCACGTCTCTCACAACACAGGAAACCACCCCGTCTCTCACTTCATTTAAAACACAGGAAACCACCACGTCTCTCACTTCTTTTACAACACAGGAAACCACCACGTCTCTCACTTCTTTTACAACACAGGAAACCACCACGTGTCTCACTTCTTTTACAACACAGGAAACCACCACGTCTCTCAATTCTTTTACAACACAGGAAACCACCACGTCTCTCACTTCTTTTACAACACAGGAACCCACCACGTCTCTCACTTCTTTTACAACACAGGAAACCACCCCGTCTCTCACTTCTTTTACAACACAGGAAACCACCACGTCTCTCACAACACAGGAAACCACCACGTCTCTCACTTCTTTTACAACACAGGAAACCACCACGTCTCTCACTTCTTTTACAACACAGGAAACCACCACGTCTCTCACTTCTTTTACAACACAGGAAACCACCACGTGTCTCACTTCATTTAAAACACAGGAAACCACCACGTCTCTCACTTCTTTTACAACACAGGAAACCACCACGTCTCTCACTTCTTTTACAACACAGGAAACCACCACGTGTCTCACTTCTTTTACAACACAGGAAACCACCACGTCTCTCACTTCTTTTACAACACAGGAACCCACCACGTCTCTCACTTCTTTTACAACACAGGAACCCACCACGTCTCTCACTTCTTTTACAACACAGGAAACCACCACGTCTCTCACATCTTTTATAAAACAGGAAACCACCACGTCTCTCACTTCTTTTACAACACAGGAAACCACCACGTCTCTCACTTCTTTTACAACACAGGAAACCAACACGTCTCTCACTTCTTTTACAACACAGGAAACCACCCCGTCTCTCACTTCTTTTACAACACAGGAAACCACCACGTCTCTCACAACACAGGAAACCACCCCGTCTCTCACTTCATTTAAAACACAGGAAACCACCACGTCTCTCACTTCTTTTACAACACAGGAAACCACCACGTCTCTCACTTCTTTTACAACACAGGAAACCACCACGTGTCTCACTTCTTTTACAACACAGGAAACCACCACGTCTCTCACTTCTTTTACAACACAGGAAACCACCACGTCTCTCACTTCTTTTACAACACAGGAACCCACCACGTCTCTCACTTCTTTTACAACACAGGAAACCACCACGTCTCTCACTTCTTTTAAAACACAGGAAACCACCCCGTCTCTCACTTCTTTTACAACACAGGAAACCACCACGTCTCTCACAACACAGGAAACCACCACGTCTCTCACTTCTTTTACAACACAGGAAACCACCACGTCTCTCACTTCTTTTACAACACAGGAAACCACCACGTCTCTCACTTCTTTTACAACACAGGAAACCACCACGTGTCTCACTTCATTTAAAACACAGGAAACCACCACGTCTCTCACTTCTTTTACAACACAGGAAACCACCACGTCTCTCACTTCTTTTACAACACAGGAAACCACCACGTGTCTCACTTCTTTTACAACACAGGAAACCACCACGTCTCTCACTTCTTTTACAACACAGGAACCCACCACGTCTCTCACTTCTTTTACAACACAGGAAACCACCACGTCTCTCACTTCTTTTAAAACACGGGAAACCACCCCGTCTCTCACTTCTTTTACAACACAGGAAACCACCACGTCTCTCACAACACAGGAAACCACCACGTCTCTCACTTCTTTTACAACACAGGAAACCACCACGTGTCTCACTTCTTTTACAACACAGGAAACCACCACGTCTCTCACTTCTTTTACAACACAGGAAACCACCCCGTCTCTCACTTCTTTTACAACACAGGAAACCACCACGTCTCTCACAACACAGGAAACCACCCCGTCTCTCACTTCATTTAAAACACAGGAAACCACCACGTCTCTCACTTCTTTTACAACACAGGAAACCACCACGTCTCTCACTTCTTTTACAACACAGGAAACCACCACGTGTCTCACTTCTTTTACAACACAGGAAACCACCACGTCTCTCACTTCTTTTACAACACAGGAACCCACCACGTCTCTCACTTCTTTTACAACACAGGAAACCACCCCGTCTCTCACTTCTTTTACAACACAGGAAACCACCACGTCTCTCACAACACAGGAAACCACCACGTCTCTCACTTCTTTTACAACACAGGAAACCACCACGTCTCTCACTTCTTTTACAACACAGGAAACCACCACGTGTCTCACTTCTTTTACAACACAGGAAACCGCCACGTCTCTCCCTTCTTTTACAACACAGGAAACCGCCACGTGTCTCACTTCTTTTACAACACAGGAAACCGCCACGTGTCTCACTTCTTTTACAACAAAGGAAACCACCACGTCTCTCACTTCTTTTACAACACAGGAAACCACCACGTCTCTCACTTCTTTTACAACACAGGAAACCACCACGTGTCTCACTTCTTTTACAACACAGGAAACCACCACGTCTCTCACTTCTTTTACAACACAGGAAACCACCATGTGTCTCACTTCTTTTACAACACAGGAAACCACCACGTCTCTCACTTCTTTTACAACACAGGAAACCACCACGTCTCTCACATCTTTTATAAAACAGGAAACCACCACGTATCTCACTTCTTTTACAACACAGGAAACCACCACGTGTCTCACTTCTTTTACAACACAGGAAACCACCACGTCTCTCACTTCTTTTACAACACAGGAAACCACCACGTCTCTCACTTCTTTTACAACACAGGAAACCACCACGTCTCTCACAACACAGGAAACCACCCCGTCTCTCACTTCATTTAAAACACAGGAAACCACCACGTCTCTCACTTCTTTTACAACACAGGAAACCACCACGTCTCTCACTTTTTTTACAACACAGGAAACCACCACGTGTCTCACTTCTTTTACAACACAGGAAACCACCACGTCTCTCACTTCTTTTACAACACAGGAAACCACCACGTCTCTCACTTCTTTTACAACACAGGAACCCACCACGTCTCTCACTTCTTTTACAACACAGGAAACCACCCCGTCTCTCACTTCTTTTACAACACAGGAAACCACCACGTCTCTCACAACACAGGAAACCACCACGTCTCTTACTTCTTTTACAACACAGGAAACCACCACGTCTCTCACTTCTTTTACAACACAGGAAACCACCCCGACTCTCACTTCTTTTACAACACAGGAAACCACCACGTCTCTCACAACACAGGAAACCACCACGTCTCTCACTTCTTTTAAAACACAGGAAACCACCCCGACTCTCACTTCTTTTACAACACAGGAAACCACCACGTCTCTCACAACACAGGAAACCACCATGTCTCTCACTTTTTTTACAACACAGGAAACCACCACGTCTCTCACTTCTTTTACAACACAGGAAACCACCACGTCTCTCACTTCTTTTACAACACAGGAAACCACCACGTGTCTCACTTCTTTTACAACACAGGAAACCACCACGTCTCTCACTTCTTTTACAACACAGGAAACCGCCACGTCTCTCACTTCTTTTACAACACAGGAAACCGCCACGTGTCTCACTTCTTTTACAACACAGGAAACCGCCACGTGTCTCACTTCTTTTACAACACAGGAAACCGCCACGTCTCTCACTTCTTTAACAACACAGGAAACCACCACGTCTCTCACTTCTTTTACAACACAGGAAACCACCACGTGTCTCACTTCTTTTACAACACAGGAAACCACCACGTCTCTCACTTCTTTTACAACACAGGAAACCACCACGTGTCTCACTTCTTTTACAACACAGGAAACCACCACGTCTCTCACTTCTTTTACAACACAGGAAACCACCACGTCTCTCACATCTTTTATAAAACAGGAAACCACCACGTCTCTCACTTCTTTTACAACACAGGAAACCACCACGTGTCTCACTTCTTTTACAACACAGGAAACCACCACGTCTCTCACTTCTTTTACAACACAGGAAACCACCACGTGTCTCACTTCTTTTACAACACAGGAAACCACCACGTGTCTCACTTCTTTTACAACACAGGAAACCACCACGTGTCTCACTTCTTTTACAACACAGGAAACCACCACGTCTCTCACTTCTTTTACAACACAGGAACCCACCACGTCTCTCACTTCTTTTACAACACAGGAAACCACCACGTCTCTCACTTGTTTTACAACACAGGAAACCACCCCGTCTCTCACTTCTTTTACAACACAGGAAACCACCACGTGTCTCACTTCTTTTACAACACAGGAAACCACCACGTCTCTCACTTCTTTTACAACACAGGAAACCACCACGTGTCTCACTTCTTTTACAACACAGGAAACCACCACGTCTCTCACTTCTTTTACAACACAGGAAACCACCACGTGTCTCACTTATTTTACAACACAGGAAAACACCACGTCTCTCACATCTTTTACAACACAGGAAACCACCCCGTCTCTCACTTCTTTTACAACACAGGAAACCACCACGTCTCTCACAACACAGGAAACCACCCCGTCTCTCACTTCATTTAAAACACAGGAAACCACCACGTCTCTCACTTCTTTTACAACACAGGAAACCACCACGTGTCTCACTTCTTTTACAACACAGGAAACCACCACGTCTCTCACTTCTTTTACAACACAGGAAACCACCACGTCTCTCACTTCTTTTACAACACAGGAAACCACCACGTCTCTCACTTCTTTTAAAACACAGGAAACCACCCCGACTCTCACTTCTTTTACAACACAGGAAACCACCACGTCTCTCACAACACAGGAAACCACCACGTCTCTCACTTCTTTTACAACACAGGAAACCACCACGTCTCTCACTTCTTTTACAACACAGGAAACCACCACGTGTCTCACTTCTTTTACAACACAGGAAACCACCACGTCTCACTTCTTTTACAACACAGGAAACCGCCACGTCTCTCACTTCTTTTACAACACAGGAAACCGCCACGTCTCTCACTTCTTTTACAACACAGGAAACCGCCACGTGTCTCACTTCTTTTACAACACAGGAAACCGCCACGTCTCTCACTTCTTTTACAACACAGGAAACCACCACGTCTCTCACTTCTTTTACAACACAGGAAACCACCACGTGTCTCACTTCTTTTACAACACAGGAAACCACCACGTCTCTCACTTCTTTTACAACACAGGAAACCACCACGTGTCTCACTTCTTTTACAACACAGGAAACCACCACGTCTCTCACTTCTTTTACAACACAGGAAACCACCACGTCTCTCACATCTTTTATAAAACAGGAAACCACCACGTCTCTCACTTCTTTTACAACACAGGAAACCACCACGTGTCTCACTTCTTTTACAACACAGGAAACCACCACGTCTCTCACTTCTTTTACAACACAGGAAACCACCACGTGTCTCACTTCTTTTACAACACAGGAAACCACCACGTGTCTCACTTCTTTTACAACACAGGAAACCACCACGTGTCTCACTTCTTTTACAACACAGAAAACCACCACGTCTCTCACTTCTTTTACAACACAGGAACCCACCACGTCTCTCACTTCTTTTACAACACAGGAAACCACCACGTCTCTCACTTCTTTTACAACACAGGAAACCACCCCGTCTCTCACTTCTTTTACAACACAGGAAACCACCACGTGTCTCACTTCTTTTACAACACAGGAAACCACCACGTCTCTCACTTCTTTTACAACACAGGAAACCACCACGTCTCTCACTTCTTTTACAACACAGGAAACCACCACGTGTCTCACTTCTTTTACAACACAGGAAACCACCACGTCTCTCACTTCTTTTACAACACAGGAAACCACCACGTCTCTCACTTCTTTTACAACACAGGAAACCACCACGTGTCTCACTTATTTTACAACACAGGAAACCACCACGTCTCTCACAACACAGGAAACCACCCCGTCTCTCACTTCATTTAAAACACAGGAAACCACCACGTCTCTCACTTCTTTTACAACACAGGAAACCACCACGTGTCTCACTTCTTTTACAACACAGGAAACCACCACGTCTCTCACTTCTTTTACAACACAGGAAACCACCACGTCTCTCACTTCTTTTACAACACAGGAAACCACCACGTCTCTCACTTCTTTTACAACACAGGAAACCACCACGTCTCTCACTTCTTTTACAACACAGGAAACCACCACGTGTCTCACTTATTTTACAACACAGGAAACCACCACGTCTCTCACAACACAGGAAACCACCCCGTCTCTCACTTCATTTAAAACACAGGAAACCACCACGTCTCTCACTTCTTTTACAACACAGGAAACCACCACGTGTCTCACTTCTTTTACAACACAGGAAACCACCACGTCTCTCACTTCTTTTACAACACAGGAAACCACCACGTCTCTCACTTCTTTTACAACACAGGAAACCACCCCGTCTCTCACTTCATTTAAAACACAGGAAACCACCACGTGTCTCACTTCTTTTACAACACAGGAAACCACCACGTCTCTCACTTCTTTTACAACACAGGACACCACCACGTCTCTCACTTCTTTTACAACACAGGAACCCACCACGTCTCTCACTTCTTTTACAACACAGGAAACCACCACGTGTCTCACTTCTTTTACAACACAGGAAACCACCACGTCTCTCACTTCTTTTACAACACAGGAAACCACCACGTGTCTCACTTCTTTTACAACACAGGAAACCACCACGTCTCTCACTTCTTTTACAACACAGGAAACCACCACGTCTCTCACTTCTTTTATAAAACAGGAAACCACCACGTCTCTCACTTCTTTTACAACACAGGAAACCACCACGTGTCTCACTTCTTTTACAACACAGGAAACCACCACGTCTCACTTCTTTTACAACACAGGAAACCACCACGTGTCTCACTTCTTTTACAACACAGGAAACCACCACGTCTCTCACTTCTTTTATAAAACAGGAAACCACCACGTCTCTCACTTCTTTTACAACACAGGAAACCACCACGTGTCTCACTTCTTTTATAAAACAGGAAACCACCACGTCTCTCACTTCTTTTACAACACAGGAAACCACCACGTGTCTCACTTCTTTTACAACACAGGAAACCACCACGTCTCTCACTTCTTTTACAACACAGGAAACCACCACGTGTCTCACTTCTTTTACAACACAGGAAACCACCACGTGTCTCACTTCTTTTACAACACAGGAAACCACCACGTGTCTCACTTCTTTTACAACACAGGAAACCACCACGTCTCTCACTTCTTTTACAACACAGGAACCCACCACGTCTCTCACTTCTTTTACAACACAGGAAACCACCACGTCTCTCACTTCTTTTACAACACAGGAAACCACCCCGTCTCTCACTTCTTTTACAACACAGGAAACCACCACGTGTCTCACTTCTTTTACAACACAGGAAACCACCACGTCTCTCACTTCTTTTACAACACAGGAAACCACCACGTCTCTCACTTCTTTTACAACACAGGAAACCACCACGTGTCTCACTTCTTTTACAACACAGGAAACCACCATGTCTCTCACTTCTTTTACAACACAGGAAACCACCACGTCTCTCACTTCTTTTACAACACAGGAAACCACCACGTGTCTCACTTATTTTACAACACAGGAAACCACCACGTCTCTCACAACACAGGAAACCACCCCGTCTCTCACTTCATTTAAAACACAGGAAACCACCACGTCTCTCACTTCTTTTACAACACAGGAAACCACCACGTGTCTCACTTCTTTTACAACACAGGAAACCACCACGTCTCTCACTTCTTTTACAACACAGGAAACCACCACGTCTCTCACTTCTTTTACAACACAGGAAACCACCACGTCTCTCACTTCTTTTACAACACAGGAAACCACCACGTCTCTCACTTCTTTTACAACACAGGAAACCACCACGTGTCTCACTTATTTTACAACACAGGAAACCACCACGTCTCTCACAACACAGGAAACCACCCCGTCTCTCACTTCATTTAAAACACAGGAAACCACCACGTCTCTCACTTCTTTTACAACACAGGAAACCACCACGTGTCTCACTTCTTTTACAACACAGGAAACCACCACGTCTCTCACTTCTTTTACAACACAGGAAACCACCACGTCTCTCACTTCTTTTACAACACAGGAAACCACCCCGTCTCTCACTTCATTTAAAACACAGGAAACCACCACGTGTCTCACTTCTTTTACAACACAGGAAACCACCACGTCTCTCACTTCTTTTACAACACAGGACACCACCACGTCTCTCACTTCTTTTACAACACAGGAACCCACCACGTCTCTCACTTCTTTTACAACACAGGAAACCACCACGTGTCTCACTTCTTTTACAACACAGGAAACCACCACGTCTCTCACTTCTTTTACAACACAGGAAACCACCACGTGTCTCACTTCTTTTACAACACAGGAAACCACCACGTCTCTCACTTCTTTTACAACACAGGAAACCACCACGTCTCTCACTTCTTTTATAAAACAGGAAACCACCACGTCTCTCACTTCTTTTACAACACAGGAAACCACCACGTGTCTCACTTCTTTTACAACACAGGAAACCACCACGTCTCACTTCTTTTACAACACAGGAAACCACCACGTGTCTCACTTCTTTTACAACACAGGAAACCACCACGTCTCTCACTTCTTTTATAAAACAGGAAACCACCACGTCTCTCACTTCTTTTACAACACAGGAAACCACCACGTGTCTCACTTCTTTTATAAAACAGGAAACCACCACGTCTCTCACTTCTTTTACAACACAGGAAACCACCACGTGTCTCACTTCTTTTACAACACAGGAAACCACCACGTCTCTCACTTCTTTTACAACACAGGAAACCACCACGTGTCTCACTTCTTTTACAACACAGGAAACCACCACGTGTCTCACTTCTTTTACAACACAGGAAACCACCACGTGTCTCACTTCTTTTACAACACAGGAAACCACCACGTCTCTCACTTCTTTTACAACACAGGAACCCACCACGTCTCTCACAACACAGGAAACCACCCCGTCTCTCACTTCATTTAAAACACAGGAAACCACCACGTCTCTCACTTCTTTTACAACACAGGAAACCACCACGTCTCTCACTTCTTTTACAACACAGGAAACCACCACGTGTCTCACTTCTTTTACAACACAGGAAACCACCACGTCTCTCACTTCTTTTACAACACAGGAAACCACCACGTCTCTCACTTCTTTTACAACACAGGAACCCACCACGTCTCTCACTTCTTTTACAACACAGGAAACCACCACGTCTCTCACTTCTTTTAAAACACAGGAAACCACCCCGTCTCTCACTTCTTTTACAACACAGGAAACCACCACGTCTCTCACAACACAGGAAACCACCACGTCTCTCACTTCTTTTACAACACAGGAAACCACCACGTCTCTCACTTCTTTTACAACACAGGAAACCACCACGTCTCTCACTTCTTTTACAACACAGGAAACCACCACGTGTCTCACTTATTTTACAACACAGGAAACCACCACGTCTCTCACAACACAGGAAACCACCCCGTCTCTCACTTCATTTAAAACACAGGAAACCACCACGTCTCTCACTTCTTTTACAACACAGGAAACCACCACGTGTCTCACTTCTTTTACAACACAGGAAACCACCACGTGTCTCACTTCTTTTACAACACAGGAAACCACCACGTCTCTCACTTCTTTTACAACACAGGAACCCACCACGTCTCTCACTTCTTTTACAACACAGGAAACCACCACGTCTCTCACTTCTTTTAAAACACAGGAAACCACCCCGTCTCTCACTTCTTTTACAACACAGGAAACCACCACGTCTCTCACAACTCAGGAAACCACCACGTCTCTCACTTCTTTTACAACACAGGAAACCACCACGTCTCTCACTTCTTTTACAACACAGGAAACCACCACGTCTCTCACTTCTTTTACAACACAGGAAACCACCACATGTCTCACTTCTTTTACAACACAGGAAACCACCACGTCTCTCACTTCTTTTACAACACAGGAAACCGCCACGTCTCTCACTTCTTTTACAACACAGGAAACCGCCACGTGTCTCACTTCTTTTACAACACAGGAAACCGCCACGTGTCTCACTTCTTTTACAACACAGGAAACCACCACGTCTCTCACTTCTTTTACAACACAGGAAACCACCACGTCTCTCACTTCTTTTACAACACAGGAAACCACCACGTGTCTCACTTCTTTTACAACACAGGAAACCACCACGTCTCTCACTTCTTTTACAACACAGGAAACCACCATGTGTCTCACTTCTTTTACAACACAGGAAACCACCACGTCTCTCACTTCTTTTACAACACAGGAAACCACCACGTCTCTCACATCTTTTATAAAACAGGAAACCACCACGTCTCTCACTTCTTTTACAACACAGGAAACCACCACGTCTCTCACTTCTTTTACAACACAGGAAACCACCACGTCTCTCACTTCTTTTACAACACAGGAAACCACCCCGTCTCTCACTTCTTTTACAACACAGGAAACCACCACGTCTCTCACAACACAGGAAACCACCCCGTCTCTCACTTCATTTAAAACACAGGAAACCACCACGTCTCTCACTTCTTTTACAACACAGGAAACCACCACGTCTCTCACTTCTTTTACAACACAGGAAACCACCACGTGTCTCACTTCTTTTACAACACAGGAAACCACCACGTCTCTCACTTCTTTTACAACACAGGAAACCACCACGTCTCTCACTTCTTTTACAACACAGGAACCCACCACGTCTCTCACTTCTTTTACAACACAGGAAACCACCACGTCTCTCACTTCTTTTAAAACACAGGAAACCACCCCGTCTCTCACTTCTTTTACAACACAGGAAACCACCACGTCTCTCACAACACAGGAAACCACCACGTCTCTCACTTCTTTTACAACACAGGAAACCACCACGTCTCTCACTTCTTTTACAACACAGGAAACCACCACGTCTCTCACTTCTTTTACAACACAGGAAACCACCACGTGTCTCACTTCATTTAAAACACAGGAAACCACCACGTCTCTCACTTCTTTTACAACACAGGAAACCACCACGTCTCTCACTTCTTTTACAACACAGGAAACCACCACGTCTCTCACTTCTTTTAAAACACAGGAAACCACCCCGACTCTCACTTCTTTTACAACACAGGAAACCACCACGTCTCTCACAACACAGGAAACCACCACGTCTCTCACTTCTTTTACAACACAGGAAACCACCACGTCTCTCACTTCTTTTACAACACAGGAAACCACCACGTGTCTCACTTCTTTTACAACACAGGAAACCACCACGTCTCACTTCTTTTACAACACAGGAAACCGCCACGTCTCTCACTTCTTTTACAACACAGGAAACCGCCACATCTCTCACTTCTTTTACAACACAGGAAACCGCCACGTGTCTCACTTCTTTTACAACACAGGAAACCGCCACGTCTCTCACTTCTTTTACAACACAGGAAACCACCACGTCTCTCACTTCTTTTACAACACAGGAAACCACCACGTGTCTCACTTCTTTTACAACACAGGAAACCACCACGTCTCTCACTTCTTTTACAACACAGGAAACCACCACGT
Source organism: Salmo salar (assembly GCF_965601325.2). Taxonomy (NCBI): domain Eukaryota; kingdom Metazoa; phylum Chordata; class Actinopteri; order Salmoniformes; family Salmonidae; genus Salmo; species Salmo salar. Next base: position 42,313,707 of record NC_138304.1, on the reverse strand, counting down.
GTCTCACTTCTTTTACAACACAGGAAACCACCACGTCTCTCACTTCTTTTACAACACAGGAAACCACCACGTCTCTCACATCTTTTATAAAACAGGAAACCACCACGTCTCTCACTTCTTTTACAACACAGGAAACCACCACGTGTCTCACTTCTTTTACAACACAGGAAACCACCACGTCTCTCACTTCTTTTACAACACAGGAAACCACCACGTGTCTCACTTCTTTTACAACACAGGAAACCACCACGTGTCTCACTTCTTTTACAACACAGGAAACCACCACGTGTCTCACTTCTTTTACAACACAGAAAACCACCACGTCTCTCACTTCTTTTACAACACAGGAACCCACCACGTCTCTCACTTCTTTTACAACACAGGAAACCACCACGTCTCTCACTTCTTTTACAACACAGGAAACCACCCCGTCTCTCACTTCTTTTACAACACAGGAAACCACCACGTGTCTCACTTCTTTTACAACACAGGAAACCACCACGTCTCTCACTTCTTTTACAACACAGGAAACCACCACGTCTCTCACTTCTTTTACAACACAGGAAACCACCACGTGTCTCACTTCTTTTACAACACAGGAAACCACCACGTCTCTCACTTCTTTTACAACACAGGAAACCACCACGTCTCTCACTTCTTTTACAACACAGGAAACCACCACGTGTCTCACTTATTTTACAACACAGGAAACCACCACGTCTCTCACAACACAGGAAACCACCCCGTCTCTCACTTCATTTAAAACACAGGAAACCACCACGTCTCTCACTTCTTTTACAACACAGGAAACCACCACGTGTCTCACTTCTTTTACAACACAGGAAACCACCACGTCTCTCACTTCTTTTACAACACAGGAAACCACCACGTCTCTCACTTCTTTTACAACACAGGAAACCACCACGTCTCTCACTTCTTTTACAACACAGGAAACCACCACGTCTCTCACTTCTTTTACAACACAGGAAACCACCACGTGTCTCACTTATTTTACAACACAGGAAACCACCACGTCTCTCACAACACAGGAAACCACCCCGTCTCTCACTTCATTTAAAACACAGGAAACCACCACGTCTCTCACTTCTTTTACAACACAGGAAACCACCACGTGTCTCACTTCTTTTACAACACAGGAAACCACCACGTCTCTCACTTCTTTTACAACACAGGAAACCACCACGTCTCTCACTTCTTTTACAACACAGGAAACCACCCCGTCTCTCACTTCATTTAAAACACAGGAAACCACCACGTGTCTCACTTCTTTTACAACACAGGAAACCACCACGTCTCTCACTTCTTTTACAACACAGGACACCACCACGTCTCTCACTTCTTTTACAACACAGGAACCCACCACGTCTCTCACTTCTTTTACAACACAGGAAACCACCACGTGTCTCACTTCTTTTACAACACAGGAAACCACCACGTCTCTCACTTCTTTTACAACACAGGAAACCACCACGTGTCTCACTTCTTTTACAACACAGGAAACCACCACGTCTCTCACTTCTTTTACAACACAGGAAACCACCACGTCTCTCACTTCTTTTATAAAACAGGAAACCACCACGTCTCTCACTTCTTTTACAACACAGGAAACCACCACGTGTCTCACTTCTTTTACAACACAGGAAACCACCACGTCTCACTTCTTTTACAACACAGGAAACCACCACGTGTCTCACTTCTTTTACAACACAGGAAACCACCACGTCTCTCACTTCTTTTATAAAACAGGAAACCACCACGTCTCTCACTTCTTTTACAACACAGGAAACCACCACGTGTCTCACTTCTTTTATAAAACAGGAAACCACCACGTCTCTCACTTCTTTTACAACACAGGAAACCACCACGTGTCTCACTTCTTTTACAACACAGGAAACCACCACGTCTCTCACTTCTTTTACAACACAGGAAACCACCACGTGTCTCACTTCTTTTACAACACAGGAAACCACCACGTGTCTCACTTCTTTTACAACACAGGAAACCACCACGTGTCTCACTTCTTTTACAACACAGGAAACCACCACGTCTCTCACTTCTTTTACAACACAGGAACCCACCACGTCTCTCACTTCTTTTACAACACAGGAAACCACCACGTCTCTCACTTCTTTTACAACACAGGAAACCACCCCGTCTCTCACTTCTTTTACAACACAGGAAACCACCACGTGTCTCACTTCTTTTACAACACAGGAAACCACCACGTCTCTCACTTCTTTTACAACACAGGAAACCACCACGTCTCTCACTTCTTTTACAACACAGGAAACCACCACGTGTCTCACTTCTTTTACAACACAGGAAACCACCATGTCTCTCACTTCTTTTACAACACAGGAAACCACCACGTCTCTCACTTCTTTTACAACACAGGAAACCACCACGTGTCTCACTTATTTTACAACACAGGAAACCACCACGTCTCTCACAACACAGGAAACCACCCCGTCTCTCACTTCATTTAAAACACAGGAAACCACCACGTCTCTCACTTCTTTTACAACACAGGAAACCACCACGTGTCTCACTTCTTTTACAACACAGGAAACCACCACGTGTCTCACTTCTTTTACAACACAGGAAACCACCACGTCTCTCACTTCTTTTACAACACAGGAACCCACCACGTCTCTCACTTCTTTTACAACACAGGAAACCACCACGTCTCTCACTTCTTTTAAAACACAGGAAACCACCCCGTCTCTCACTTCTTTTACAACACAGGAAACCACCACGTCTCTCACAACTCAGGAAACCACCACGTCTCTCACTTCTTTTACAACACAGGAAACCACCACGTCTCTCACTTCTTTTACAACACAGGAAACCACCACGTCTCTCACTTCTTTTACAACACAGGAAACCACCACATGTCTCACTTCTTTTACAACACAGGAAACCACCACGTCTCTCACTTCTTTTACAACACAGGAAACCGCCACGTCTCTCACTTCTTTTACAACACAGGAAACCGCCACGTGTCTCACTTCTTTTACAACACAGGAAACCGCCACGTGTCTCACTTCTTTTACAACACAGGAAACCACCACGTCTCTCACTTCTTTTACAACACAGGAAACCACCACGTCTCTCACTTCTTTTACAACACAGGAAACCACCACGTGTCTCACTTCTTTTACAACACAGGAAACCACCACGTCTCTCACTTCTTTTACAACACAGGAAACCACCATGTGTCTCACTTCTTTTACAACACAGGAAACCACCACGTCTCTCACTTCTTTTACAACACAGGAAACCACCACGTCTCTCACATCTTTTATAAAACAGGAAACCACCACGTCTCTCACTTCTTTTACAACACAGGAAACCACCACGTCTCTCACTTCTTTTACAACACAGGAAACCACCACGTCTCTCACTTCTTTTACAACACAGGAAACCACCCCGTCTCTCACTTCTTTTACAACACAGGAAACCACCACGTCTCTCACAACACAGGAAACCACCCCGTCTCTCACTTCATTTAAAACACAGGAAACCACCACGTCTCTCACTTCTTTTACAACACAGGAAACCACCACGTCTCTCACTTCTTTTACAACACAGGAAACCACCACGTGTCTCACTTCTTTTACAACACAGGAAACCACCACGTCTCTCACTTCTTTTACAACACAGGAAACCACCACGTCTCTCACTTCTTTTACAACACAGGAACCCACCACGTCTCTCACTTCTTTTACAACACAGGAAACCACCACGTCTCTCACTTCTTTTAAAACACAGGAAACCACCCCGTCTCTCACTTCTTTTACAACACAGGAAACCACCACGTCTCTCACAACACAGGAAACCACCACGTCTCTCACTTCTTTTACAACACAGGAAACCACCACGTCTCTCACTTCTTTTACAACACAGGAAACCACCACGTCTCTCACTTCTTTTACAACACAGGAAACCACCACGTGTCTCACTTCATTTAAAACACAGGAAACCACCACGTCTCTCACTTCTTTTACAACCCAGGAAACCACCACCTCTCTCACTTCTTTTACAACACAGGAAACCACCACGTGTCTCACTTCTTTTACAACACAGGAAACCACCACGTCTCTCACTTCTTTTACAACACAGGAACCCACCACGTCTCTCACTTCTTTTACAACACAGGAACCCACCACGTCTCTCACTTCTTTTACAACACAGGAAACCACCACGTCTCTCACTTCTTTTATAAAACAGGAAACCACCACGTCTCTCACTTCTTTTACAACACAGGAAACCACCACGTCTCTCACTTCTTTTACAACACAGGAAACCACCACGTCTCTCACTTCTTTTACAACACAGGAAACCACCCCGTCTCTCACTTCTTTTACAACACAGGAAACCACCACGTCTCTCACAACACAGGAAACCACCCCGTCTCTCACTTCATTTAAAACACAGGAAACCACCACGTCTCTCACTTCTTTTACAACAGAGGAAACCACCACGTCTCTCACTTCTTTTACAACACAGGAAACCACCACGTGTCTCACTTCTTTTACAACACAGGAAACCACCACGTCTCTCACTTCTTTTACAACACAGGAAACCACCACGTCTCTCACTTCTTTTACAACACAGGAACCCACCACGTCTCTCACTTCTTTTACAACACAGGAAACCACCACGTCTCTCACTTCTTTTAAAACACAGGAAACCACCCCGTCTCTCACTTCTTTTACAACACAGGAAAACACCACGTCTCTCACAACACAGGAAACCACCACGTCTCTCACTTCTTTTACAACACAGGAAACCACCACGTCTCTCACTTCTTTTACAACACAGGAAACCACCACGTCTCTCACTTCTTTTACAACACAGGAAACCACCACGTGTCTCACTTCATTTAAAACACAGGAAACCACCACGTCTCTCACTTCTTTTACAACACAGGAAACCACCACGTCTCTCACTTCTTTTACAACACAGGAAACCACCACGTGTCTCACTTCTTTTACAACACAGGAAACCACCACGTCTCTCACTTCTTTTACAACACAGGAACCCACCACGTCTCTCACTTCTTTTACAACACAGGAAACCACCACGTCTCTCACTTCTTTTAAAACACGGGAAACCACCCCGTCTCTCACTTCTTTTACAACACAGGAAACCACCACGTCTCTCACAACACAGGAAACCACCACGTCTCTCACTTCTTTTACAACACAGGAAACCACCACGTGTCTCACTTCTTTTACAACACAGGAAACCACCACGTCTCTCACTTCTTTTACAACACAGGAAACCACCCCGTCTCTCACTTCTTTTACAACACAGGAAACCACCACGTCTCTCACAACACAGGAAACCACCCCGTCTCTCACTTCATTTAAAACACAGGAAACCACCCCGTCTCTCACTTCATTTAAAACACAGGAAACCACCACGTCTCTCACTTCTTTTACAACACAGGAAACCACCACGTCTCTCACTTCTTTTACAACACAGGAAACCACCACGTGTCTCACTTCTTTTACAACACAGGAAACCACCACGTCTCTCACTTCTTTTACAACACAGGAACCCACCACGTCTCTCACTTCTTTTACAACACAGGAAACCACCACGTCTCTCACTTCTTTTACAACACAGGAAACCACCCCGTCTCTCACTTCTTTTACAACACAGGAAACCACCACGTCTCTCACTTCTTTTACAACACAGGAAACCACCACGTGTCTCACTTCTTTTACAACACAGGAAACCACCACGTCTATCACTTCTTTTACAACACAGGAATCCACCCCGTCTCTCACTTCTTTTACAACACAGGAAACCACCACGTCTCTCACTTCTTTTACAACACAGGAAACCACCACGTGTCTCACTTCTTTTACAACACAGGAAACCACCACGTCTCTCACTTCTTTTACAACACAGGAAACCACCCCGTCTCTCACTTCTTTTACAACACAGGAAACCACCACGTCTCTCACAACACAGGAAACCACCCCGTCTCTCACTTCATTTAAAACACAGGAAACCACCACGTCTCTCACTTCTTTTACAACACAGGAAACCACCACGTCTCTCACTTCTTTTACAACACAGGAAACCACCACGTGTCTCACTTCTTTTACAACACAGGAAACCACCACGTCTCTCACTTCTTTTACAACACAGGAACCCACCACGTCTCTCACTTCTTTTACAACACAGGAAACCACCACGTCTCTCACTTCTTTTAAAACACAGGAAACCACCCCGTCTCTCACTTCTTTTACAACACAGGAAACCACCACGTCTCTCACAACACAGGAAACCACCACGTCTCTCACTTCTTTTACAACACAGGAAACCACCACGTCTCTCACTTCTTTTACAACACAGGAAACCACCACGTCTCTCACTTCTTTTACAACACAGGAAACCACCACGTGTCTCACTTCATTTAAAACACAGGAAACCACCACGTCTCTCACTTCTTTTACAACACAGGAAACCACCACGTCTCTCACTTCTTTTACAACACAGGAAACCACCACGTGTCTCACTTCTTTTACAACACAGGAAACCACCACGTCTCTCACTTCTTTTACAACACAGGAAACCACCACGTCTCTCACTTCTTTTACAACACAGGAAACCACCACGTCTCTCACTTCTTTTACAACACAGGAAACCACCACGTCTCTCACTTCTTTTACAACACAGGAAACCACCACGTCTCTCACTTCTTTTACAACACAGGAAACCACCACGTCTCTCACTTCTTTTACAACACAGGAAACCACCACGTCTCTCACTTCTTTTACAACACAGGAAACCACCCCGTCTCTCACTTCTTTTACAACACAGGAAACCACCACGTCTCTCACAACACAGGAAACCACCCCGTCTCTCACTTCATTTAAAACACAGGAAACCACCACGTCTCTCACTTCTTTTACAACAGAGGAAACCACCACGTCTCTCACTTCTTTTACAACACAGGAAACCACCACGTGTCTCACTTCTTTTACAACACAGGAAACCACCACGTCTCTCACTTCTTTTACAACACAGGAAACCACCACGTCTCTCACTTCTTTTACAACACAGGAACCCACCACGTCTCTCACTTCTTTTACAACACAGGAAACCACCACGTCTCTCACTTCTTTTAAAACACAGGAAACCACCCCGTCTCTCACTTCTTTTACAACACAGGAAAACACCACGTCTCTCACAACACAGGAAACCACCACGTCTCTCACTTCTTTTACAACACAGGAAACCACCACGTCTCTCACTTCTTTTACAACACAGGAAACCACCACGTCTCTCACTTCTTTTACAACACAGGAAACCACCACGTGTCTCACTTCATTTAAAACACAGGAAACCACCACGTCTCTCACTTCTTTTACAACACAGGAAACCACCACGTCTCTCACTTCTTTTACAACACAGGAAACCACCACGTCTCTCACTTCTTTTACAACACAGGAACCCACCACGTCTCTCACTTCTTTTACAACACAGGAAACCACCACGTCTCTCACTTCTTTTAAAACACGGGAAACCACCCCGTCTCTCACTTCTTTTACAACACAGGAAACCACCACGTCTCTCACAACACAGGAAACCACCACGTCTCTCACTTCTTTTACAACACAGGAAACCACCACGTGTCTCACTTCTTTTACAACACAGGAAACCACCACGTCTCTCACTTCTTTTACAACACAGGAAACCACCCCGTCTCTCACTTCTTTTACAACACAGGAAACCACCACGTCTCTCACAACACAGGAAACCACCCCGTCTCTCACTTCATTTAAAACACAGGAAACCACCCCGTCTCTCACTTCATTTAAAACACAGGAAACCACCACGTCTCTCACTTCTTTTACAACACAGGAAACCACCACGTCTCTCACTTCTTTTACAACACAGGAAACCACCACGTGTCTCACTTCTTTTACAACACAGGAAACCACCACGTCTCTCACTTCTTTTACAACACAGGAACCCACCACGTCTCTCACTTCTTTTACAACACAGGAAACCACCACGTCTCTCACTTCTTTTACAACACGGGAAACCACCCCGTCTCTCACTTCTTTTACAACACAGGAAACCACCACGTCTCTCACTTCTTTTACAACACAGGAAACCACCACGTGTCTCACTTCTTTTACAACACAGGAAACCACCACGTCTCTCACTTCTTTTACAACACAGGAAACCACCCCGTCTCTCACTTCTTTTACAACACAGGAAACCACCACGTCTCTCACTTCTTTTACAACACAGGAAACCACCACGTGTCTCACTTCTTTTACAACACAGGAAACCACCACGTCTCTCACTTCTTTTACAACACAGGAAACCACCCCGTCTCTCACTTCTTTTACAACACAGGAAACCACCACGTCTCTCACAACACAGGAAACCACCACGTCTCTCACTTCTTTTACAACACAGGAAACCACCACGTCTCTCACTTCTTTTACAACACAGGAAACCACCACGTCTCTCACTTCTTTTACAACACAGGAAACCACCACGTGTCTCACTTCTTTTACAACACAGGAAACCACCACGTCTCTCACTTCTTTTACAACACAGGAAACCGCCACGTCTCTCACTTCTTTTACAACACAGGAAACCGCCACGTGTCTCACTTCTTTTACAACACAGGAAACCACCACGTCTCTCACATCTTTTATAAAACAGGAAACCACCACGTCTCTCACTTCTTTTACAACACAGGAAACCACCACGTGTCTCACTTCTTTTACAGCACAGGAAACCACCACGTCTCTCACTTCTTTTACAACACAGGAAACCACCACGTCTCTCACTTCTTTTACAACACAGGAAACCACCACGTCTCTCACTTCTTTTACAACACAGGAAACCACCACGTCTCTCACTTCTTTTACAACACAGGAAACCACCACGTCTCTCACTTCTTTTACAACACAGGAAACCACCCCGTCTCTCACTTCTTTTACAACACAGGAAACCACCACGTGTCTCACTTCTTTTACAACACAGGAAACCACCACGTCTCTCACTTCTTTTACAACACAGGAAACCACCACGTCTCTCACTTCTTTTACAACACAGGAAACCACCACGTCTCTCACTTCTTTTACAACACAGGAAACCACCACGTGTCTCACTTATTTTACAACACAGGAAAACACCACGTATCTCACATCTTTTACAACACAGGAAACCACCCCGTCTCTCACTTCTTTTACAACACAGGAAACCACCACGTCTCTCACAACACAGGAAACCACCCCGTCTCTCACTTCATTTAAAACACAGGAAACCACCACGTCTCTCACTTCTTTTACAACACAGGAAACCACCACGTCTCTCACTTCTTTTACAACACAGGAAACCACCACGTGTCTCACTTCTTTTACAACACAGGAAACCACCACGTCTCTCACTTCTTTTACAACACAGGAAACCACCACGTCTCTCACTTCTTTTACAACACAGGAAACCACCACGTGTCTCACTTCTTTTACAACACAGGAAACCACCACGTCTCTCACTTCTTTTACAACACAGGAAACCACCACGTCTCTCACATCTTTTATAAAACAGGAAACCACCACGTCTCTCACTTCTTTTACAACACAGGAACCCACCACGTCTCTCACTTCTTTTACAACACAGGAAACCACCACGTCTCTCACTTCTTTTAAAACACAGGAAACCACCCCGTCTCTCACTTCTTTTACAACACAGGAAACCACCACGTCTCTCACAACTCAGGAAACCACCACGTCTCTCACTTCTTTTACAACACAGGAAACCACCACGTCTCTCACTTCTTTTACAACACAGGAAACCACCACGTCTCTCACTTCTTTTACAACACAGGAAACCACCACGTGTCTCACTTCTTTTACAACACAGGAAACCACCACGTCTCTCACTTCTTTTACAACACAGGAAACCGCCACGTCTCTCACTTCTTTTACAACACAGGAAACCGCCACGTGTCTCACTTCTTTTACAACACAGGAAACCGCCACGTGTCTCACTTCTTTTACAACACAGGAAACCACCACGTCTCTCACTTCTTTTACAACACAGGAAACCACCACGTCTCTCACTTCTTTTACAACACAGGAAACCACCACGTGTCTCACTTCTTTTACAACACAGGAAACCACCACGTCTCTCACTTCTTTTACAACACAGGAAACCACCACGTGTCTCACTTCTTTTACAACACAGGAAACCACCACGTCTCTCACTTCTTTTACAACACAGGAAACCACCACGTCTCTCACTTCTTTTACAACACAGGAAACCACCACGTCTCTCACTTCTTTTACAACACAGGAAACCACCACGTCTCTCACTTCTTTTACAACACAGGAAACCACCACGTCTCTCACTTCTTTTACAACACAGGAAACCACCCCGTCTCTCACTTCTTTTACAACACAGGAAACCACCACGTCTCTCACAACACAGGAAACCACCCCGTCTCTCACTTCATTTAAAACACAGGAAACCACCACGTCTCTCACTTCTTTTACAACACAGGAAACCACCACGTCTCTCACTTCTTTTACAACACAGGAAACCACCACGTGTCTCACTTCTTTTACAACACAGGAAACCACCACGTCTCTCACTTCTTTTACAACACAGGAAACCACCACGTCTCTCACTTCTTTTACAACACAGGAACCCACCACGTCTCTCACTTCTTTTACAACACAGGAAACCACCACGTCTCTCACTTCTTTTAAAACACAGGAAACCACCCCGTCTCTCACTTCTTTTACAACACAGGAAACCACCACGTCTCTCACAACACAGGAAACCACCACGTCTCTCACTTCTTTTACAACACAGGAAACCACCACGTCTCTCACTTCTTTTACAACACAGGAAACCACCACGTCTCTCACTTCTTTTACAACACAGGAAACCACCACGTGTCTCACTTCATTTACAACACAGGAAACCACCACGTCTCTCACTTCTTTTACAACACAGGAAACCACCACGTCTCTCACTTCTTTTACAACACAGGAAACCACCACGTGTCTCACTTCTTTTACAACACAGGAAACCACCACGTCTCTCACTTCTTTTACAACACAGGAAACCACCACGTCTCTCACTTCTTTTACAACACAGGAAACCACCACGTCTCTCACTTCTTTTACAACACAGGAAACCACCACGTCTCTCACATCTTTTACAACACAGGAAACCACCACGTCTCTCACTTCTTTTACAACACAGGAAACCACCACGTCTCTCACTTCTTTTACAACACAGGAAACCACCACGTCTCTCACTTCTTTTACAACACAGGAAACCACCACGTCTCTCACTTCTTTTACAACACAGGAAACCACCACGTCTCTCACAACACAGGAAACCACCCCGTCTCTCACTTCATTTAAAACACAGGAAACCACCACGTCTCTCACTTCTTTTACAACACAGGAAACCACCACGTCTCTCACTTCTTTTACAACACAGGAAACCACCACGTGTCTCACTTCTTTTACAACACAGGAAACCACCACGTCTCTCACTTCTTTTACAACACAGGAAACCACCACGTCTCTCACTTCTTTTACAACACAGGAAACCACCACGTCTCTCACTTCTTTTACAACACAGGAAACCACCACGTCTCTCACTTCTTTTAAAACACAGGAAACCACCCCGTCTCTCACTTCTTTTACAACACAGGAAAACACCACGTCTCTCACAACACAGGAAACCACCACGTCTCTCACTTCTTTTACAACACAGGAAACCACCACGTCTCTCACTTCTTTTACAACACAGGAAACCACCACGTCTCTCACTTCTTTTACAACACAGGAAACCACCACGTGTCTCACTTCATTTACAACACAGGAAACCACCACGTCTCTCACTTCTTTTACAACACAGGAAACCACCACGTCTCTCACTTCTTTTACAACACAGGAAACCACCACGTGTCTCACTTCTTTTACAACACAGGAAACCACCACGTCTCTCACTTCTTTTACAACACAGGAACCCACCACGTCTCTCACTTCTTTTACAACACAGGAAACCACCACGTCTCTCACTTCTTTTAAAACACGGGAAACCACCCCGTCTCTCACTTCTTTTACAACACAGGAAACCACCACGTCTCTCACAACACAGGAAACCACCACGTCTCTCACTTCTTTTACAACACAGGAAACCACCACGTGTCTCACTTCTTTTACAACACAGGAAACCACCACGTCTCTCACTTCTTTTACAACACAGGAAACCACCCCGTCTCTCACTTCTTTTACAACACAGGAAACCACCACGTCTCTCACAACACAGGAAACCACCCCGTCTCTCACTTCATTTAAAACACAGGAAACCACCCCGTCTCTCACTTCATTTAAAACACAGGAAACCACCACGTCTCTCACTTCTTTTACAACACAGGAAACCACCACGTCTCTCACTTCTTTTACAACACAGGAAACCACCACGTGTCTCACTTCTTTTACAACACAGGAAACCACCACGTCTCTCACTTCTTTTACAACACAGGAACCCACCACGTCTCTCACTTCTTTTACAACACAGGAAACCACCACGTCTCTCACTTCTTTTAAAACACGGGAAACCACCCCGTCTCTCACTTCTTTTACAACACAGGAAACCACCACGTCTCTCACTTCTTTTACAACACAGGAAACCACCACGTGTCTCACTTCTTTTACAACACAGGAAACCACCACGTCTATCACTTCTTTTACAACACAGGAATCCACCCCGTCTCTCACTTCTTTTACAACACAGGAAACCACCACGTCTCTCACTTCTTTTACAACACAGGAAACCACCACGTGTCTCACTTCTTTTACAACACAGGAAACCACCACGTCTCTCACTTCTTTTACAACACAGGAAACCACCCCGTCTCTCACTTCTTTTACAACACAGGAAACCACCACGTCTCTCACAACACAGGAAACCACCCCGTCTCTCACTTCATTTAAAACACAGGAAACCACCACGTCTCTCACTTCTTTTACAACACAGGAAACCACCACGTCTCTCACTTCTTTTACAACACAGGAAACCACCACGTGTCTCACTTCTTTTACAACACAGGAAACCACCACGTCTCTCACTTCTTTTACAACACAGGAACCCACCACGTCTCTCACTTCTTTTACAACACAGGAAACCACCACGTCTCTCACTTCTTTTAAAACACAGGAAACCACCCCGTCTCTCACTTCTTTTACAACACAGGAAACCACCACGTCTCTCACAACACAGGAAACCACCACGTCTCTCACTTCTTTTACAACACAGGAAACCACCACGTCTCTCACTTCTTTTACAACACAGGAAACCACCACGTCTCTCACTTCTTTTACAACACAGGAAACCACCACGTGTCTCACTTCATTTAAAACACAGGAAACCACCACGTCTCTCACTTCTTTTACAACACAGGAAACCACCACGTCTCTCACTTCTTTTACAACACAGGAAACCACCACGTGTCTCACTTCTTTTACAACACAGGAAACCACCACGTCTCTCACTTCTTTTACAACACAGGAACCCACCACGTCTCTCACTTCTTTTACAACACAGGAACCCACCACGTCTCTCACTTCTTTTACAACACAGGAAACCACCACGTCTCTCACATCTTTTATAAAACAGGAAACCACCACGTCTCTCACTTCTTTTACAACACAGGAAACCACCACGTCTCTCACTTCTTTTACAACACAGGAAACCACCAAGTCTCTCACTTCTTTTACAACACAGGAAACCACCCCGTCTCTCACTTCTTTTACAACACAGGAAACCACCACGTCTCTCACAACACAGGAAACCACCCCGTCTCTCACTTCATTTAAAACACAGGAAACCACCACGTCTCTCACTTCTTTTACAACAGAGGAAACCACCACGTCTCTCACTTCTTTTACAACACAGGAAACCACCACGTGTCTCACTTCTTTTACAACACAGGAAACCACCACGTCTCTCACTTCTTTTACAACACAGGAAACCACCACGTCTCTCACTTCTTTTACAACACAGGAACCCACCACGTCTCTCACTTCTTTTACAACACAGGAAACCACCACGTCTCTCACTTCTTTTAAAACACAGGAAACCACCCCGTCTCTCACTTCTTTTACAACACAGGAAAACACCACGTCTCTCACAACACAGGAAACCACCACGTCTCTCACTTCTTTTACAACACAGGAAACCACCACGTCTCTCACTTCTTTTACAACACAGGAAACCACCACGTCTCTCACTTCTTTTACAACACAGGAAACCACCACGTGTCTCACTTCATTTAAAACACAGGAAACCACCACGTCTCTCACTTCTTTTACAACACAGGAAACCACCACGTCTCTCACTTCTTTTACAACACAGGAAACCACCACGTCTCTCACTTCTTTTACAACACAGGAACCCACCACGTCTCTCACTTCTTTTACAACACAGGAAACCACCACGTCTCTCACTTCTTTTAAAACACGGGAAACCACCCCGTCTCTCACTTCTTTTACAACACAGGAAACCACCACGTCTCTCACAACACAGGAAACCACCACGTCTCTCACTTCTTTTACAACACAGGAAACCACCACGTGTCTCACTTCTTTTACAACACAGGAAACCACCACGTCTCTCACTTCTTTTACAACACAGGAAACCACCCCGTCTCTCACTTCTTTTACAACACAGGAAACCACCACGTCTCTCACAACACAGGAAACCACCCCGTCTCTCACTTCATTTAAAACACAGGAAACCACCCCGTCTCTCACTTCATTTAAAACACAGGAAACCACCACGTCTCTCACTTCTTTTACAACACAGGAAACCACCACGTCTCTCACTTCTTTTACAACACAGGAAACCACCACGTGTCTCACTTCTTTTACAACACAGGAAACCACCACGTCTCTCACTTCTTTTACAACACAGGAACCCACCACGTCTCTCACTTCTTTTACAACACAGGAAACCACCACGTCTCTCACTTCTTTTAAAACACGGGAAACCACCCCGTCTCTCACTTCTTTTACAACACAGGAAACCACCACGTCTCTCACTTCTTTTACAACACAGGAAACCACCACGTGTCTCACTTCTTTTACAACACAGGAAACCACCACGTCTATCACTTCTTTTACAACACAGGAAACCACCCCGTCTCTCACTTCTTTTACAACACAGGAAACCACCACGTCTCTCACTTCTTTTACAACACAGGAAACCACCACGTGTCTCACTTCTTTTACAACACAGGAAACCACCACGTCTCTCACTTCTTTTACAACACAGGAAACCACCCCGTCTCTCACTTCTTTTACAACACAGGAAACCACCACGTCTCTCACAACACAGGAAACCACCACGTCTCTCACTTCTTTTACAACACAGGAAACCACCACGTCTCTCACTTCTTTTACAACACAGGAAACCACCACGTCTCTCACTTCTTTTACAACACAGGAAACCACCACGTGTCTCACTTCTTTTACAACACAGGAAACCACCACGTCTCTCACTTCTTTTACAACACAGGAAACCGCCACGTCTCTCACTTCTTTTACAACACAGGAAACCGCCACGTGTCTCACTTCTTTTACAACACAGGAAACCACCACGTCTCTCACATCTTTTATAAAACAGGAAACCACCACGTCTCTCACTTCTTTTACAACACAGGAAACCACCACGTGTCTCACTTCTTTTACAGCACAGGAAACCACCACGTCTCTCACTTCTTTTACAACACAGGAAACCACCACGTCTCTCACTTCTTTTACAACACAGGAAACCACCACGTCTCTCACTTCTTTTACAACACAGGAAACCACCACGTCTCTCACTTCTTTTACAACACAGGAAACCACCACGTCTCTCACTTCTTTTACAACACAGGAAACCACCCCGTCTCTCACTTCTTTTACAACACAGGAAACCACCACGTGTCTCACTTCTTTTACAACACAGGAAACCACCACGTCTCTCACTTCTTTTACAACACAGGAAACCACCACGTCTCTCACTTCTTTTACAACACAGGAAACCACCACGTCTCTCACTTCTTTTACAACACAGGAAACCACCACGTGTCTCACTTATTTTACAACACAGGAAAACACCACGTATCTCACATCTTTTACAACACAGGAAACCACCCCGTCTCTCACTTCTTTTACAACACAGGAAACCACCACGTCTCTCACAACACAGGAAACCACCCCGTCTCTCACTTCATTTAAAACACAGGAAACCACCACGTCTCTCACTTCTTTTACAACACAGGAAACCACCACGTCTCTCACTTCTTTTACAACACAGGAAACCACCACGTGTCTCACTTCTTTTACAACACAGGAAACCACCACGTCTCTCACTTCTTTTACAACACAGGAAACCACCACGTCTCTCACTTCTTTTACAACACAGGAACCCACCACGTCTCTCACTTCTTTTACAACACAGGAAACCACCACGTCTCTCACTTCTTTTAAAACACAGGAAACCACCCCGTCTCTCACTTCTTTTACAACACAGGAAACCACCACGTCTCTCACAACACAGGAAACCACCACGTCTCTCACTTCTTTTACAACACAGGAAACCACCACGTCTCTCACTTCTTTTACAACACAGGAAACCACCACGTCTCTCACTTCTTTTACAACACAGGAAACCACCACGTGTCTCACTTCATTTAAAACACAGGAAACCACCACGTCTCTCACTTCTTTTACAACACAGGAAACCACCACGTCTCTCACTTCTTTTAAAACACGGGAAACCACCCCGTCTCTCACTTCTTTTACAACACAGGAAACCACCACGTCTCTCACAACACAGGAAACCACCCCGTCTCTCACTTCATTTAAAACACAGGAAACCACCATGTCTCTCACTTCTTTTACAACACAGGAAACCACCACGTGTCTCACTTCTTTTACAACACAGGAAACCACCACGTCTCTCACTTCTTTTACAACACAGGAACCCACCACGTCTCTCACTTCTTTTACAACACAGGAAACCACCACGTCTCTCACTTCTTTTAAAACACAGGAAACCACCCCGTCTCTCACTTCTTTTACAACACAGGAAACCACCACGTCTCTCACAACTCAGGAAACCACCACGTCTCTCACTTCTTTTACAACACAGGAAACCACCACGTCTCTCACTTCTTTTACAACACAGGAAACCACCACGTCTCTCACTTCTTTTACAACACAGGAAACCACCACGTGTCTCACTTCTTTTACAACACAGGAAACCACCACGTCTCTCACTTCTTTTACAACACAGGAAACCGCCACGTCTCTCACTTCTTTTACAACACAGGAAACCGCCACGTGTCTCACTTCTTTTACAACACAGGAAACCGCCACGTGTCTCACTTCTTTTACAACACAGGAAACCACCACGTCTCTCACTTCTTTTACAACACAGGAAACCACCACGTCTCTCACTTCTTTTACAACACAGGAAACCACCACGTGTCTCACTTCTTTTACAACACAGGAAACCACCACGTCTCTCACTTCTTTTACAACACAGGAAACCACCATGTGTCTCACTTCTTTTACAACACAGGAAACCACCACGTCTCTCACTTCTTTTACAACACAGGAAACCACCACGTCTCTCACATCTTTTATAAAACAGGAAACCACCACGTCTCTCACTTCTTTTACAACACAGGAAACCACCACGTCTCTCACTTCTTTTACAACACAGGAAACCACCACGTCTCTCACTTCTTTTACAACACAGGAAACCACCCCGTCTCTCACTTCTTTTACAACACAGGAAACCACCACGTCTCTCACAACACAGGAAACCACCCCGTCTCTCACTTCATTTAAAACACAGGAAACCACCACGTCTCTCACTTCTTTTACAACACAGGAAACCACCACGTCTCTCACTTCTTTTACAACACAGGAAACCACCACGTGTCTCACTTCTTTTACAACACAGGAAACCACCACGTCTCTCAATTCTTTTACAACACAGGAAACCACCACGTCTCTCACTTCTTTTACAACACAGGAACCCACCACGTCTCTCACTTCTTTTACAACACAGGAAACCACCACGTCTCTCACTTCTTTTAAAACACAGGAAACCACCCCGTCTCTCACTTCTTTTACAACACAGGAAACCACCACGTCTCTCACAACACAGGAAACCACCACGTCTCTCACTTCTTTTACAACACAGGAAACCACCACGTCTCTCACTTCTTTTACAACACAGGAAACCACCACGTCTCTCACTTCTTTTACAACACAGGAAACCACCACGTCTCTCACTTCATTTAAAACACAGGAAACCACCACGTGTCTCACTTCTTTTACAACACAGGAAACCACCACGTCTCTCACTTCTTTTACAACACAGGAAACCACCACGTGTCTCACTTCTTTTACAACACAGGAAACCACCACGTCTCTCACTTCTTTTACAACACAGGAACCCACCACGTCTCTCACTTCTTTTACAACACAGGAACCCACCACGTCTCTCACTTCTTTTACAACACAGGAAACCACCACGTCTCTCACATCTTTTATAAAACAGGAAACCACCACGTCTCTCACTTCTTTTACAACACAGGAAACCACCACGTCTCTCACTTCTTTTACAACACAGGAAACCACCACGTCTCTCACTTCTTTTACAACACAGGAAACCAACACGTCTCTCACTTCTTTTACAACACAGGAAACCACCCCGTCTCTCACTTCTTTTACAACACAGGAAACCACCACGTCTCTCACAACACAGGAAACCACCCCGTCTCTCACTTCATTTAAAACACAGGAAACCACCACGTCTCTCACTTCTTTTACAACACAGGAAACCACCACGTGTCTCACTTCTTTTACAACACAGGAAACCACCACGTCTCTCACTTCTTTTACAACACAGGAAACCACCACGTCTCTCACTTCTTTTACAACACAGGAACCCACCACGTCTCTCACTTCTTTTACAACACAGGAAACCACCACGTCTCTCACTTCTTTTAAAACACAGGAAACCACCCCGTCTCTCACTTCTTTTACAACACAGGAAACCACCACGTCTCTCACAACACAGGAAACCACCACGTCTCTCACTTCTTTTACAACACAGGAAACCACCACGTCTCTCACTTCTTTTACAACACAGGAAACCACCACGTCTCTCACTTCTTTTACAACACAGGAAACCACCACGTGTCTCACTTCATTTAAAACACAGGAAACCACCACGTCTCTCACTTCTTTTACAACACAGGAAACCACCACGTCTCTCACTTCTTTTACAACACAGGAAACCACCACGTGTCTCACTTCTTTTACAACACAGGAAACCACCACGTCTCTCACTTCTTTTACAACACAGGAACCCACCACGTCTCTCACTTCTTTTACAACACAGGAAACCACCACGTCTCTCACTTCTTTTAAAACACGGGAAACCACCCCGTCTCTCACTTCTTTTACAACACAGGAAACCACCACGTCTCTCACAACACAGGAAACCACCACGTCTCTCACTTCTTTTACAACACAGGAAACCACCACGTGTCTCACTTCTTTTACAACACAGGAAACCACCACGTCTCTCACTTCTTTTACAACACAGGAAACCACCCCGTCTCTCACTTCTTTTACAACACAGGAAACCACCACGTCTCTCACAACACAGGAAACCACCCCGTCTCTCACTTCATTTAAAACACAGGAAACCACCACGTCTCTCACTTCTTTTACAACACAGGAAACCACCACGTCTCTCACTTCTTTTACAACACAGGAAACCACCACGTGTCTCACTTCTTTTACAACACAGGAAACCACCACGTCTCTCACTTCTTTTACAACACAGGAACCCACCACGTCTCTCACTTCTTTTACAACACAGGAAACCACCCCGTCTCTCACTTCTTTTACAACACAGGAAACCACCACGTCTCTCACAACACAGGAAACCACCACGTCTCTCACTTCTTTTACAACACAGGAAACCACCACGTCTCTCACTTCTTTTACAACACAGGAAACCACCACGTGTCTCACTTCTTTTACAACACAGGAAACCGCCACGTCTCTCCCTTCTTTTACAACACAGGAAACCGCCACGTGTCTCACTTCTTTTACAACACAGGAAACCGCCACGTGTCTCACTTCTTTTACAACACAGGAAACCACCACGTCTCTCACTTCTTTTACAACACAGGAAACCACCACGTCTCTCACTTCTTTTACAACACAGGAAACCACCACGTGTCTCACTTCTTTTACAACACAGGAAACCACCACGTCTCTCACTTCTTTTACAACACAGGAAACCACCATGTGTCTCACTTCTTTTACAACACAGGAAACCACCACGTCTCTCACTTCTTTTACAACACAGGAAACCACCACGTCTCTCACATCTTTTATAAAACAGGAAACCACCACGTATCTCACTTCTTTTACAACACAGGAAACCACCACGTGTCTCACTTCTTTTACAACACAGGAAACCACCACGTCTCTCACTTCTTTTACAACACAGGAAACCACCACGTCTCTCACTTCTTTTACAACACAGGAAACCACCACGTCTCTCACAACACAGGAAACCACCCCGTCTCTCACTTCATTTAAAACACAGGAAACCACCACGTCTCTCACTTCTTTTACAACACAGGAAACCACCACGTCTCTCACTTTTTTTACAACACAGGAAACCACCACGTGTCTCACTTCTTTTACAACACAGGAAACCACCACGTCTCTCACTTCTTTTACAACACAGGAAACCACCACGTCTCTCACTTCTTTTACAACACAGGAACCCACCACGTCTCTCACTTCTTTTACAACACAGGAAACCACCCCGTCTCTCACTTCTTTTACAACACAGGAAACCACCACGTCTCTCACAACACAGGAAACCACCACGTCTCTTACTTCTTTTACAACACAGGAAACCACCACGTCTCTCACTTCTTTTACAACACAGGAAACCACCCCGACTCTCACTTCTTTTACAACACAGGAAACCACCACGTCTCTCACAACACAGGAAACCACCACGTCTCTCACTTCTTTTACAACACAGGAAACCACCACGTCTCTCACAACACAGGAAACCACCATGTCTCTCACTTTTTTTACAACACAGGAAACCACCACGTCTCTCACTTCTTTTACAACACAGGAAACCACCACGTCTCTCACTTCTTTTACAACACAGGAAACCACCACGTCTCTCACTTCTTTTACAACACAGGAAACCACCACGTGTCTCACTTCTTTTACAACACAGGAAACCACCACGTCTCTCACTTCTTTTACAACACAGGAAACCACCACGTGTCTCACTTCTTTTACAACACAGGAAACCACCACGTCTCTCACTTCTTTTACAACACAGGAAACCACCACGTCTCTCACATCTTTTATAAAACAGGAAACCACCACGTCTCTCACTTCTTTTACGACACAGGAAACCACCACGTGTCTCACTTCTTTTACAACACAGGAAACCACCACGTCTCTCACTTCTTTTACAACACAGGAAACCACCACGTGTCTCACTTCTTTTACAACACAGGAAACCACCACGTGTCTCACTTCTTTTACAACACAGGAAACCACCACGTGTCTCACTTCTTTTACAACACAGGAAACCACCACGTCTCTCACTTCTTTTACAACACAGGAACCCACCACGTCTCTCACTTCTTTTACAACACAGGAAACCACCACGTCTCTCACTTCTTTTACAACACAGGAAACCACCCCGTCTCTCACTTCTTTTACAACACAGGAAACCACCACGTGTCTCACTTCTTTTACAACACAGGAAACCACCACGTCTCTCACTTCTTTTACAACACAGGAAACCACCACGTGTCTCACTTCTTTTACAACACAGGAAACCACCACGTCTCTCACTTCTTTTACAACACAGGAAACCACCACGTGTCTCACTTATTTTACAACACAGGAAAACACCACGTCTCTCACATCTTTTACAACACAGGAAACCACCCCGTCTCTCACTTCTTTTACAACACAGGAAACCACCACGTCTCTCACAACACAGGAAACCACCCCGTCTCTCACTTCATTTAAAACACAGGAAACCACCACGTCTCTCACTTCTTTTACAACACAGGAAACCACCACGTGTCTCACTTCTTTTACAACACAGGAAACCACCACGTCTCTCACTTCTTTTACAACACAGGAAACCACCACGTCTCTCACTTCTTTTACAACACAGGAAACCACCACGTCTCTCACTTCTTTTAAAACACAGGAAACCACCCCGACTCTCACTTCTTTTACAACACAGGAAACCACCACGTCTCTCACAACACAGGAAACCACCACGTCTCTCACTTCTTTTACAACACAGGAAACCAAAACGTCTCTCACTTCTTTTACAACACAGGAAACCACCACGTGTCTCACTTCTTTTACAACACAGGAAACCACCACGTCTCACTTCTTTTACAACACAGGAAACCGCCACGTCTCTCACTTCTTTTACAACACAGGAAACCGCCACGTCTCTCACTTCTTTTACAACACAGGAAACCGCCACGTGTCTCACTTCTTTTACAACACAGGAAACCGCCACGTCTCTCACTTCTTTTACAACACAGGAAACCACCACGTCTCTCACTTCTTTTACAACACAGGAAACCACCACGTGTCTCACTTCTTTTACAACACAGGAAACCACCACGTCTCTCACTTCTTTTACAACACAGGAAACCACCACGTGTCTCACTTCTTTTACAACACAGGAAACCACCACGTCTCTCACTTCTTTTACAACACAGGAAACCACCACGTCTCTCACATCTTTTATAAAACAGGAAACCACCACGTCTCTCACTTCTTTTACAACACAGGAAACCACCACGTGTCTCACTTCTTTTACAACACAGGAAACCACCACGTCTCTCACTTCTTTTACAACACAGGAAACCACCACGTGTCTCACTTCTTTTACAACACAGGAAACCACCACGTGTCTCACTTCTTTTACAACACAGGAAACCACCACGTGTCTCACTTCTTTTACAACACAGGAAACCACCACGTCTCTCACTTCTTTTACAACACAGGAAACCACCACGTCTCTCACTTCTTTTACAACACAGGAAACCACCCCGTCTCTCACTTCTTTT
This sequence comes from Salmo salar, assembly GCF_965601325.2. Lineage (NCBI taxonomy): Eukaryota > Metazoa > Chordata > Actinopteri > Salmoniformes > Salmonidae > Salmo > Salmo salar. Next base: position 42,290,450 of record NC_138304.1, on the reverse strand, counting down.
ACAACACAGGAAACCACCACGTGTCTCACTTCTTTTACAACACAGGAAACCACCACGTCTCTCACTTCTTTTACAACACAGGAAACCACCACGTCTCTCACTTCTTTTACAACACAGGAAACCACCACGTCTCTCACTTCTTTTACAACACAGGAAACCACCACGTGTCTCACTTATTTTACAACACAGGAAACCACCACGTCTCTCACAACACAGGAAACCACCCCGTCTCTCACTTCATTTAAAACACAGGAAACCACCACGTCTCTCACTTCTTTTACAACACAGGAAACCACCACGTGTCTCACTTCTTTTACAACACAGGAAACCACCACGTCTCTCACTTCTTTTACAACACAGGAAACCACCACGTCTCTCACTTCTTTTACAACACAGGAAACCACCCCGTCTCTCACTTCATTTAAAACACAGGAAACCACCACGTGTCTCACTTCTTTTACAACACAGGAAACCACCACGTCTCTCACTTCTTTTACAACACAGGACACCACCACGTCTCTCACTTCTTTTACAACACAGGAACCCACCACGTCTCTCACTTCTTTTACAACACAGGAAACCACCACGTGTCTCACTTCTTTTACAACACAGGAAACCACCACGTCTCTCACTTCTTTTACAACACAGGAAACCACCACGTGTCTCACTTCTTTTACAACACAGGAAACCACCACGTCTCTCACTTCTTTTACAACACAGGAAACCACCACGTCTCTCACTTCTTTTATAAAACAGGAAACCACCACGTCTCTCACTTCTTTTACAACACAGGAAACCACCACGTGTCTCACTTCTTTTACAACACAGGAAACCACCACGTCTCACTTCTTTTACAACACAGGAAACCACCACGTGTCTCACTTCTTTTACAACACAGGAAACCACCACGTCTCTCACTTCTTTTATAAAACAGGAAACCACCACGTCTCTCACTTCTTTTACAACACAGGAAACCACCACGTGTCTCACTTCTTTTATAAAACAGGAAACCACCACGTCTCTCACTTCTTTTACAACACAGGAAACCACCACGTGTCTCACTTCTTTTACAACACAGGAAACCACCACGTCTCTCACTTCTTTTACAACACAGGAAACCACCACGTGTCTCACTTCTTTTACAACACAGGAAACCACCACGTGTCTCACTTCTTTTACAACACAGGAAACCACCACGTGTCTCACTTCTTTTACAACACAGGAAACCACCACGTGTCTCACTTCTTTTACAACACAGGAAACCACCACGTCTCTCACTTCTTTTACAACACAGGAAACCACCCCGTCTCTCACTTCTTTTACAACACAGGAAACCACCACGTCTCTCACAACACAGGAAACCACCCCGTCTCTCACTTCATTTAAAACACAGGAAACCACCACGTCTCTCACTTCTTTTACAACACAGGAAACCACCACGTCTCTCACTTCTTTTACAACACAGGAAACCACCACGTGTCTCACTTCTTTTACAACACAGGAAACCACCACGTCTCTCACTTCTTTTACAACACAGGAACCCACCACGTCTCTCACTTCTTTTACAACACAGGAAACCACCCCGTCTCTCACTTCTTTTACAACACAGGAAACCACCACGTCTCTCACAACACAGGAAACCACCACGTCTCTCACTTCTTTTACAACACAGGAAACCACCACGTCTCTCACTTCTTTTACAACACAGGAAACCACCACGTGTCTCACTTCTTTTACAACACAGGAAACCGCCACGTCTCTCCCTTCTTTTACAACACAGGAAACCGCCACGTGTCTCACTTCTTTTACAACACAGGAAACCGCCACGTGTCTCACTTCTTTTACAACACAGGAAACCACCACGTCTCTCACTTCTTTTACAACACAGGAAACCACCACGTCTCTCACTTCTTTTACAACACAGGAAACCACCACGTGTCTCACTTCTTTTACAACACAGGAAACCACCACGTCTCTCACTTCTTTTACAACACAGGAAACCACCATGTGTCTCACTTCTTTTACAACACAGGAAACCACCACGTCTCTCACTTCTTTTACAACACAGGAAACCACCACGTCTCTCACATCTTTTATAAAACAGGAAACCACCACGTATCTCACTTCTTTTACAACACAGGAAACCACCACGTGTCTCACTTCTTTTACAACACAGGAAACCACCACGTCTCTCACTTCTTTTACAACACAGGAAACCACCACGTCTCTCACTTCTTTTACAACACAGGAAACCACCACGTCTCTCACAACACAGGAAACCACCCCGTCTCTCACTTCATTTAAAACACAGGAAACCACCACGTCTCTCACTTCTTTTACAACACAGGAAACCACCACGTCTCTCACTTTTTTTACAACACAGGAAACCACCACGTGTCTCACTTCTTTTACAACACAGGAAACCACCACGTCTCTCACTTCTTTTACAACACAGGAAACCACCACGTCTCTCACTTCTTTTACAACACAGGAACCCACCACGTCTCTCACTTCTTTTACAACACAGGAAACCACCCCGTCTCTCACTTCTTTTACAACACAGGAAACCACCACGTCTCTCACAACACAGGAAACCACCACGTCTCTTACTTCTTTTACAACACAGGAAACCACCACGTCTCTCACTTCTTTTACAACACAGGAAACCACCCCGACTCTCACTTCTTTTACAACACAGGAAACCACCACGTCTCTCACAACACAGGAAACCACCACGTCTCTCACTTCTTTTACAACACAGGAAACCACCACGTCTCTCACAACACAGGAAACCACCATGTCTCTCACTTTTTTTACAACACAGGAAACCACCACGTCTCTCACTTCTTTTACAACACAGGAAACCACCACGTCTCTCACTTCTTTTACAACACAGGAAACCACCACGTCTCTCACTTCTTTTACAACACAGGAAACCACCACGTGTCTCACTTCTTTTACAACACAGGAAACCACCACGTCTCTCACTTCTTTTACAACACAGGAAACCACCACGTGTCTCACTTCTTTTACAACACAGGAAACCACCACGTCTCTCACTTCTTTTACAACACAGGAAACCACCACGTCTCTCACATCTTTTATAAAACAGGAAACCACCACGTCTCTCACTTCTTTTACGACACAGGAAACCACCACGTGTCTCACTTCTTTTACAACACAGGAAACCACCACGTCTCTCACTTCTTTTACAACACAGGAAACCACCACGTGTCTCACTTCTTTTACAACACAGGAAACCACCACGTGTCTCACTTCTTTTACAACACAGGAAACCACCACGTGTCTCACTTCTTTTACAACACAGGAAACCACCACGTCTCTCACTTCTTTTACAACACAGGAACCCACCACGTCTCTCACTTCTTTTACAACACAGGAAACCACCACGTCTCTCACTTCTTTTACAACACAGGAAACCACCCCGTCTCTCACTTCTTTTACAACACAGGAAACCACCACGTGTCTCACTTCTTTTACAACACAGGAAACCACCACGTCTCTCACTTCTTTTACAACACAGGAAACCACCACGTGTCTCACTTCTTTTACAACACAGGAAACCACCACGTCTCTCACTTCTTTTACAACACAGGAAACCACCACGTGTCTCACTTATTTTACAACACAGGAAAACACCACGTCTCTCACATCTTTTACAACACAGGAAACCACCCCGTCTCTCACTTCTTTTACAACACAGGAAACCACCACGTCTCTCACAACACAGGAAACCACCCCGTCTCTCACTTCATTTAAAACACAGGAAACCACCACGTCTCTCACTTCTTTTACAACACAGGAAACCACCACGTGTCTCACTTCTTTTACAACACAGGAAACCACCACGTCTCTCACTTCTTTTACAACACAGGAAACCACCACGTCTCTCACTTCTTTTACAACACAGGAAACCACCACGTCTCTCACTTCTTTTAAAACACAGGAAACCACCCCGACTCTCACTTCTTTTACAACACAGGAAACCACCACGTCTCTCACAACACAGGAAACCACCACGTCTCTCACTTCTTTTACAACACAGGAAACCAAAACGTCTCTCACTTCTTTTACAACACAGGAAACCACCACGTGTCTCACTTCTTTTACAACACAGGAAACCACCACGTCTCACTTCTTTTACAACACAGGAAACCGCCACGTCTCTCACTTCTTTTACAACACAGGAAACCGCCACGTCTCTCACTTCTTTTACAACACAGGAAACCGCCACGTGTCTCACTTCTTTTACAACACAGGAAACCGCCACGTCTCTCACTTCTTTTACAACACAGGAAACCACCACGTCTCTCACTTCTTTTACAACACAGGAAACCACCACGTGTCTCACTTCTTTTACAACACAGGAAACCACCACGTCTCTCACTTCTTTTACAACACAGGAAACCACCACGTGTCTCACTTCTTTTACAACACAGGAAACCACCACGTCTCTCACTTCTTTTACAACACAGGAAACCACCACGTCTCTCACATCTTTTATAAAACAGGAAACCACCACGTCTCTCACTTCTTTTACAACACAGGAAACCACCACGTGTCTCACTTCTTTTACAACACAGGAAACCACCACGTCTCTCACTTCTTTTACAACACAGGAAACCACCACGTGTCTCACTTCTTTTACAACACAGGAAACCACCACGTGTCTCACTTCTTTTACAACACAGGAAACCACCACGTGTCTCACTTCTTTTACAACACAGGAAACCACCACGTCTCTCACTTCTTTTACAACACAGGAAACCACCACGTCTCTCACTTCTTTTACAACACAGGAAACCACCCCGTCTCTCACTTCTTTTACAACACAGGAAACCACCACGTGTCTCACTTCTTTTACAACACAGGAAACCACCACGTCTCTCACTTCTTTTACAACACAGGAAACCACCACGTCTCTCACTTCTTTTACAACACAGGAAACCACCACGTCTCTCACTTCTTTTACAACACAGGAAACCACCACGTGTCTCACTTATTTTACAACACAGGAAACCACCACGTCTCTCACAACACAGGAAACCACCCCGTCTCTCACTTCATTTAAAACACAGGAAACCACCACGTCTCTCACTTCTTTTACAACACAGGAAACCACCACGTGTCTCACTTCTTTTACAACACAGGAAACCACCACGTCTCTCACTTCTTTTACAACACAGGAAACCACCACGTCTCTCACTTCTTTTACAACACAGGAAACCACCCCGTCTCTCACTTCATTTAAAACACAGGAAACCACCACGTGTCTCACTTCTTTTACAACACAGGAAACCACCACGTCTCTCACTTCTTTTACAACACAGGACACCACCACGTCTCTCACTTCTTTTACAACACAGGAACCCACCACGTCTCTCACTTCTTTTACAACACAGGAAACCACCACGTGTCTCACTTCTTTTACAACACAGGAAACCACCACGTCTCTCACTTCTTTTACAACACAGGAAACCACCACGTGTCTCACTTCTTTTACAACACAGGAAACCACCACGTCTCTCACTTCTTTTACAACACAGGAAACCACCACGTCTCTCACTTCTTTTATAAAACAGGAAACCACCACGTCTCTCACTTCTTTTACAACACAGGAAACCACCACGTGTCTCACTTCTTTTACAACACAGGAAACCACCACGTCTCACTTCTTTTACAACACAGGAAACCACCACGTGTCTCACTTCTTTTACAACACAGGAAACCACCACGTCTCTCACTTCTTTTATAAAACAGGAAACCACCACGTCTCTCACTTCTTTTACAACACAGGAAACCACCACGTGTCTCACTTCTTTTATAAAACAGGAAACCACCACGTCTCTCACTTCTTTTACAACACAGGAAACCACCACGTGTCTCACTTCTTTTACAACACAGGAAACCACCACGTCTCTCACTTCTTTTACAACACAGGAAACCACCACGTGTCTCACTTCTTTTACAACACAGGAAACCACCACGTGTCTCACTTCTTTTACAACACAGGAAACCACCACGTGTCTCACTTCTTTTACAACACAGGAAACCACCACGTGTCTCACTTCTTTTACAACACAGGAAACCACCACGTCTCTCACTTCTTTTACAACACAGGAAACCACCCCGTCTCTCACTTCTTTTACAACACAGGAAACCACCACGTCTCTCACAACACAGGAAACCACCCCGTCTCTCACTTCATTTAAAACACAGGAAACCACCACGTCTCTCACTTCTTTTACAACACAGGAAACCACCACGTCTCTCACTTCTTTTACAACACAGGAAACCACCACGTGTCTCACTTCTTTTACAACACAGGAAACCACCACGTCTCTCACTTCTTTTACAACACAGGAACCCACCACGTCTCTCACTTCTTTTACAACACAGGAAACCACCCCGTCTCTCACTTCTTTTACAACACAGGAAACCACCACGTCTCTCACAACACAGGAAACCACCACGTCTCTCACTTCTTTTACAACACAGGAAACCACCACGTCTCTCACTTCTTTTACAACACAGGAAACCACCACGTGTCTCACTTCTTTTACAACACAGGAAACCGCCACGTCTCTCCCTTCTTTTACAACACAGGAAACCGCCACGTGTCTCACTTCTTTTACAACACAGGAAACCGCCACGTGTCTCACTTCTTTTACAACACAGGAAACCACCACGTCTCTCACTTCTTTTACAACACAGGAAACCACCACGTCTCTCACTTCTTTTACAACACAGGAAACCACCACGTGTCTCACTTCTTTTACAACACAGGAAACCACCACGTCTCTCACTTCTTTTACAACACAGGAAACCACCATGTGTCTCACTTCTTTTACAACACAGGAAACCACCACGTCTCTCACTTCTTTTACAACACAGGAAACCACCACGTCTCTCACATCTTTTATAAAACAGGAAACCACCACGTATCTCACTTCTTTTACAACACAGGAAACCACCACGTGTCTCACTTCTTTTACAACACAGGAAACCACCACGTCTCTCACTTCTTTTACAACACAGGAAACCACCACGTCTCTCACTTCTTTTACAACACAGGAAACCACCACGTCTCTCACAACACAGGAAACCACCCCGTCTCTCACTTCATTTAAAACACAGGAAACCACCACGTCTCTCACTTCTTTTACAACACAGGAAACCACCACGTCTCTCACTTTTTTTACAACACAGGAAACCACCACGTGTCTCACTTCTTTTACAACACAGGAAACCACCACGTCTCTCACTTCTTTTACAACACAGGAAACCACCACGTCTCTCACTTCTTTTACAACACAGGAACCCACCACGTCTCTCACTTCTTTTACAACACAGGAAACCACCCCGTCTCTCACTTCTTTTACAACACAGGAAACCACCACGTCTCTCACAACACAGGAAACCACCACGTCTCTTACTTCTTTTACAACACAGGAAACCACCACGTCTCTCACTTCTTTTACAACACAGGAAACCACCCCGACTCTCACTTCTTTTACAACACAGGAAACCACCACGTCTCTCACAACACAGGAAACCACCACGTCTCTCACTTCTTTTACAACACAGGAAACCACCACGTCTCTCACAACACAGGAAACCACCATGTCTCTCACTTTTTTTACAACACAGGAAACCACCACGTCTCTCACTTCTTTTACAACACAGGAAACCACCACGTCTCTCACTTCTTTTACAACACAGGAAACCACCACGTCTCTCACTTCTTTTACAACACAGGAAACCACCACGTGTCTCACTTCTTTTACAACACAGGAAACCACCACGTCTCTCACTTCTTTTACAACACAGGAAACCACCACGTGTCTCACTTCTTTTACAACACAGGAAACCACCACGTCTCTCACTTCTTTTACAACACAGGAAACCACCACGTCTCTCACATCTTTTATAAAACAGGAAACCACCACGTCTCTCACTTCTTTTACGACACAGGAAACCACCACGTGTCTCACTTCTTTTACAACACAGGAAACCACCACGTCTCTCACTTCTTTTACAACACAGGAAACCACCACGTGTCTCACTTCTTTTACAACACAGGAAACCACCACGTGTCTCACTTCTTTTACAACACAGGAAACCACCACGTGTCTCACTTCTTTTACAACACAGGAAACCACCACGTCTCTCACTTCTTTTACAACACAGGAACCCACCACGTCTCTCACTTCTTTTACAACACAGGAAACCACCACGTCTCTCACTTCTTTTACAACACAGGAAACCACCCCGTCTCTCACTTCTTTTACAACACAGGAAACCACCACGTGTCTCACTTCTTTTACAACACAGGAAACCACCACGTCTCTCACTTCTTTTACAACACAGGAAACCACCACGTGTCTCACTTCTTTTACAACACAGGAAACCACCACGTCTCTCACTTCTTTTACAACACAGGAAACCACCACGTGTCTCACTTATTTTACAACACAGGAAAACACCACGTCTCTCACATCTTTTACAACACAGGAAACCACCCCGTCTCTCACTTCTTTTACAACACAGGAAACCACCACGTCTCTCACAACACAGGAAACCACCCCGTCTCTCACTTCATTTAAAACACAGGAAACCACCACGTCTCTCACTTCTTTTACAACACAGGAAACCACCACGTGTCTCACTTCTTTTACAACACAGGAAACCACCACGTCTCTCACTTCTTTTACAACACAGGAAACCACCACGTCTCTCACTTCTTTTACAACACAGGAAACCACCACGTCTCTCACTTCTTTTAAAACACAGGAAACCACCCCGACTCTCACTTCTTTTACAACACAGGAAACCACCACGTCTCTCACAACACAGGAAACCACCACGTCTCTCACTTCTTTTACAACACAGGAAACCAAAACGTCTCTCACTTCTTTTACAACACAGGAAACCACCACGTGTCTCACTTCTTTTACAACACAGGAAACCACCACGTCTCACTTCTTTTACAACACAGGAAACCGCCACGTCTCTCACTTCTTTTACAACACAGGAAACCGCCACGTCTCTCACTTCTTTTACAACACAGGAAACCGCCACGTGTCTCACTTCTTTTACAACACAGGAAACCGCCACGTCTCTCACTTCTTTTACAACACAGGAAACCACCACGTCTCTCACTTCTTTTACAACACAGGAAACCACCACGTGTCTCACTTCTTTTACAACACAGGAAACCACCACGTCTCTCACTTCTTTTACAACACAGGAAACCACCACGTGTCTCACTTCTTTTACAACACAGGAAACCACCACGTCTCTCACTTCTTTTACAACACAGGAAACCACCACGTCTCTCACATCTTTTATAAAACAGGAAACCACCACGTCTCTCACTTCTTTTACAACACAGGAAACCACCACGTGTCTCACTTCTTTTACAACACAGGAAACCACCACGTCTCTCACTTCTTTTACAACACAGGAAACCACCACGTGTCTCACTTCTTTTACAACACAGGAAACCACCACGTGTCTCACTTCTTTTACAACACAGGAAACCACCACGTGTCTCACTTCTTTTACAACACAGGAAACCACCACGTCTCTCACTTCTTTTACAACACAGGAAACCACCACGTCTCTCACTTCTTTTACAACACAGGAAACCACCCCGTCTCTCACTTCTTTTACAACACAGGAAACCACCACGTGTCTCACTTCTTTTACAACACAGGAAACCACCACGTCTCTCACTTCTTTTACAACACAGGAAACCACCACGTCTCTCACTTCTTTTACAACACAGGAAACCACCACGTCTCTCACTTCTTTTACAACACAGGAAACCACCACGTGTCTCACTTATTTTACAACACAGGAAACCACCACGTCTCTCACAACACAGGAAACCACCCCGTCTCTCACTTCATTTAAAACACAGGAAACCACCACGTCTCTCACTTCTTTTACAACACAGGAAACCACCACGTGTCTCACTTCTTTTACAACACAGGAAACCACCACGTCTCTCACTTCTTTTACAACACAGGAAACCACCACGTCTCTCACTTCTTTTACAACACAGGAAACCACCCCGTCTCTCACTTCATTTAAAACACAGGAAACCACCACGTGTCTCACTTCTTTTACAACACAGGAAACCACCACGTCTCTCACTTCTTTTACAACACAGGACACCACCACGTCTCTCACTTCTTTTACAACACAGGAACCCACCACGTCTCTCACTTCTTTTACAACACAGGAAACCACCACGTGTCTCACTTCTTTTACAACACAGGAAACCACCACGTCTCTCACTTCTTTTACAACACAGGAAACCACCACGTGTCTCACTTCTTTTACAACACAGGAAACCACCACGTCTCTCACTTCTTTTACAACACAGGAAACCACCACGTCTCTCACTTCTTTTATAAAACAGGAAACCACCACGTCTCTCACTTCTTTTACAACACAGGAAACCACCACGTGTCTCACTTCTTTTACAACACAGGAAACCACCACGTCTCACTTCTTTTACAACACAGGAAACCACCACGTGTCTCACTTCTTTTACAACACAGGAAACCACCACGTCTCTCACTTCTTTTATAAAACAGGAAACCACCACGTCTCTCACTTCTTTTACAACACAGGAAACCACCACGTGTCTCACTTCTTTTATAAAACAGGAAACCACCACGTCTCTCACTTCTTTTACAACACAGGAAACCACCACGTGTCTCACTTCTTTTACAACACAGGAAACCACCACGTCTCTCACTTCTTTTACAACACAGGAAACCACCACGTGTCTCACTTCTTTTACAACACAGGAAACCACCACGTGTCTCACTTCTTTTACAACACAGGAAACCACCACGTGTCTCACTTCTTTTACAACACAGGAAACCACCACGTCTCTCACTTCTTTTACAACACAGGAACCCACCACGTCTCTCACTTCTTTTACAACACAGGAAACCACCACGTCTCTCACTTCTTTTACAACACAGGAAACCACCCCGTCTCTCACTTCTTTTACAACACAGGAAACCACCACGTGTCTCACTTCTTTTACAACACAGGAAACCACCACGTCTCTCACTTCTTTTACAACACAGGAAACCACCACGTCTCTCACTTCTTTTACAACACAGGAAACCACCACGTGTCTCACTTCTTTTACAACACAGGAAACCACCATGTCTCTCACTTCTTTTACAACACAGGAAACCACCACGTCTCTCACTTCTTTTACAACACAGGAAACCACCACGTGTCTCACTTATTTTACAACACAGGAAACCACCACGTCTCTCACAACACAGGAAACCACCCCGTCTCTCACTTCATTTAAAACACAGGAAACCACCACGTCTCTCACTTCTTTTACAACACAGGAAACCACCACGTGTCTCACTTCTTTTACAACACAGGAAACCACCACGTCTCTCACTTCTTTTACAACACAGGAAACCACCACGTCTCTCACTTCTTTTACAACACAGGAAACCACCCCGTCTCTCACTTCATTTAAAACACAGGAAACCACCACGTGTCTCACTTCTTTTACAACACAGGAAACCACCACGTCTCTCACTTCTTTTACAACACAGGACACCACCACGTCTCTCACTTCTTTTACAACACAGGAACCCACCACGTCTCTCACTTCTTTTACAACACAGGAAACCACCACGTGTCTCACTTCTTTTACAACACAGGAAACCACCACGTCTCTCACTTCTTTTACAACACAGGAAACCACCACGTGTCTCACTTCTTTTACAACACAGGAAACCACCACGTCTCTCACTTCTTTTACAACACAGGAAACCACCACGTCTCTCACTTCTTTTATAAAACAGGAAACCACCACGTCTCTCACTTCTTTTACAACACAGGAAACCACCACGTCTCTCACTTCTTTTACAACACAGGAAACCACCACGTCTCTCACTTCTTTTACAACACAGGAAACCACCACGTGTCTCACTTCTTTTACAACACAGGAAACCACCATGTCTCTCACTTCTTTTACAACACAGGAAACCACCACGTCTCTCACTTCTTTTACAACACAGGAAACCACCACGTGTCTCACTTATTTTACAACACAGGAAACCACCACGTCTCTCACAACACAGGAAACCACCCCGTCTCTCACTTCATTTAAAACACAGGAAACCACCACGTCTCTCACTTCTTTTACAACACAGGAAACCACCACGTGTCTCACTTCTTTTACAACACAGGAAACCACCACGTCTCTCACTTCTTTTACAACACAGGAAACCACCACGTCTCTCACTTCTTTTACAACACAGGAAACCACCCCGTCTCTCACTTCATTTAAAACACAGGAAACCACCACGTGTCTCACTTCTTTTACAACACAGGAAACCACCACGTCTCTCACTTCTTTTACAACACAGGACACCACCACGTCTCTCACTTCTTTTACAACACAGGAACCCACCACGTCTCTCACTTCTTTTACAACACAGGAAACCACCACGTGTCTCACTTCTTTTACAACACAGGAAACCACCACGTCTCTCACTTCTTTTACAACACAGGAAACCACCACGTGTCTCACTTCTTTTACAACACAGGAAACCACCACGTCTCTCACTTCTTTTACAACACAGGAAACCACCACGTCTCTCACTTCTTTTATAAAACAGGAAACCACCACGTCTCTCACTTCTTTTACAACACAGGAAACCACCACGTGTCTCACTTCTTTTACAACACAGGAAACCACCACGTCTCACTTCTTTTACAACACAGGAAACCACCACGTCTCTCACTTCTTTTACAACACAGGAAACCACCACGTCTCTCACTTCTTTTACAACACAGGAAACCACCACGTGTCTCACTTCTTTTACAACACAGGAAACCACCACGTCTCTCACTTCTTTTACAACACAGGAAACCGCCACGTCTCTCACTTCTTTTACAACACAGGAAACCGCCACGTCTCTCACTTCTTTTACAACACAGGAAACCGCCACGTCTCTCACTTCTTTTACAACACAGGAAATCGCCACGTGTCTCACTTCTTTTACAACACAGGAAACCACCACGTCTCTCACTTCTTTTACAACACAGGAAACCACCACGTGTCTCACTTCTTTTACAACACAGGAAACCACCACGTGTATCACTTCTTTTACAACACAGGAAACCACCACGTCTCTCACTTCTTTTACAACACAGGAAACCACCATGTGTCTCACTTCTTTTACAACACAGGAAACCACCACGTCTCTCACTTCTTTTACAACACAGGAAACCACCACGTCTCTCACATCTTTTATAAAACAGGAAACCACCACGTCTCTCACTTCTTTTACAACACAGGAAAACACCACGTGTCTCACTTCTTTTACAACACAGGAAACCACCACGTGTCTCACTTCTTTTACAACACAGGAAACCACCACGTCTCTCACTTCTTTTACAACACAGGAAACCACCACGTGTCTCACTTCTTTTACAACACAGGAAACCACCACGTCTCTCACTTCTTTTACAACACCGGAAACCACCACGTGTCTCACTTCTTTTACAACACAGGAAACCACCACGTGTCTCACTTCTTTTACAACACAGGAAACCACCACGTCTCTCACTTCTTTTACAACACAGGAACCCACCACGTCTCTCACTTCTTTTACAACACAGGAAACCACCACGTCTCTCACTTCTTTTACAACACAGGAAACCACCACGTCTCTCACTTCTTTTACAACACAGGAAACCACCCCGTCTCTCACTTCTTTTACAACACAGGAAACCACCACGTCTCTCACTTCTTTTACAACACAGGAAACCACCCCGTCTCTCACTTCTTTTACAACACAGGAAACCACCACGTGTCTCACTTCTTTTACAACACAGGAAACCACCACGTCTCTCACTTCTTTTACAACACAGGAAACCACCACGTCTCTCACTTCTTTTACAACACAGGAAACCACCACGTCTCTCACAACACAGGAAACCACCCCGTCTCTCACTTCATTTAAAACACAGGAAACCACCACGTCTCTCACTTCTTTTACAACACAGGAAACCACCACGTCTCTCACTTCTTTTACAACACAGGAAACCACCACGTGTCTCACTTCTTTTACAACACAGGAAACCGCCACGTCTCTCACTTCTTTTACAACACAGGAAACCGCCACGTCTCTCACTTCTTTTACAACACAGGAAATCGCCACGTGTCTCACTTCTTTTACAACACAGGAAACCACCACGTCTCTCACTTCTTTTACAACACAGGAAACCACCACGTGTCTCACTTCTTTTACAACACAGGAAACCACCACGTGTATCACTTCTTTTACAACACAGGAAACCACCACGTCTCTCACTTCTTTTACAACACAGGAAACCACCATGTGTCTCACTTCTTTTACAACACAGGAAACCACCACGTCTCTCACTTCTTTTACAACACAGGAAACCACCACGTCTCTCACATCTTTTATAAAACAGGAAACCACCACGTCTCTCACTTCTTTTACAACACAGGAAAACACCACGTGTCTCACTTCTTTTACAACACAGGAAACCACCACGTGTCTCACTTCTTTTACAACACAGGAAACCACCACGTCTCTCACTTCTTTTACAACACAGGAAACCACCACGTGTCTCACTTCTTTTACAACACAGGAAACCACCACGTCTCTCACTTCTTTTACAACACCGGAAACCACCACGTGTCTCACTTCTTTTACAACACAGGAAACCACCACGTGTCTCACTTCTTTTACAACACAGGAAACCACCACGTCTCTCACTTCTTTTACAACACAGGAACCCACCACGTCTCTCACTTCTTTTACAACACAGGAAACCACCACGTCTCTCACTTCTTTTACAACACAGGAAACCACCACGTCTCTCACTTCTTTTACAACACAGGAAACCACCACGTCTCTCACAACACAGGAAACCACCCCGTCTCTCACTTCATTTAAAACACAGGAAACCACCACGTCTCTCACTTCTTTTACAACACAGGAAACCACCACGTCTCTCACTTCTTTTACAACACAGGAAACCACCACGTGTCTCACTTCTTTTACAACACAGGAAACCACCACGTCTCTCACTTCTTTTACAACACAGGAACCCACCACGTCTCTCACTTCTTTTACAACACAGGAAACCACCACGTCTCTCACTTCTTTTAAAACACGGGAAACCACCCTGTCTCTCACTTCTTTTACAACACAGGAAACCACCACGTCTCTCACTTCTTTTACAACACAGGAAACCACCACGTGTCTCACTTCTTTTACAACACAGGAAACCACCACGTCTCTCACTTCTTTTACAACACAGGAAACCACCCCGTCTCTCACTTCTTTTACAACACAGGAAACCACCACGTGTCTCACTTCTTTTACAACACAGGAAACCACCACGTGTCTCACTTCTTTTACAACACAGGAAACCACCACGTCTCTCACTTCTTTTACAACACAGGAAACCACCCCGTCTCTCACTTCTTTTACAACACAGGAAACCACCACGTCTCTCACAACACAGGAAACCACCCCGTCTCTCACTTCATTTAAAACACAGGAAACCACCACGTCTCTCACTTCTTTTACAACACAGGAAACCACCACGTCTCTCACTTCTTTTACAACACAGGAAACCACCACGTGTCTCACTTCTTTTACAACACAGGAAACCACCACGTCTCTCACTTCTTTTACAACACAGGAACCCACCACGTCTCTCACTTCTTTTACAACACAGGAAACCACCACGTCTCTCACTTCTTTTAAAACACAGGAAACCACCCCGTCTCTCACTTCTTTTACAACACAGGAAACCACCACGTCTCTCACAACACAGGAAACCACCACGTCTCTCACAACACAGGAAACCACCACGTCTCTCACTTCTTTTACAACACAGGAAACCACCACGTCTCTCACTTCTTTTACAACACAGGAAACCACCACGTCTCTCACTTCTTTTACAACACAGGAAACCACCACGTGTCTCACTTCTTTTACAACACAGGAAACCACCACGTCTCTCACTTCTTTTACAACACAGGAAACCGCCACGTCTCTCACTTCTTTTACAACACAGGAAACCGCCACGTGTCTCACTTCTTTTACAACACAGGAAACCACCACGTCTCTCACATCTTTTATAAAACAGGAAACCACCACGTCTCTCACTTCTTTTACAACACAGGAAACCACCACGTGTCTCACTTCTTTTACAGCACAGGAAACCACCACGTCTCTCACTTCTTTTACAACACAGGAAACCACCACGTCTCTCACTTCTTTTACAACACAGGAAACCACCACGTCTCTCACTTCTTTTACAACACAGGAAACCACCACGTGTCTCACTTCTTTTACAACACAGGAAACCACCACGTCTCTCACTTCTTTTACAACACAGGAAACCACCACGTCTCTCACTTCTTTTACAACACCGGAAACCACCACGTGTCTCACTTCTTTTACAACACAGGAAACCACCACGTGTCTCACTTCTTTTACAACACAGGAAACCACCACGTCTCTCACTTCTTTTACAACACAGGAACCCACCACGTCTCTCACTTCTTTTACAACACAGGAAACCACCACGTCTCTCACTTCTTTTACAACACAGGAAACCACCACGTCTCTCACTTCTTTTACAACACAGGAAACCACCCCGTCTCTCACTTCTTTTACAACACAGGAAACCACCACGTCTCTCACTTCTTTTACAACACAGGAAACCACCCCGTCTCTCACTTCTTTTACAACACAGGAAACCACCACGTGTCTCACTTCTTTTACAACACAGGAAACCACCACGTCTCTCACTTCTTTTACAACACAGGAAACCACCACGTCTCTCACTTCTTTTACAACACAGGAAACCACCACGTCTCTCACAACACAGGAAACCACCCCGTCTCTCACTTCATTTAAAACACAGGAAACCACCACGTCTCTCACTTCTTTTACAACACAGGAAACCACCACGTCTCTCACTTCTTTTACAACACAGGAAACCACCACGTGTCTCACTTCTTTTACAACACAGGAAACCACCACGTCTCTCACTTCTTTTACAACACAGGAACCCACCACGTCTCTCACTTCTTTTACAACACAGGAAACCACCACGTCTCTCACTTCTTTTAAAACACGGGAAACCACCCTGTCTCTCACTTCTTTTACAACACAGGAAACCACCACGTCTCTCACTTCTTTTACAACACAGGAAACCACCACGTGTCTCACTTCTTTTACAACACAGGAAACCACCACGTCTCTCACTTCTTTTACAACACAGGAAACCACCCCGTCTCTCACTTCTTTTACAACACAGGAAACCACCACGTCTCTCACTTCTTTTACAACACAGGAAACCACCACGTGTCTCACTTCTTTTACAACACAGGAAACCACCACGTCTCTCACTTCTTTTACAACACAGGAAACCACCCCGTCTCTCACTTCTTTTACAACACAGGAAACCACCACGTCTCTCACAACACAGGAAACCACCCCGTCTCTCACTTCATTTAAAACACAGGAAACCACCACGTCTCTCACTTCTTTTACAACACAGGAAACCACCACGTCTCTCACTTCTTTTACAACACAGGAAACCACCACGTGTCTCACTTCTTTTACAACACAGGAAACCACCACGTCTCTCACTTCTTTTACAACACAGGAACCCACCACGTCTCTCACTTCTTTTACAACACAGGAAACCACCACGTCTCTCACTTCTTTTAAAACACAGGAAACCACCCCGTCTCTCACTTCTTTTACAACACAGGAAACCACCACGTCTCTCACAACACAGGAAACCACCACGTCTCTCACTTCTTTTACAACACAGGAAACCACCACGTCTCTCACTTCTTTTACAACACAGGAAACCACCACGTCTCTCACTTCTTTTACAACACAGGAAACCACCACGTGTCTCACTTCTTTTACAACACAGGAAACCACCACGTCTCTCACTTCTTTTACAACACAGGAAACCGCCACGTCTCTCACTTCTTTTACAACACAGGAAACCGCCACGTGTCTCACTTCTTTTACAACACAGGAAACCACCACGTCTCTCACATCTTTTATAAAACAGGAAACCACCACGTCTCTCACTTCTTTTACAACACAGGAAACCACCACGTGTCTCACTTCTTTTACAGCACAGGAAACCACCACGTCTCTCACTTCTTTTACAACACAGGAAACCACCACGTCTCTCACTTCTTTTACAACACAGGAAACCACCACGTCTCTCACTTCTTTTACAACACAGGAAACCACCACGTCTCTCACTTCTTTTACAACACAGGAAACCACCACGTCTCTCACTTCTTTTACAACACAGGAAACCACCCCGTCTCTCACTTCTTTTACAACACAGGAAACCACCACGTGTCTCACTTCTTTTACAACACAGGAAACCACCACGTCTCTCACTTCTTTTACAAAACAGGAAACCACCACGTCTCTCACTTCTTTTACAACACAGGAAACCACCACGTCTCTCACTTCTTTTACAACACAGGAAACCACCACGTCTCTCACTTCTTTTACAACACAGGAAACCACCACGTGTCTCACTTATTTTACAACACAGGAAAACACCACGTCTCTCACATCTTTTACAACACAGGAAACCACCCCGTCTCTCACTTCTTTTACAACACAGGAAACCACCACGTCTCTCACAACACAGGAAACCACCCCGTCTCTCACTTCATTTAAAACACAGGAAACCACCACGTCTCTCACTTCTTTTACAACACAGGAAACCACCACGTCTCTCACTTCTTTTACAACACAGGAAACCACCACGTGTCTCACTTCTTTTACAACACAGGAAACCACCACGTCTCTCACTTCTTTTACAACACAGGAAACCACCACGTCTCTCACTTCTTTTACAACACAGGAACCCACCACGTCTCTCACTTCTTTTACAACACAGGAAACCACCACGTCTCTCACTTCTTTTAAAACACAGGAAACCACCCCGTCTCTCACTTCTTTTACAACACAGGAAACCACCACGTCTCTCACAACACAGGAAACCACCACGTCTCTCACTTCTTTTACAACACAGGAAACCACCACGTCTCTCACTTCTTTTACAACACAGGAAACCACCACGTCTCTCACTTCTTTTACAACACAGGAAACCACCACGTCTCTCACTTAATTTAAAACACAGGAAACCACCACGTCTCTCACTTCTTTTACAACACAGGAAACCACCACGTCTCTCACTTCTTTTAAAACACGGGAAACCACCCCGTCTCTCACTTCTTTTACAACACAGGAAACCACCACGTCTCTCACAACACAGGAAACCAACCCGTCTCTCACTTCATTTAAAACACAGGAAACCACCACGTCTCTCACTTCTTTTACAACACAGGAAACCACCACGTCTCTCACTTCTTTTACAACACAGGAAACCACCACGTGTCTCACTTCTTTTACAACACAGGAAACCACCACGTCTCTCACTTCTTTTACAACACAGGAAACCGCCACGTCTCTCACTTCTTTTACAACACAGGAAACCGCCACGTGTCTCACTTCTTTTACAACACAGGAAACCGCCACGTGTCTCACTTCTTTTACAACACAGGAAACCACCACGTCTCTCACTTCTTTTACAACACAGGAAACCACCACGTGTCTCACTTATTTTACAACACAGGAAAACACCACGTCTCTCACATCTTTTACAACACAGGAAACCACCCCGTCTCTCACTTCTTTTACAACACAGGAAACCACCACGTCTCTCACAACACAGGAAACCACCCCGTCTCTCACTTCATTTAAAACACAGGAAACCACCACGTCTCTCACTTCTTTTACAACACAGGAAACCACCACGTCTCTCACTTCTTTTACAACACAGGAAACCACCACGTGTCTCACTTCTTTTACAACACAGGAAACCACCACGTCTCTCACTTCTTTTACAACACAGGAAACCACCACGTCTCTCACTTCTTTTACAACACAGGAACCCACCACGTCTCTCACTTCTTTTACAACACAGGAAACCACCACGTCTCTCACTTCTTTTAAAACACAGGAAACCACCCCGTCTCTCACTTCTTTTACAACACAGGAAACCACCACGTCTCTCACAACACAGGAAACCACCACGTCTCTCACTTCTTTTACAACACAGGAAACCACCACGTCTCTCACTTCTTTTACAACACAGGAAACCACCACGTCTCTCACTTCTTTTACAACACAGGAAACCACCACGTCTCTCACTTAATTTAAAACACAGGAAACCACCACGTCTCTCACTTCTTTTACAACACAGGAAACCACCACGTCTCTCACTTCTTTTAAAACACGGGAAACCACCCCGTCTCTCACTTCTTTTACAACACAGGAAACCACCACGTCTCTCACAACACAGGAAACCAACCCGTCTCTCACTTCATTTAAAACACAGGAAACCACCACGTCTCTCACTTCTTTTACAACACAGGAAACCACCACGTCTCTCACTTCTTTTACAACACAGGAAACCACCACGTGTCTCACTTCTTTTACAACACAGGAAACCACCACGTCTCTCACTTCTTTTACAACACAGGAAACCGCCACGTCTCTCACTTCTTTTACAACACAGGAAACCGCCACGTGTCTCACTTCTTTTACAACACAGGAAACCGCCACGTGTCTCACTTCTTTTACAACACAGGAAACCACCACGTCTCTCACTTCTTTTACAACACAGGAAACCACCACGTCTCTCACTTCTTTTACAACACAGGAAACCACCACGTGTCTCACTTCTTTTACAACACAGGAAACCACCATGTGTCTCACTTCTTTTACAACACAGGAAACCACCACGTCTCTCACTTCTTTTACAACACAGGAAACCACCACGTCTCTCACATCTTTTATAAAACAGGAAACCACCACGTCTCTCACTTCTTTTACAACACAGGAAACCACCACGTCTCTCACTTCTTTTACAACACAGGAAACCACCACGTCTCTCACTTCTTTTACAACACAGGAAACCACCCCGTCTCTCACTTCTTTTACAACACAGGAAACCACCACGTCTCTCACAACACAGGAAACCACCACGTCTCTCACTTCTTTTACAACACAGGAAACCACCACGTCTCTCACTTCTTTTACAACACAGGAAACCACCACGTCTCTCACTTCTTTTACAACACAGGAAACCACCACGTGTCTCACTTCTTTTACAACACAGGAAACCACCACGTCTCTCACTTCTTTTACAACACAGGAAACCGCCCTGTCTCTCACTTCTTTTACAACACAGGAAACCGCCACGTGTCTCACTTCTTTTACAACACAGGAAACCACCACGTCTCTCACATCTTTTATAAAACAGGAAACCACCACGTCTCTCACTTCTTTTACAACACAGGAAACCACCACGTGTCTCACTTCTTTTACAGCACAGGAAACCACCACGTCTCTCACTTCTTTTACAACACAGGAAACCACCACGTCTCTCACTTCTTTTACAACACAGGAAACCACCACGTCTCTCACTTCTTTTACAACACAGGAAACCACCACGTCTCTCACTTCTTTTACAACACAGGAAACCACCACGTCTCTCACTTCTTTTACAACACAGGAAACCACCCCGTCTCTCACTTCTTTTACAACACAGGAAACCACCACGTGTCTCACTTCTTTTACAACACAGGAAACCACCACGTCTCTCACTTCTTTTACAAAACAGGAAACCACCACGTCTCTCACTTCTTTTACAACACAGGAAACCACCACGTCTCTCACTTCTTTTACAACACAGGAAACCACCACGTCTCTCACTTCTTTTACAACACAGGAAACCACCACGTCTCTCACTTCTTTTACAACACAGGAAACCACCACGTGTCTCACTTATTTTACAACACAGGAAAACACCACGTCTCTCACATCTTTTACAACACAGGAAACCACCCCGTCTCTCACTTCTTTTACAACACAGGAAACCACCACGTCTCTCACAACACAGGAAACCACCCCGTCTCTCACTTCATTTAAAACACAGGAAACCACCACGTCTCTCACTTCTTTTACAACACAGGAAACCACCACGTCTCTCACTTCTTTTACAACACAGGAAACCACCACGTGTCTCACTTCTTTTACAACACAGGAAACCACCACGTCTCTCACTTCTTTTACAACACAGGAAACCACCACGTCTCTCACTTCTTTTACAACACAGGAACCCACCACGTCTCTCACTTCTTTTACAACACAGGAAACCACCACGTCTCTCACTTCTTTTAAAACACAGGAAACCACCCCGTCTCTCACTTCTTTTACAACACAGGAAACCACCACGTCTCTCACAACACAGGAAACCACCACGTCTCTCACTTCTTTTACAACACAGGAAACCACCACGTCTCTCACTTCTTTTACAACACAGGAAACCACCACGTCTCTCACTTCTTTTACAACACAGGAAACCACCACGTCTCTCACTTAATTTAAAACACAGGAAACCACCACGTCTCTCACTTCTTTTACAACACAGGAAACCACCACGTCTCTCACTTCTTTTAAAACACGGGAAACCACCCCGTCTCTCACTTCTTTTACAACACAGGAAACCACCACGTCTCTCACAACACAGGAAACCAACCCGTCTCTCACTTCATTTAAAACACAGGAAACCACCACGTCTCTCACTTCTTTTACAACACAGGAAACCACCACGTCTCTCACTTCTTTTACAACACAGGAAACCACCACGTGTCTCACTTCTTTTACAACACAGGAAACCACCACGTCTCTCACTTCTTTTACAACACAGGAAACCGCCACGTCTCTCACTTCTTTTACAACACAGGAAACCGCCACGTGTCTCACTTCTTTTACAACACAGGAAACCGCCACGTGTCTCACTTCTTTTACAACACAGGAAACCACCACGTCTCTCACTTCTTTTACAACACAGGAAACCACCACGTCTCTCACTTCTTTTACAACACAGGAAACCACCACGTGTCTCACTTCTTTTACAACACAGGAAACCACCATGTGTCTCACTTCTTTTACAACACAGGAAACCACCACGTCTCTCACTTCTTTTACAACACAGGAAACCACCACGTCTCTCACATCTTTTATAAAACAGGAAACCACCACGTCTCTCACTTCTTTTACAACACAGGAAACCACCACGTCTCTCACTTCTTTTACAACACAGGAAACCACCACGTCTCTCACTTCTTTTACAACACAGGAAACCACCCCGTCTCTCACTTCTTTTACAACACAGGAAACCACCACGTCTCTCACAACACAGGAAACCACCCCGTCTCTCACTTCATTTAAAACACAGGAAACCACCACGTCTCTCACTTCTTTTACAACACAGGAAACCACCACGTCTCTCACTTCTTTTACAACACAGGAAACCACCACGTGTCTCACTTCTTTTACAACACAGGAAACCACCACGTCTCTCACTTCTTTTACAACACAGGAAACCACCACGTCTCTCACTTCTTTTACAACACAGGAACCCACAACGTCTCTCACTTCTTTTACAACACAGGAAACCACCACGTCTCTCACTTCTTTTAAAACACAGGAAACCACCCCGTCTCTCACTTCTTTTACAACACAGGAAACCACCACGTCTCTCACAACACAGGAAACCACCACGTCTCTCACTTCTTTTACAACACAAGAAACCACCACGTCTCTCACTTCTTTTACAACACAGGAAACCACCACGTCTCTCACTTCTTTTACAACACAGGAAACCACCACGTGTCTCACTTCATTTAAAACACAGGAAACCACCACGTCTCTCACTTCTTTTACAACACAGGAAACCACCACGTCTCTCACTTCTTTTACAACACAGGAAACCACCACGTGTCTCACTTCTTTTACAACACAGGAAACCACCACGTCTCTCACTTCTTTTACAACACAGGAACCCACCACGTCTCTCACTTCTTTTACAACACAGGAAACCACCACGTCTCTCACTTCTTTTAAAACACGGGAAACCACCCCGTCTCTCACTTCTTTTACAACACAGGAAACCACCACGTCTCTCACAACACAGGAAACCACCACGTCTCTCACTTCTTTTACAACACAGGAAACCACCACGTGTCTCACTTCTTTTACAACACAGGAAACCACCACGTCTCTCACTTCTTTTACAACACAGGAAACCACCCCGTCTCTCACTTCTTTTACAACACAGGAAACCACCACGTCTCTCACAACACAGGAAACCACCCCGTCTCTCACTTCATTTAAAACACAGGAAACCACCACGTCTCTCACTTCTTTTACAACACAGGAAACCGCCACGTGTCTCACTTCTTTTACAACACAGGAAACCACCATGTGTCTCACTTCTTTTACAACACAGGAAACCACCACGTCTCTCACTTCTTTTACAACACAGGAAACCACCACGTCTCTCACATCTTTTATAAAACAGGAAACCACCACGTATCTCACTTCTTTTACAAAACAGGAAACCACCACGTGTCTCACTTCTTTTACAACACAGGAAACCACCACGTCTCTCACTTCTTTTACAACACAGGAAACCACCACGTCTCTCACTTCTTTTACAACACAGGAAACCACCACGTCTCTCACAACACAGGAAACCACCACGTCTCTCACTTCTTTTACAACACAGGAAACCACCACGTGTCTCACTTCTTTTACAACACAGGAAACCACCACGTCTCTCACTTCTTTTACAACACAGGAATCCACCCCGTCTCTCACTTCTTTTACAACACAGGAAACCACCACGTCTCTCACAACACAGGAAACCACCCCGTCTCTCACTTCATTTAAAACACAGGAAACCACCACGTCTCTCACTTCTTTTACAACACAGGAAACCGCCACGTGTCTCACTTCTTTTACAACACAGGAAACCACCATGTGTCTCACTTCTTTTACAACACAGGAAACCACCACGTCTCTCACTTCTTTTACAACACAGGAAACCACCACGTCTCTCACATCTTTTATAAAACAGGAAACCACCACGTATCTCACTTCTTTTACAAAACAGGAAACCACCACGTGTCTCACTTCTTTTACAACACAGGAAACCACCACGTCTCTCACTTCTTTTACAACACAGGAAACCACCACGTCTCTCACTTCTTTTACAACACAGGAAACCACCACGTCTCTCACAACACAGGAAACCGCCCCGTCTCTCACTTCATTTAAAACACAGGAAACCACCACGTCTCTCACTTCTTTTACAACACAGGAAACCACCACGTCTCTCACTTCTTTTACAACACAGGAAACCACCACGTCTCTCACAACACAGGAAACCACCACGTCTCTTACTTCTTTTACAACACAGGAAACCACCACGTCTCTCACTTCTTTTACAACACAGGAAACCACCACGTCTCTCACTTCTTTTACAACACAGGAAACCACCACGTGTCTCACTTCTTTTACAACACAGGAAACCACCACGTCTCTCACTTCTTTTACAACACAGGAAACCACCACGTCTCTCACTTCTTTTAAAACACAGGAAACCACCCCGTCTCTCACTTCTTTTACAACACAGGAAACCACCACGTCTCTCACAACACAGGAAACCACCACGTCTCTCACTTCTTTTACAACACAGGAAACCACCACGTGTCTCACTTCTTTTACAACACAGGAAACCACCACGTCTCTCACTTCTTTTACAACACAGGAAACCACCACGTCTCTCACTTCTTTTACAACACAGGAACCCACCACGTCTCTCACTTCTTTTACAACACAGGAAACCACCACGTCTCTCACTTCTTTTAAAACACAGGAAACCACCCCGTCTCTCACTTCTTTTACAACACAGGAAACCACCACGTCTCTCACAACAAAGGAAACCACCACGTCTCTCACTTCTTTTACAACACAGGAAACCACCACGTCTCTCACTTCTTTTACAACACAGGAAACCACCACGTCTCTCACTTCTTTTACAACACAGGAAACCACCACGTGTCTCACTTCTTTTACAACACAGGAAACCACCACGTCTCTCACTTCTTTTACAACACAGGAAACCACCACGTCTCTCACTTCTTTTAAAACACAGGAAACCACCCCGTCTCTCACTTCTTTTACAACACAGGAAACCACCACGTCTCTCACAACACAGGAAACCACCACGTCTCTCACTTCTTTTACAACACAGGAAACCACCACGTCTCTCACTTCTTTTACAACACAGGAAACCACCACGTCTCTCACTTCTTTTACAACACAGGAAACCACCACGTGTCTCACTTCTTTTACAACACAGGAAACCACCACGTCTCTCACTTCTTTTACAACACAGGAAACCACCATGTGTCTCACTTCTTTTACAACACAGGAAACCACCACGTGTCTCACTTCTTTTACAACACAGGAAACCACCACGTCTCTCACTTCTTTTACAACACAGGAAACCACCACGTCTCTCACTTCTTTTACAACACAGGAAACCACCACGTCTCTCACTTCTTTTACAACACAGGAAACCACCACGTGTCTCACTTCTTTTACAACACAGGAAACCACCACGTCTCTCACTTCTTTTACAACACAGGAAACCACCACGTCTCTCACTTCTTTTACAACACAGGAAACCACCACGTGTCTCACTTCTTTTACAACACAGGAAACCACCACGTCTCTCACTTCTTTTACAACACAGGAAACCCGCCACGTCTCTCACTTCTTTTACAACACAGGAAACCGCCACGTCTCTCACTTCTTTTACAACACAGGAAACCGCCACGTGTCTCACTTCTTTTACAACACAGGAAACCACCACGTCTCTCACTTCTTTTACTACACAGGAAACCACCACGTGTCTCACTTCTTTTACAACACAGGAAACCACCACGTGTCTCACTTCTTTTACAACACAGGAAACCACCACGTCTCTCACTTCTTTTACAACACAGGAAACCACCATGTGTCTCACTTCTTTTACAACACAGGAAACCACCACGTCTCTCACTTCTTTTACAACACAGGAAACCACCACGTCTCTCACTTCTTTTACAACACAGGAAACCACCACGTCTCTCACATCTTTTACAACACAGGAAACCACCCCGTCTCTCACTTCTTTTACAACACAGGAAACCACCACGTCTCTCACAACACAGGAAACCACCCCGTCTCTCACTTCATTTAAAACACAGGAAACCACCACGTCTCTCACTTCTTTTACAACACAGGAAACCACCACGTCTCTCACTTCTTTTACAACACAGGAAACCACCACGTCTCTCACTTCTTTTACAACACAGGAAACCACCACGGCTCTCACTTCTTTTACAACACAGGAAACCACCACGTCTCTCACTTCTTTTACAACACAGGAAACCACCACGTCTCTCACTTCTTTTACAACACAGGAACCCACCACGTCTCTCACTTCTTTTACAACACAGGAAACCACCACGTCTCTCACTTCTTTTAAAACACAGGAAACCACCACGTCTCTCACAACACAGGAAACCACCACGTCTCTCACTTCTTTTACAACACAGGAAACCACCACGTCTCTCACTTCTTTTACAACACAGGAAACCACCACGTCTCTCACTTCTTTTACAAAACAGGAAACCACCACGTCTCTCACTTCTTTTACAACACAGGAAACCACCACGTCTCTCACTTCTTTTACAACACAGGAAACCACCACGTCTCTCACTTCTTTTACAACACAGGAAACCACCACGTCTCTCACATCTTTTATAAAACAGGAAACCACCACGTCTCTCACTTCTTTTACAATACAGGAAACCACCACGTGTCTCACTTCTTTTACAACACAGGAAACCACCACGTCTCTCACTTCTTTTACAACACAGGAAACCACCACGTCTCTCACTTCTTTTACAACACAGGAAACCACCACGTCTCTCACATCTTTTACAACACAGGAAACCACCCCGTCTCTCACTTCTTTTACAACACAGGAAACCACCACGTCTCTCACAACACAGGAAACCACCCCGTCTCTCACTTCATTTAAAACACAGGAAACCACCACGTCTCTCACTTCTTTTACAACACAGGAAACCACCACGTCTCTCACTTCTTTTACAACACAGGAAACCACCACGTGTCTCACTTCTTTTACAACACAGGAAACCACCACGTCTCTCACTTCTTTTACAACACAGGAAACCACCACGTGTCTCACTTCTTTTACAACACAGGAAACCAACACGTCTCTCACTTCTTTTACAACACAGGAACCCACCACGTCTCTCACTTCTTTTACAACACAGGAAACCACCACGTCTCTCACTTCTTTTAAAACACGGGAAACCACCCCGTCTCTCACTTCTTTTACAACACAGGAAACCACCACGTCTCTCACAACACAGGAAACCACCACGTCTCTCACTTCTTTTACAACACAGGAAACCACCACGTGTCTCACTTCTTTTACAACACAGGAAACCACCACGTCTCTCACTTCTTTTACAACACAGGAAACCACCCCGTCTCTCACTTCTTTTACAACACAGGAAACCACCACGTCTCTCACAACACAGGAAACCACCCCGTCTCTCACTTCATTTAAAACACAGGAAACCACCACGTCTCTCACTTCTTTTACAACACAGGAAACCGCCACGTGTCTCACTTCTTTTACAACACAGGAAACCACCATGTGTCTCACTTCTTTTACAACACAGGAAACCACCACGTCTCTCACTTCTTTTACAACACAGGAAACCACCACGTCTCTCACATCTTTTATAAAACAGGAAACCACCACGTATCTCACTTCTTTTACAAAACAGGAAACCACCACGTGTCTCACTTCTTTTACAACACAGGAAACCACCACGTCTCTCACTTCTTTTACAACACAGGAAACCACCACGTCTCTCACTTCTTTTACAACACAGGAAACCACCACGTCTCTCACAACACAGGAAACCACCACGTCTCTCACTTCTTTTACAACACAGGAAACCACCACGTGTCTCACTTCTTTTACAACACAGGAAACCACCACGTCTCTCACTTCTTTTACAACACAGGAAACCACCCCGTCTCTCACTTCTTTTACAACACAGGAAACCACCACGTCTCTCACAACACAGGAAACCACCCCGTCTCTCACTTCATTTAAAACACAGGAAACCACCACGTCTCTCACTTCTTTTACAACACAGGAAACCGCCACGTGTCTCACTTCTTTTACAACACAGGAAACCACCATGTGTCTCACTTCTTTTACAACACAGGAAACCACCACGTCTCTCACTTCTTTTACAACACAGGAAACCACCACGTCTCTCACATCTTTTATAAAACAGGAAACCACCACGTATCTCACTTCTTTTACAAAACAGGAAACCACCACATTTCTCACTTCTTTTACAACACAGGAAACCACCACGTCTCTCACTTCTTTTACAACACAGGAAACCACCACGTCTCTCACTTCTTTTACAACACAGGAAACCACCACGTCTCTCACAACACAGGAAACCGCCCCGTCTCTCACTTCATTTAAAAGACAGGAAACCACCACGTCTCTCACTTCTTTTACAACACAGGAAACCACCACGTCTCTCACTTCTTTTACAACACAGGAAACCACCACGTGTCTCACTTCTTTTACAACACAGGAAACCACCACGTCTCTCACTTCTTTTACAACACAGGAAACCACCACGTCTCTCACTTCTTTTACAACACAGGAACCCACCACGTCTCTCACTTCTTTTACAACACAGGAAACCACCCCGTCTCTCACTTCTTTTACAACACAGGAAACCACCACGTCTCTCACAACACAGGAAACCACCACGTCTCTTACTTCTTTTACAACACAGGAAACCACCACGTCTCTCACTTCTTTTACAACACAGGAAACCACCACGTCTCTCACTTCTTTTACAACACAGGAAACCACCACGTGTCTCACTTCTTTTACAACACAGGAAACCACCACGTCTCTCACTTCTTTTACAACACAGGAAACCACCACGTCTCTCACTTCTTTTAAAACACAGGAAACCACCCCGTCTCTCACTTCTTTTACAACACAGGAAACCACCACGTCTCTCACAACACAGGAAACCACCACGTCTCTCACTTCTTTTACAACACAGGAAACCACCATGTGTCTCACTTCTTTTACAACACAGGAAACCACCACGTCTCTCACTTCTTTTACAACACAGGAAACCACCACGTCTCTCACTTCTTTTACAACACAGGAAACCACCACGTCTCTCACATCTTTTACAACACAGGAAACCACCCCGTCTCTCACTTCTTTTACAACACAGGAAACCACCACGTCTCTCACAACACAGGAAACCACCCCGTCTCTCACTTCATTTAAAACACAGGAAACCACCACGTCTCTCACTTCTTTTACAACACAGGAAACCACCACGTCTCTCACTTCTTTTACAACACAGGAAACCACCACGTCTCTCACTTCTTTTACAACACAGGAAACCACCACGGCTCTCACTTCTTTTACAACACAGGAAACCACCACGTCTCTCACTTCTTTTACAACACAGGAAACCACCACGTCTCTCACTTCTTTTACAACACAGGAACCCACCACGTCTCTCACTTCTTTTACAACACAGGAAACCACCACGTCTCTCACTTCTTTTAAAACACAGGAAACCACCACGTCTCTCACAACACAGGAAACCACCACGTCTCTCACTTCTTTTACAACACAGGAAACCACCACGTCTCTCACTTCTTTTACAACACAGGAAACCACCACGTCTCTCACTTCTTTTACAAAACAGGAAACCACCACGTCTCTCACTTCTTTTACAACACAGGAAACCACCACGTCTCTCACTTCTTTTACAACACAGGAAACCACCACGTCTCTCACTTCTTTTACAACACAGGAAACCACCACGTCTCTCACATCTTTTATAAAACAGGAAACCACCACGTCTCTCACTTCTTTTACAATACAGGAAACCACCACGTGTCTCACTTCTTTTACAACACAGGAAACCACCACGTCTCTCACTTCTTTTACAACACAGGAAACCACCACGTCTCTCACTTCTTTTACAACACAGGAAACCACCACGTCTCTCACATCTTTTACAACACAGGAAACCACCCCGTCTCTCACTTCTTTTACAACACAGGAAACCACCACGTCTCTCACAACACAGGAAACCACCCCGTCTCTCACTTCATTTAAAACACAGGAAACCACCACGTCTCTCACTTCTTTTACAACACAGGAAACCACCACGTCTCTCACTTCTTTTACAACACAGGAAACCACCACGTGTCTCACTTCTTTTACAACACAGGAAACCACCACGTCTCTCACTTCTTTTACAACACAGGAAACCACCACGTGTCTCACTTCTTTTACAACACAGGAAACCACCACGTCTCTCACTTCTTTTACAACACAGGAACCCACCACGTCTCTCACTTCTTTTACAACACAGGAAACCACCACGTCTCTCACTTCTTTTAAAACACGGGAAACCACCCCGTCTCTCACTTCTTTTACAACACAGGAAACCACCACGTCTCTCACAACACAGGAAACCACCACGTCTCTCACTTCTTTTACAACACAGGAAACCACCACGTGTCTCACTTCTTTTACAACACAGGAAACCACCACGTCTCTCACTTCTTTTACAACACAGGAAACCACCCCGTCTCTCACTTCTTTTACAACACAGGAAACCACCACGTCTCTCACAACACAGGAAACCACCCCGTCTCTCACTTCATTTAAAACACAGGAAACCACCACGTCTCTCACTTCTTTTACAACACAGGAAACCGCCACGTGTCTCACTTCTTTTACAACACAGGAAACCACCATGTGTCTCACTTCTTTTACAACACAGGAAACCACCACGTCTCTCACTTCTTTTACAACACAGGAAACCACCACGTCTCTCACATCTTTTATAAAACAGGAAACCACCACGTATCTCACTTCTTTTACAAAACAGGAAACCACCACGTGTCTCACTTCTTTTACAACACAGGAAACCACCACGTCTCTCACTTCTTTTACAACACAGGAAACCACCACGTCTCTCACTTCTTTTACAACACAGGAAACCACCACGTCTCTCACAACACAGGAAACCACCACGTCTCTCACTTCTTTTACAACACAGGAAACCACCACGTGTCTCACTTCTTTTACAACACAGGAAACCACCACGTCTCTCACTTCTTTTACAACACAGGAAACCACCCCGTCTCTCACTTCTTTTACAACACAGGAAACCACCACGTCTCTCACAACACAGGAAACCACCCCGTCTCTCACTTCATTTAAAACACAGGAAACCACCACGTCTCTCACTTCTTTTACAACACAGGAAACCGCCACGTGTCTCACTTCTTTTACAACACAGGAAACCACCATGTGTCTCACTTCTTTTACAACACAGGAAACCACCACGTCTCTCACTTCTTTTACAACACAGGAAACCACCACGTCTCTCACATCTTTTATAAAACAGGAAACCACCACGTATCTCACTTCTTTTACAAAACAGGAAACCACCACATTTCTCACTTCTTTTACAACACAGGAAACCACCACGTCTCTCACTTCTTTTACAACACAGGAAACCACCACGTCTCTCACTTCTTTTACAACACAGGAAACCACCACGTCTCTCACAACACAGGAAACCGCCCCGTCTCTCACTTCATTTAAAAGACAGGAAACCACCACGTCTCTCACTTCTTTTACAACACAGGAAACCACCACGTCTCTCACTTCTTTTACAACACAGGAAACCACCACGTGTCTCACTTCTTTTACAACACAGGAAACCACCACGTCTCTCACTTCTTTTACAACACAGGAAACCACCACGTCTCTCACTTCTTTTACAACACAGGAACCCACCACGTCTCTCACTTCTTTTACAACACAGGAAACCACCCCGTCTCTCACTTCTTTTACAACACAGGAAACCACCACGTCTCTCACAACACAGGAAACCACCACGTCTCTTACTTCTTTTACAACACAGGAAACCACCACGTCTCTCACTTCTTTTACAACACAGGAAACCACCACGTCTCTCACTTCTTTTACAACACAGGAAACCACCACGTGTCTCACTTCTTTTACAACACAGGAAACCACCACGTCTCTCACTTCTTTTACAACACAGGAAACCACCACGTCTCTCACTTCTTTTAAAACACAGGAAACCACCCCGTCTCTCACTTCTTTTAAAACACAGGAAACCACCACGTCTCTCACAACACAGGAAACCACCACGTCTCTTACTTCTTTTACAACACAGGAAACCACCACGTCTCTCACTTCTTTTACAACACAGGAAACCACCACGTCTCTCACTTCTTTTACAACACAGGAAACCACCACGTGTCTCACTTCTTTTACAACACAGGAAACCACCACGTCTCTCACTTCTTTTACAACACAGGAAACCACCACGTCTCTCACTTCTTTTAAAACACAGGAAACCACCCCGTCTCTCACTTCTTTTACAACACAGGAAACCACCACGTCTCTCACAACACAGGAAACCACCACGTCTCTCACTTCTTTTACAACACAGGAAACCACCACGTGTCTCACTTCTTTTACAACACAGGAAACCACCACGTCTCTCACTTCTTTTACAACACAGGAAACCACCACGTCTCTCACTTCTTTTACAACACAGGAACCCACCACGTCTCTCACTTCTTTTACAACACAGGAAACCACCACGTCTCTCACTTCTTTTAAAACACAGGAAACCACCCCGTCTCTCACTTCTTTTACAACACAGGAAACCACCACGTCTCTCACAACAAAGGAAACCACCACGTCTCTCACTTCTTTTACAACACAGGAAACCACCACGTCTCTCACTTCTTTTACAACACAGGAAACCACCACGTCTCTCACTTCTTTTACAACACAGGAAACCACCACGTGTCTCACTTCTTTTACAACACAGGAAACCACCACGTCTCTCACTTCTTTTACAACACAGGAAACCACCACGTCTCTCACTTCTTTTAAAACACAGGAAACCACCCCGTCTCTCACTTCTTTTACAACACAGGAAACCACCACGTCTCTCACAACACAGGAAACCACCACGTCTCTCACTTCTTTTACAACACAGGAAACCACCACGTCTCTCACTTCTTTTACAACACAGGAAACCACCACGTCTCTCACTTCTTTTACAACACAGGAAACCACCACGTGTCTCACTTCTTTTACAACACAGGAAACCACCACGTCTCTCACTTCTTTTACAACACAGGAAACCACCATGTGTCTCACTTCTTTTACAACACAGGAAACCACCACGTGTCTCACTTCTTTTACAACACAGGAAACCACCACGTCTCTCACTTCTTTTACAACACAGGAAACCACCACGTCTCTCACTTCTTTTACAACACAGGAAACCACCACGTCTCTCACTTCTTTTACAACACAGGAAACCACCACGTGTCTCACTTCTTTTACAACACAGGAAACCACCACGTCTCTCACTTCTTTTACAACACAGGAAACCACCACGTCTCTCACTTCTTTTACAACACAGGAAACCACCACGTGTCTCACTTCTTTTACAACACAGGAAACCACCACGTCTCTCACTTCTTTTACAACACAGGAAACCCGCCACGTCTCTCACTTCTTTTACAACACAGGAAACCGCCACGTCTCTCACTTCTTTTACAACACAGGAAACCGCCACGTGTCTCACTTCTTTTACAACACAGGAAACCACCACGTCTCTCACTTCTTTTACTACACAGGAAACCACCACGTGTCTCACTTCTTTTACAACACAGGAAACCACCACGTGTCTCACTTCTTTTACAACACAGGAAACCACCACGTCTCTCACTTCTTTTACAACACAGGAAACCACCATGTGTCTCACTTCTTTTACAACACAGGAAACCACCACGTCTCTCACTTCTTTTACAACACAGGAAACCACCACGTCTCTCACTTCTTTTACAACACAGGAAACCACCACGTCTCTCACATCTTTTACAACACAGGAAACCACCCCGTCTCTCACTTCTTTTACAACACAGGAAACCACCACGTCTCTCACAACACAGGAAACCACCCCGTCTCTCACTTCATTTAAAACACAGGAAACCACCACGTCTCTCACTTCTTTTACAACACAGGAAACCACCACGTCTCTCACTTCTTTTACAACACAGGAAACCACCACGTCTCTCACTTCTTTTACAACACAGGAAACCACCACGGCTCTCACTTCTTTTACAACACAGGAAACCACCACGTCTCTCACTTCTTTTACAACACAGGAAACCACCACGTCTCTCACTTCTTTTACAACACAGGAACCCACCACGTCTCTCACTTCTTTTACAACACAGGAAACCACCACGTCTCTCACTTCTTTTAAAACACAGGAAACCACCACGTCTCTCACAACACAGGAAACCACCACGTCTCTCACTTCTTTTACAACACAGGAAACCACCACGTCTCTCACTTCTTTTACAACACAGGAAACCACCACGTCTCTCACTTCTTTTACAAAACAGGAAACCACCACGTCTCTCACTTCTTTTACAACACAGGAAACCACCACGTCTCTCACTTCTTTTACAACACAGGAAACCACCACGTCTCTCACTTCTTTTACAACACAGGAAACCACCACGTCTCTCACATCTTTTATAAAACAGGAAACCACCACGTCTCTCACTTCTTTTACAATACAGGAAACCACCACGTGTCTCACTTCTTTTACAACACAGGAAACCACCACGTCTCTCACTTCTTTTACAACACAGGAAACCACCACGTCTCTCACTTCTTTTACAACACAGGAAACCACCACGTCTCTCACATCTTTTACAACACAGGAAACCACCCCGTCTCTCACTTCTTTTACAACACAGGAAACCACCACGTCTCTCACAACACAGGAAACCACCCCGTCTCTCACTTCATTTAAAACACAGGAAACCACCACGTCTCTCACTTCTTTTACAACACAGGAAACCACCACGTCTCTCACTTCTTTTACAACACAGGAAACCACCACGTGTCTCACTTCTTTTACAACACAGGAAACCACCACGTCTCTCACTTCTTTTACAACACATGAAACCACCACGTCTCTCACTTCTTTTACAACACAGGAACCCACCACGTCTCTCACTTCTTTTACAACACAGGAAACCACCACGTCTCTCACTTCTTTTACAACACAGGAAACCACCACGTCTCTCACAACACAGGAAACCACCCCGTCTCTCACTTCATTTAAAACACAGGAAACCACCACGTCTCTCACTTCTTTTACAACACAGGAAACCACCACGTCTCTCACAACACAGGAAACCACCACGTCTCTCACTTCTTTTACAACACAGGAAACCACCACGTCTCTCACTTCTTTTACAACACAGGAAACCACCACGTCTCTCACTTCTTTTACAAAACAGGAAACCACCACGTCTCTCACTTCTTTTACAACACAGGAAACCACCACGTCTCTCACTTCTTTTACAACACAGGAAACCACCACGTCTCTCACTTCTTTTACAACACAGGAAACCACCACGTCTCTCACATCTTTTATAAAACAGGAAACCACCACGTCTCTCACTTCTTTTACAACACAGGAAACCACCACGTGTCTCACTTCTTTTACAACACAGGAAACCACCACGTCTCTCACTTCTTTTACAACACAGGAAACCACCACGTGTCTCACTTCTTTTACAACACAGGAAACCACCACGTCTCTCACTTCTTTTACAACACAGGAAACCACCACGTGTCTCACTTCTTTTACAACACAGGAAACCACCACGTCTCTCACTTCTTTTACAACACAGGAACCCACCACGTCTCTCACTTCTTTTACAACACAGGAACCCACCACGTCTCTCACTTCTTTTACAACACAGGAACCCACCACGTCTCTCACTTCTTTTACAACACAGGAAACCACCACGTCTCTCACTTCTTTTACAACACAGGAAACCACCCCGTCTCTCACTTCTTTTACAACACAGGAAACCACCACGTGTCTCACTTCTTTTACAACACAGGAAACCACCACGTCTCTCACAACACAGGAAACCACCCCGTCTCTCACTTCATTTAAAACACAGGAAACCACCACGTCTCTCACTTCTTTTACAACACAGGAAACCACCACGTCTCTCACTTCTTTTACAACACAGGAAACCACCACGTGTCTCACTTCTTTTACAACACAGGAAACCACCACGTCTCTCACTTCTTTTACAACACAGGAAACCACGTCTCTCACTTCTTTTACAACACAGGAACCCACCACGTCTCTCACTTCTTTTACAACACAGGAAACCACCACGTCTCTCACTTCTTTTAAAACACAGGAAACCACCCCGTCTCTCACTTCTTTTACAACACAGGAAACCACCACGTCTCTCACAACACAGGAAACCACCACGTCTCTCACTTCTTTTACAACACAGGAAACCACCACGTCTCTCACTTCTTTTACAACACAGGAAACCACCACGTCTCTCACTTCTTTTACAACACAGGAAACCACCACGTCTCTCACTTCTTTTAAAACACAGGAAACCACCCCGTCTCTCACTTCTTTTACAACACAGGAAACCACCACGTCTCTCACAACACAGGAAACCACCACGTCTCTCACTTCTTTTACAACACAGGAAACCACCACGTCTCTCACTTCTTTTACAACACAGGAAACCACCACGTCTCTCACTTCTTTTACAACACAGGAAACCACCACGTCTCTCACATCTTTTATAAAACAGGAAACCACCACGTCTCTCACTTCTTTTACAACACAGGAAACCACCACGTGTCTCACTTCTTTTACAACACAGGAAACCACCACATCTCTCACTTCTTTTACAACACAGGAAACCACCACGTCTCTCACTTCTTTTACAACACAGGAAACCACCACGTGTCTCACTTCTTTTACAACACAGGAAACCACCACGTCTCTCACTTCTTTTACAACACAGGAAACCGCCACGTCTCTCACTTCTTTTACAACACAGGAAACCCGCCACGTCTCTCACTTCTTTTACAACACAGGAAACCGCCACGTGTCTCACTTCTTTTACAACACAGGAAACCGCCACGTGTCTCACTTCTTTTACAACACAGGAAACCACCACGTCTCTCACTTCTTTTACAACACAGGAAACCACCACGTGTCTCACTTCTTTTACAACACAGGAAACCACCACGTGTCTCACTTCTTTTACAACACAGGAAACCACCACGTCTCTCACTTCTTTTACAACACAGGAAACCACCATGTGTCTCACTTCTTTTACAACACAGGAAACCACCACGTCTCTCACTTCTTTTACAACACAGGAAACCACCACGTCTCTCACATCTTTTACAACACAGGAAACCACCCCGTCTCTCACTTCTTTTACAACACAGGAAACCACCACGTCTCTCACAACACAGGAAACCACCCCGTCTCTCACTTCATTTAAAACACAGGAAACCACCACGTCTCTCACTTCTTTTACAACACAGGAAACCACCACGTCTCTCACTTCTTTTACAACACAGGAAACCACCACGTGTCTCACTTCTTTTACAACACAGGAAACCACCACGTCTCTCACTTCTTTTACAACACATGAAACCACCACGTCTCTCACTTCTTTTACAACACAGGAACCCACCACGTCTCTCACTTCTTTTACAACACAGGAAACCACCACGTCTCTCACTTCTTTTACAACACAGGAAACCACCACGTCTCTCACAACACAGGAAACCACCCCGTCTCTCACTTCATTTAAAACACAGGAAACCACCACGTCTCTCACTTCTTTTACAACACAGGAAACCACCACGTCTCTCACAACACAGGAAACCACCACGTCTCTCACTTCTTTTACAACACAGGAAACCACCACGTCTCTCACTTCTTTTACAACACAGGAAACCACCACGTCTCTCACTTCTTTTACAAAACAGGAAACCACCACGTCTCTCACTTCTTTTACAACACAGGAAACCACCACGTCTCTCACTTCTTTTACAACACAGGAAACCACCACGTCTCTCACTTCTTTTACAACACAGGAAACCACCACGTCTCTCACATCTTTTATAAAACAGGAAACCACCACGTCTCTCACTTCTTTTACAACACAGGAAACCACCACGTGTCTCACTTCTTTTACAACACAGGAAACCACCACGTCTCTCACTTCTTTTACAACACAGGAAACCACCACGTCTCTCACTTCTTTTACAACACAGGAAACCACCACGTGTCTCACTTCTTTTACAACACAGGAAACCACCACGTCTCTCACTTCTTTTACAACACAGGAAACCACCACGTGTCTCACTTCTTTTACAACACAGGAAACCACCACGTCTCTCACTTCTTTTACAACACAGGAACCCACCACGTCTCTCACTTCTTTTACAACACAGGAACCCACCACGTCTCTCACTTCTTTTACAACACAGGAACCCACCACGTCTCTCACTTCTTTTACAACACAGGAAACCACCACGTCTCTCACTTCTTTTACAACACAGGAAACCACCCCGTCTCTCACTTCTTTTACAACACAGGAAACCACCACGTGTCTCACTTCTTTTACAACACAGGAAACCACCACGTCTCTCACAACACAGGAAACCACCCCGTCTCTCACTTCATTTAAAACACAGGAAACCACCACGTCTCTCACTTCTTTTACAACACAGGAAACCACCACGTCTCTCACTTCTTTTACAACACAGGAAACCACCACGTGTCTCACTTCTTTTACAACACAGGAAACCACCACGTCTCTCACTTCTTTTACAACACAGGAAACCACGTCTCTCACTTCTTTTACAACACAGGAACCCACCACGTCTCTCACTTCTTTTACAACACAGGAAACCACCACGTCTCTCACTTCTTTTAAAACACAGGAAACCACCCCGTCTCTCACTTCTTTTACAACACAGGAAACCACCACGTCTCTCACAACACAGGAAACCACCACGTCTCTCACTTCTTTTACAACACAGGAAACCACCACGTCTCTCACTTCTTTTACAACACAGGAAACCACCAC
Organism: Salmo salar; assembly: GCF_965601325.2. Classification (NCBI taxonomy): domain Eukaryota; kingdom Metazoa; phylum Chordata; class Actinopteri; order Salmoniformes; family Salmonidae; genus Salmo; species Salmo salar. Next base: position 42,250,215 of record NC_138304.1, on the reverse strand, counting down.
GTCTCTCACTTCTTTTACAACACAGGAAACCACCACGTCTCTCACTTCTTTTAAAACACAGGAAACCACCCCGTCTCTCACTTCTTTTACAACACAGGAAACCACCACGTCTCTCACAACACAGGAAACCACCACGTCTCTCACTTCTTTTACAACACAGGAAACCACCACGTCTCTCACTTCTTTTACAACACAGGAAACCACCACGTGTCTCACTTCTTTTACAACACAGGAAACCACCACGTGTCTCACTTCTTTTACAACACAGGAAACCACCACGTCTCTCACTTCTTTTACAACACAGGAACCCACCACGTCTCTCACTTCTTTTACAACACAGGAACCCACCACGTCTCTCACTTCTTTTACAACACAGGAAACCACCACGTCTCTCACTTCTTTTACAACACAGGAAACCACCCCGTCTCTCACTTCTTTTACAACACAGGAAACCACCACGTGTCTCACTTCTTTTACAACACAGGAAACCACCACGTCTCTCACAACACAGGAAACCACCCCGTCTCTCACTTCATTTAAAACACAGGAAACCACCACGTCTCTCACTTCTTTTACAACACAGGAAACCACCACGTCTCTCACTTCTTTTACAACACAGGAAACCACCACGTGTCTCACTTCTTTTACAACACAGGAAACCACCACGTCTCTCACTTCTTTTACAACACAGGAAACCACGTCTCTCACTTCTTTTACAACACAGGAACCCACCACGTCTCTCACTTCTTTTACAACACAGGAAACCACCACGTCTCTCACTTCTTTTAAAACACAGGAAACCACCCCGTCTCTCACTTCTTTTACAACACAGGAAACCACCACGTCTCTCACAACACAGGAAACCACCACGTCTCTCACTTCTTTTACAACACAGGAAACCACCACGTCTCTCACTTCTTTTACAACACAGGAAACCACCACGTCTCTCACTTCTTTTACAACACAGGAAACCACCACGTCTCTCACTTCTTTTAAAACACAGGAAACCACCCCGTCTCTCACTTCTTTTACAACACAGGAAACCACCACGTCTCTCACAACACAGGAAACCACCACGTCTCTCACTTCTTTTACAACACAGGAAACCACCACGTCTCTCACTTCTTTTACAACACAGGAAACCACCACGTCTCTCACTTCTTTTACAACACAGGAAACCACCACGTGTCTCACTTCTTTTACAACACAGGAAACCACCACGTGTCTCACTTCTTTTACAACACAGGAAACCACCACGTCTCTCACTTCTTTTACAACACAGGAAACCACCATGTGTCTCACTTCTTTTACAACACAGGAAACCACCACGTCTCTCACTTCTTTTACAACACAGGAAACCACCACGTCTCTCACATCTTTTATAAAACAGGAAACCACCACGTCTCTCACTTCTTTTACAACACAGGAAACCACCACGTCTCTCACTTCTTTTACAACACAGGAAACCACCACGTGTCTCACTTCTTTTACAACACAGGAAACCACCACGTGTCTCACTTCTTTTACAACACAGGAAACCACCACGTCTCTCACTTCTTTTACAACACAGGAACCCACCACGTCTCTCACTTCTTTTACAACACAGGAACCCACCACGTCTCTCACTTCTTTTACAACACAGGAAACCACCACGTCTCTCACTTCTTTTACAACACAGGAAACCACCCCGTCTCTCACTTCTTTTACAACACAGGAAACCACCACGTGTCTCACTTCTTTTACAACACAGGAAACCACCACGTCTCTCACTTCTTTTACAACACAGGAAACCAACACGTCTCTCACTTCTTTTACAACACAGGAAACCACCACGTGTCTCACTTCTTTTACAACACAGGAAACCACCACGTCTCTCACTTCTTTTACAACACAGGAAACCACCACGTGTCTCACTTATTTTACAACACAGGAAAACACCACGTCTCTCACATCTTTTACAACACAGGAAACCACCCAATCTCTCACTTCTTTTACAACACAGGAAACCACCACGTCTCTCACAACACAGGAAACAACCCCGTCTCTCACTTCATTTAAAACACAGGAAACCACCACGTCTCTCACTTCTTTTACAACACAGGAAACCACCACGTCTCTCACTTCTTTTACAACACAGGAAACCACCACGTCTCTCACTTCTTTTACAACACAGGAAAACACCACGTCTCTCACTTCTTTTACAACACAGGAACCCACCACGTCTCTCACTTCTTTTACAACACAGGAAACCACCACGTCTCTCACTTCTTTTAAAACACAGGAAACCACCACGTCTCTCACAACACAGGAAACCACCACGTCTCTCACTTCTTTTACAACACAGGAAACCACCACGTCTCTCACTTCTTTTACAACACAGGAAACCACCACGTCTCTCACAACACAGGAAACCACCACGTCTCTCACTTCTTTTACAACACAGGAAACCACCACGTCTCTCACTTCTTTTACAACACAGGAAACCACCACGTCTCTCACTTCTTTTACAACACAGGAAACCACCACGTGTCTCACTTCTTTTACAACACAGGAAACCACCACGTGTCTCACTTCTTTTACAACACAGGAAACCACCACGTGTCTCACTTCTTTTACAACACAGGAAACCACCACGTCTCTCACTTCTTTTACAACACAGGAAACCACCACGTCTCTCACTTCTTTTACAACACAGGAAACCACCACGTGTCTCACTTCTTTTACAACACAGGAAACCACCACGTCTCTCACTTCTTTTACAACACAGGAAACCACCACGTCTCTCACTTCTTTTACAACACAGGAAACCACCACGTCTCTCACTTCTTTTACAACACAGGAAACCACCACGTCTCTCACTTCTTTTACAACACAGGAAACCACCACGTCTCTCACTTCTTTTACAACACAGGAAACCACCACGTCTCTCACTTCTTTTACAACACAGGAAACCACCACGTGTCTCACTTCTTTTACAACACAGGAAACCACCCCGTCTCTCACTTCTTTTACAACACAGGAAACCACCACGTCTCTCACAACACAGGAAACCACCACGTCTCTCACTTCTTTTACAACACAGGAAACCACCACGTGTCTCACTTCTTTTACAACACAAGAAACCACCACGTCTCTCACTTCTTTTACAACACAGGAAACCACCACGTCTCTCACTTCTTTTACAACACAGGAAACCACCACGTCTCTCACTTCTTTTACAACACAGGAAACCACCACGTCTCTCACTTCTTTTACAACACAGGAAACCACCACGTCTCTCACTTCTTTTACAACACAGGAAACCACCCCGTCTCTCACTTCTTTTACAACACAGGAAACCACCCCGTCTCTCACTTCTTTTACAACACAGGAAACCGCCACGTCTCTCACTTCTTTTACAACACAGGAAACCGCCACGTGTCTCACTTCTTTTACAACACAGGAAACCACCACGTCTCTCACTTCTTTTACAACACAGGAAACCACCACGTGTCTCACTTCTTTTACAACACAGGAAACCACCACGTCTCTCACTTCTTTTACAACACAGGAAACCACCACGTCTCTCACTTCTTTTACAACACAGGAAACCACCACGTGTCTCACTTCTTTTACAACACAGGAAACCACCACGTGTCTCACTTCTTTTACAACACAGGAAACCACCACGTCTCTCACATCTTTTACAACACAGGAAACCACCACGTCTCTCACATCTTTTACAAAACAGGAAACCACCACGTCTCTCACTTCTTTTACAACACAGGAAACCACCACGTGTCTCACTTATTTTACAACACAGGAAACCACCACGTCTCTCACTTCTTTTACAACACAGGAAACCACCACGTCTCTCACTTCTTTTACAACACAGGAAACCACCACGTCTCTCACTTCTTTTACAACACAGGAAACCACCACGTCTCTCACTTCTTTTACAACACAGGAAACCACCACGTCTCTCACTTCTTTTACAACACAGGAAACCACCACGTGTCTCACTTCTTTTACAACACAGGAAACCACCACGTCTCTCACTTCTTTTACAACACAGGAAACCACCACGTGTCTCACTTCTTTTACAACACAGGAAACCACCACGTGTCTCACTTCTTTTACAACACAGGAAACCACCACGTCTCTCACTTCTTTTACCACACAGGAAACCACCACGTCTCTCACTTCTTTTACAACACAGGAAACCACCCCGTCTCTCACTTCTTTTACAACACAGGAAACCACCACGTCTCTCACAACACAGGAAACCACCACGTCTCTCACTTCTTTTACAACACAGGAAACCACCACGTCTCTCACTTCTTTTACAACACAGGAAACCACCACGTCTCTCACTTCTTTTACAACACAGGAAACCACCACGTCTCTCACTTCTTTTACAACACAGGAAACCACCACGTGTCTCACTTCTTTTACAACACAGGAAACCACCCCGTCTCTCACTTCTTTTACAACACAGGAAACCACCACGTCTCTCACAACACAGGAAACCACCACGTCTCTCACTTCTTTTACAACACAGGAAACCACCACGTGTCTCACTTCTTTTACAACACAGGAAACCACCACGTCTCTCACTTCTTTTACAACACAGGAAACCACCACGTCTCTCACTTCTTTTACAACACAGGAAACCACCACGTCTCTCACTTCTTTTACAACACAGGAAACCACCACGTCTCTCACTTCTTTTACAACACAGGAAACCACCACGTCTCTCACTTCTTTTACAACACAGGAAACCACCCCGTCTCTCACTTCTTTTACAACACAGGAAACCACCCCGTCTCTCACTTCTTTTACAACACAGGAAACCGCCACGTCTCTCACTTCTTTTACAACACAGGAAACCACCACGTCTCTCACTTCTTTTACAACACAGGAAACCACCACGTGTCTCACTTCTTTTACAACACAGGAAACCAGCCCGTCTCTCACTTCTTTTACAACACAGGAAACCACCACGTCTCTCACAACACAGGAAACCACCACGTCTCTCACTTCTTTTACAACACAGGAAACCACCACGTGTCTCACTTCTTTTACAACACAGGAAACCACCACGTCTCTCACTTCTTTTACAACACAGGAAACCACCACGTCTCTCACTTCTTTTACAACACAGGAAACCACCACGTCTCTCACTTCTTTTACAACACAGGAAACCACCACGTCTCTCACTTCTTTTAAAACACAGGAAACCACCCCGTCTCTCACTTCTTTTACAACACAGGAAACCACCCCGTCTCTCACTTCTTTTACAACACAGGAAACCACAACGTCTCTCACTTCTTTTACAACACAGGAAACCACCACGTGTCTCACAAAACAGGAAACCACCCCGTCTCTCACTTCATTTAAAACACAGGAAACCACCACGTCTCTCACTTATTTTACAACACAGGAAACCACCACGTGTCTCACTTCTTTTACAACACAGGAAACCACCACGTGTCTCACTTCTTTTACAACACAGGAAACCACCACGTCTCTCACTTCTTTTACAACACAGGAAACCACCACGTCTCTCACTTCTTTTACATCACAGGAAACCACCACGTCTCTCACTTCTTTTACAACACAGGAAACCACCACGTGTCTCACTTCTTTTACAACACAGGAAACCACCACGTGTCTCACTTCATTTACAACACAGGAAACCACCACGTGTCTCACTTCTTTTACAACACAGGAAACCACCACGTCTCTCACTTCTTTTACAACACAGGAAACCACCACGTCTCTCACTTCTTTTACAACACAGGAAACCACCACGTCTCTCACTTCTTTTACAACACAGGAAACCACCACGTCTCTCACTTCTTTTACAACACAGGAAACCACCACGTGTCTCACTTATTTTACAACACAGGAAAACACCACGTCTCTCACTTCTTTTACAACACAGGAAACCACCCCGTCTCTCACTTCTTTTACAACACAGGAAACCACAACGTCTCTCACTTCTTTTACAACACAGGAAACCACCACGTGTCTCACAACACAGGAAACCACCCCGTCTCTCACTTCATTTAAAACACAGGAAACCACCACGTCTCTCACTTATTTTACAACACAGGAAACCACCACGTGTCTCACTTCTTTTACAACACAGGAAACCACCACGTGTCTCACTTCTTTTACAACACAGGAAACCACCACGTCTCTCACTTCTTTTACAACACAGGAAACCACCACGTCTCTCACTTCTTTTACATCACAGGAAACCACCACGTCTCTCACTTCTTTTACAACACAGGAAACCACCACGTCTCTCACTTCTTTTACAACACAGGAAACCACCACGTGTCTCACTTCTTTTACAACACAGGAAACCACCACGTGTCTCACTTCTTTGACAACACAGGAAACCACCACGTCTCTCACTTCTTTTACAACACAGGAAACCACCACGTCTCTCACTTCTTTTACAACACAGGAAACCACCACGTCTCTCACAACACAGGAAACCACCCCGTCTCTCACTTCATTTAAAACACAGGAAACCACCACGTCTCTCACTTCTTTTACAACACAGGAAACCACCACGTCTCTCACTTCTTTTACAACACAGGAAACCACCACGTCTCTCACTTCTTTTACAACACAGGAAACCACCACGTGTCTCACTTCTTTTACAACACAGGAAACCACCACGTCTCTCACTTCTTTTACAACACAGGAAACCACCACGTCTCTCACTTCTTTTACAACACAGGAACCCACCACGTCTCTCACTTCTTTTACAACACAGGAAACCACCACGTCTCTCACTTCTTTTAAAACACAGGAAACCACCCCGTCTCTCACTTCTTTTACAACACAGGAAACCACCACGTCTCTCACAACACAGGAAACCACCACGTCTCTCACTTCTTTTACAACACAGGAAACCACCACGTCTCTCACTTCTTTTACAACACAGGAAACCACCACGTGTCTCACTTCTTTTACAACACAGGAAACCACCACGTGTCTCACTTCTTTTACAACACAGGAAACCACCACGTCTCTCACTTCTTTTACAACACAGGAAACCACCACGTCTCTCACTTCTTTTACAACACAGGAAACCACCACGTCTCTCACTTCTTTTACAACACAGGAAACCACCACGTCTCTCACTTCTTTTACAACACAGGAAACCACCACGTCTCTCACTTCTTTTACAACACAGGAAACCACCACGTGTCTCACTTCTTTTACAACACAGGAAACCACCCCGTCTCTCACTTCTTTTACAACACAAGAAACCACCACGTCTCTCACAACACAGGAAACCACCACGTCTCTCACTTCTTTTACAACACAGGAAACCACCACGTCTCTCACTTCTTTTACAACACAGGAAACCACCACGTGTCTCACTTCTTTTACAACACAGGAAACCACCACGTGTCTCACTTCTTTTACAACACAGGAAACCACCACGTCTCTCACTTCTTTTACAACACAGGAAACCACCACGTCTCTCACTTCTTTTACAACACAGGAAACCACCACGTCTCTCACTTCTTTTACAACACAGGAAACCACCACGTCTCTCACTTCTTTTACAACACAGGAAACCACCACGTCTCTCACTTCTTTTACAACACAGGAAACCACCCCGTCTCTCACTTCTTTTACAACACAGGAAACCACCCCGTCTCTCACAACACAGGAAACCACCACGTCTCTCACTTCTTTTACAACACAGGAAACCACCACGTGTCTCACTTCTTTTACAACACAGGAAACCACCACGTCTCTCACTTCTTTTACAACACAGGAAACCACCACGTCTCTGACTTCTTTTACAACACAGGAAACCACCACATCTCTCACTTCTTTTACAACACAGGAAACCACCACGTCTCTCACTTCTTTTACAACACAGGAAACCACCCCGTCTCTCACTTCTTTTACAACACAGGAAACCACCCCGTCTCTCACTTCTTTTACAACACAGGAAACCACCCCGTCTCTCACTTCTTTTACAACACAGGAAACCACAACGTCTCTCACTTCTTTTACAACACAGGAAACCACCACGTGTCTCACAAAACAGGAAACCACCCCGTCTCTCACTTCATTTAAAACACAGGAAACCACCACGTCTCTCACTTATTTTACAACACAGGAAACCACCACGTGTCTCACTTCTTTTACAACACAGGAAACCACCACGTGTCTCACTTCTTTTACAACACAGGAAACCACCACGTCTCTCACTTCTTTTACAACACAGGAAACCACCACGTCTCTCACTTCTTTTACAACACAGGAAACCACCACGTCTCTCACTTCTTTTACATCACAGGAAACCACCACGTCTCTCACTTCTTTTACAACACAGGAAACCACCACGTCTCTCACTTCTTTTACAACACAGGAAACCACCACGTGTCTCACTTCATTTACAACACAGGAAACCACCACGTGTCTCACTTCTTTTACAACACAGGAAACCACCACGTCTCTCACTTCTTTTACAACACAGGAAACCACCACGTCTCTCACTTATTTTACAACACAGGAAACCACCACGTCTCTCACTTCTTTTACAACACAGGAAACCACCACGTGTCTCACTTATTTTACAACACAGGAAAACACCACGTCTCTCACTTCTTTTACAACACAGGAAACCACCCCGTCTCTCACTTCTTTTACAACACAGGAAACCACAACGTCTCTCACTTCTTTTACAACACAGGAAACCACCACGTGTCTCACAACACAGGAAACCACCCCGTCTCTCACTTCATTTAAAACACAGGAAACCACCACGTCTCTCACTTATTTTACAACACAGGAAACCACCACGTGTCTCACTTCTTTTACAACACAGGAAACCACCACGTGTCTCACTTCTTTTACAACACAGGAAACCACCACGTCTCTCACTTCTTTTACAACACAGGAAACCACCACGTCTCTCACTTCTTTTACATCACAGGAAACCACCACGTCTCTCACTTCTTTTACAACACAGGAAACCACCACGTCTCTCACTTCTTTTACAACACAGGAAACCACCACGTGTCTCACTTCTTTTACAACACAGGAAACCACCACGTGTCTCACTTCTTTGACAACACAGGAAACCACCACGTCTCTCACTTCTTTTACAACACAGGAAACCACCACGTCTCTCACTTCTTTTACAACACAGGAAACCACCACGTCTCTCACAACACAGGAAACCACCCCGTCTCTCACTTCATTTAAAACACAGGAAACCACCACGTCTCTCACTTCTTTTACAACACAGGAAACCACCACGTCTCTCACTTCTTTTACAACACAGGAAACCACCACGTGTCTCACTTCTTTTACAACACAGGAAACCACCACGTCTCTCACTTCTTTTACAACACAGGAAACCACGACGTCTCTCACTTCTTTTACAACACAGGAACCCACCACGTCTCTCACTTCTTTTACAACACAGGAAACCACCACGTCTCTCACTTCTTTTAAAACACAGGAAACCACCCCGTCTCTCACTTCTTTTACAACACAGGAAACCACCACGTCTCTCACAACACAGGAAACCACCACGTCTCTCACTTCTTTTACAACACAGGAAACCACCACGTCTCTCACTTCTTTTACAAGACAGGAAACCACCACGTGTCTCACTTCTTTTACAACACAGGAAACCACCACGTGTCTCACTTCTTTTACAACACAGGAAACCACCACGTCTCTCACAACACAGGAAACCACCACGTCTCTCACTTCTTTTACAACACAGGAAACCACCACGTCTCTCACTTCTTTTACAACACAGGAAACCACCACGTCTCTCACTTCTTTTACAAAACAGGAAACCACCACGTCTCTCACTTCTTTTACAACACAGGAAACCACCACGTGTCTCACTTCTTTTACAACACAGGAAACCACCACGTCTCTCACTTCTTTTACAACACAGGAAACCACCACGTCTCTCATTTCTTTTACAACACAGGAAACCACCAAGTCTCTCACTTCTTTTACAACACAGGAAACCACCACGTCTCTCACTTCTTTTACAACACAGGAAACCACCACGTGTCTCACTTCTTTTACAACACAGGAAACCGCCACGTGTCTCACTTCTTTTACAACACAGGAAACCGCCACGTCTCTCACTTCTTTTACAACACAGGAAACCGCCACGTCTCTCACTTCTTTTACAACACAGGAAACCACCACGTGTCTCACTTCTTTTACAACACAGGAAACCACCACGTCTCTCACTTCTTTTACAACACAGGAAACCACCACGTGTCTCACTTCTTTTACAACACAGGAAACCACCACGTCTCTCACTTCTTTTACAACACAGGAAACCACCACGTCTCTCACTTCTTTTACAAAACAGGAAACCACCACGTCTCTCACTTCTTTTACAACACAGGAAACCACCACGTGTCTCACTTCTTTTACAACACAGGAAACCACCACGTCTCTCACTTCTTTTACAACACAGGAAACCACCACGTCTCTCATTTATTTTACAACACAGGAAACCACCACGTCTCTCACTTCTTTTACAACACAGGAAACCACCACGTGTCTCACTTCTTTTACAACACAGGAAACCACCACGTCTCTCACTTCTTTTACAACACAGGAAACCACCACGTCTCTCACTTCTTTTACAACACAGGAAACCACCACGTGTCTCACTTCTTTTACAACACAGGAAACCACCACGTCTCTCACTTCTTTTACAACACAGGAAACCACCACGTCTCTCACTTCTTTTACAACACAGGAACCCACCACGTCTCTCACTTCTTTTACAACACAGGAAACCACCACGTCTCTCACTTCTTTTACAACACAGGAAACCACCCCGTCTCTCACTTCTTTTACAACACAGGAAACCACCACGTCTCTCACAACACAGGAAACCACCACGTCTCTCACTTCTTTTACAACACAGGAAACCACCACGTCTCTCACTTCTTTTACAACACAGGAAACCACCACGTCTCTCACTTCTTTTACAACACAGGAAACCACCATGTCTCTCACTTCTTTTACAACACAGGAAACCACCATGTCTCTCACTTCTTTTACAACACAGGAAACCACCACGTGTCTCACTTCTTTTACAACACAGGAAACCACCACGTCTCTCACTTCTTTTACAAAACAGGAAACCACCACGTCTCTCACTTCTTTTACAACACAGGAAACCACCACGTGTCTCACTTCTTTTACAACACAGGAAACCACCACGTCTCTCACTTCTTTTACAACACAGGAAACCACCCCGTCTCTCACTTCTTTTACAACACAGGAAACCACCACGTCTCTCACAACACAGGAAACCACCACGTCTCTCACTTCTTTTACAACACAGGAAACCACCACGTCTCTCACTTCTTTTACAACACAGGAAACCACCACGTGTCTCACTTCTTTTACAACACAGGAAACCACCACGTCTCTCACTTCTTTTACAACACAGGAAACCACCACGTCTCTCACTTCTTTTACAACACAGGAAACCACCACGTCTCTCACTTCTTTTACAACACAGGAAACCACCACGTCTCTCACTTCTTTTACAACACAGGAAACCACCACGTGTCTCACTTCTTTTACAACACAGGAAACCACCACGTGTCTCACTTCTTTTACAACACAGGAAACCACCACGTCTCTCACTTCTTTTACAACACAGGAAACCACCACGTCTCTCACTTCTTTTACAACACAGGAAACCACCACGTCTCTCACTTCTTTTACAACACAGGAAACCACCACGTCTCTCACTTCTTTTACAACACAGGAAACCACCACGTCTCTCACTTCTTTTACAACACAGGAAACCACCACATCTCTCACTTCTTTTACAACACAGGAAACCACCACGTCTCTCACTTCTTTTACAACACAGGAAACCACCCCGTCTCTCACTTCTTTTACAACACAGGAAACCACCCCGTCTCTCACTTCTTTTACAACACAGGAAACCACAACGTCTCTCACTTCTTTTACAACACAGGAAACCACCACGTGTCTCACAAAACAGGAAACCACCCCGTCTCTCACTTCATTTAAAACACAGGAAACCACCACGTCTCTCACTTATTTTACAACACAGGAAACCACCACGTGTCTCACTTCTTTTACAAAAAAGGAAACCACCACGTGTCTCACTTCTTTTACAACACAGGAAACCACCACGTCTCTCACTTCTTTTACAACACAGGAAACCACCACGTCTCTCACTTCTTTTACATCACAGGAAACCACCACGTCTCTCACTTCTTTTACAACACAGGAAACCACCACGTGTCTCACTTCATTTACAACACAGGAAACCACCATGTCTCTCACTTCTTTTACAACACAGGAAACCACCACGTCTCTCACTTCTTTTACAACACAGGAAACCACCCCGTCTCTCACTTCTTTTACAACACAGGAAACCACCACGTGTCTCACTTATTTTACAACACAGGAAAACACCACGTCTCTCACTTCTTTTACAACACAGGAAACCACCCCGTCTCTCACTTCTTTTACAACACAGGAAACCACAACGTCTCTCACTTCTTTTACAACACAGGAAACCACCACGTGTCTCACAACACAGGAAACCACCCCGTCTCTCACTTCATTTAAAACACAGGAAACCACCACGTCTCTCACTTATTTTACAACACAGGAAACCACCACGTGTCTCACTTCTTTTACAACACAGGAAACCACCACGTGTCTCACTTCTTTTACAACACAGGAAACCACCACGTCTCTCACTTCTTTTACAACACAGGAAACCACCACGTCTCTCACTTCTTTTACATCACAGGAAACCACCACGTCTCTCACTTCTTTTACAACACAGGAAACCACCACGTCTCTCACTTCTTTTACAACACAGGAAACCACCACGTGTCTCACTTCTTTTACAACACAGGAAACCACCACGTGTCTCACTTCTTTGACAAAACAGGAAACCACCACGTCTCTCACTTCTTTTACAACACAGGAAACCACCACGTCTCTCACTTCTTTTACAACACAGGAAACCACCACGTCTCTCACAACACAGGAAACCACCCCGTCTCTCACTTCATTTAAAACACAGGAAACCACCACGTCTCTCACTTCTTTTACAACACAGGAAACCACCACGTCTCTCACTTCTTTTACAACACAGGAAACCACCACGTCTCTCACTTCTTTTACAACACAGGAAACCACCACGTGTCTCACTTCTTTTACAACACAGGAAACCACCACGTGTCTCACTTCTTTTACAACACAGGAAACCACCACGTCTCTCACTTCTTTTACAACACAGGAAACCACCCCGTCTCTCACTTCATTTAAAACACAGGAAACCACCACGTCTCTCACTTATTTTACAACACAGGAAACCACCACGTGTCTCACTTCTTTTACAACACAGGAAACCACCACGTGTCTCACTTCTTTTACAACACAGGAAACCACCACGTCTCTCACTTCTTTTACAACACAGGAAACCACCACGTCTCTCACTTCTTTTACATCACAGGAAACCACCACGTCTCTCACTTCTTTTACAACACAGGAAACCACCACGTCTCTCACTTCTTTTACAACACAGGAAACCACCACGTGTCTCACTTCTTTTACAACACAGGAAACCACCACGTGTCTCACTTCTTTGACAAAACAGGAAACCACCACGTCTCTCACTTCTTTTACAACACAGGAAACCACCACGTCTCTCACTTCTTTTACAACACAGGAAACCACCACGTCTCTCACAACACAGGAAACCACCCCGTCTCTCACTTCATTTAAAACACAGGAAACCACCACGTCTCTCACTTCTTTTACAACACAGGAAACCACCACGTCTCTCACTTCTTTTACAACACAGGAAACCACCACGTCTCTCACTTCTTTTACAACACAGGAAACCACCACGTGTCTCACTTCTTTTACAACACAGGAAACCACCACGTGTCTCACTTCTTTTACAACACAGGAAACCACCACGTCTCTCACTTCTTTTACAAAACAGGAAACCACCACGTCTCTCACTTCTTTTACAACACAGGAAACCACCACGTGTCTCACTTCTTTTACAACACAGGAAACCACCACGTCTCTCACTTCTTTTACAACACAGGAAACCACCCCGTCTCTCACTTCTTTTACAACACAGGAAACCACCACGTCTCTCACAACACAGGAAACCACCACGTCTCTCACTTCTTTTACAACACAGGAAACCACCACGTCTCTCACTTCTTTTACAACACAGGAAACCACCACGTGTCTCACTTCTTTTACAACACAGGAAACCACCACGTGTCTCACTTCTTTTACAACACAGGAAACCACCACGTATCTCACTTCTTTTACAACACAGGAAACCACCACGTCTCTCACTTCTTTTACAACACAGGAAACCACCACGTCTCTCACTTCTTTTACAACACAGGAAACCACCACGTCTCTCACTTCTTTTACAACACAGGAAACCACCACGTCTCTCACTTCTTTTACAACACAGGAAACCACCACGTCTCTCACTTCTTTTACAACACAGGAAACCACCACGTCTCTCACTTCTTTTACAACACAGGAAACCACCACGTGTCTCACTTCTTTTACAACACAGGAAACCACCACGTGTCTCACTTCTTTTACAACACAGGAAACCACCACGTCTCTCACAACACAGGAAACCACCACGTCTCTCACTTCTTTTACAACACAGGAAACCACCACGTCTCTCACTTCTTTTACAACACAGGAAACCACCACGTCTCTCACTTCTTTTACAACACAGGAAACCACCACGTCTCTCACTTCTTTTACAACACAGGAAACCACCACGTCTCTCACTTCTTTTACAACACAGGAAACCACCACATCTCTCACTTCTTTTACAACACAGGAAACCACCACGTCTCTCACTTCTTTTACAACACAGGAAACCACCCCGTCTCTCACTTCTTTTACAACACAGGAAACCACCCCGTCTCTCACTTCTTTTACAACACAGGAAACCACAACGTCTCTCACTTCTTTTACAACACAGGAAACCACCACGTGTCTCACAAAACAGGAAACCACCCCGTCTCTCACTTCATTTAAAACACAGGAAACCACCACGTCTCTCACTTCTTTTACAACACAGGAAACCACCACGTGTCTCACAAAACAGGAAACCACCCCGTCTCTCACTTCTTTTACAACACAGGAAACCACCACGTCTCTCACTTCTTTTACAACACAGGAAACCACCACGTCTCTCACTTCTTTTACAACACAGGAAACCACCACGTCTCTCACTTCTTTTACAACACAGGAAACCACCACGTGTCTCACTTCTTTTACAACACAGGAAAACACCACGTCTCTCACTTCTTTTACAACACAGGAAACCACCCCGTCTCTCACTTCTTTTACAACACAGGAAACCACAACGTCTCTCACTTCTTTTACAACACAGGAAACCACCACGTGTCTCACAACACAGGAAACCACCCCGTCTCTCACTTCATTTAAAACACAGGAAACCACCACGTCTCTCACTTATTTTACAACACAGGAAACCACCACGTGTCTCACTTCTTTTACAACACAGGAAACCACCACGTGTCTCACTTCTTTTACAACACAGGAAACCACCACGTCTCTCACTTCTTTTACAACACAGGAAACCACCACGTCTCTCACTTCTTTTACATCACAGGAAACCACCACGTCTCTCACTTCTTTTACAACACAGGAAACCACCACGTCTCTCACTTCTTTTACAACACAGGAAACCACCACGTGTCTCACTTCTTTTACAACACAGGAAACCACCACGTGTCTCACTTCTTTGACAAAACAGGAAACCACCACGTCTCTCACTTCTTTTACAACACAGGAAACCACCACGTCTCTCACTTCTTTTACAACACAGGAAACCACCACGTCTCTCACAACACAGGAAACCACCACGTCTCTCACTTCATTTAAAACACAGGAAACCACCACGTCTCTCACTTCTTTTACAACACAGGAAACCACCACGTCTCTCACTTCTTTTACAACACAGGAAACCACCACGTCTCTCACTTCTTTTACAACACAGGAAACCACCACGTGTCTCACTTCTTTTACAACACAGGAAACCACCACGTCTCTCACTTCTTTTACAACACAGGAAACCACCACGTCTCTCACTTCTTTTACAACACAGGAACCCACCACGTCTCTCACTTCTTTTACAACACAGGAAACCACCACGTCTCTCACTTCTTTTAAAACACAGGAAACCACCCCGTCTCTCACTTCTTTTACAACACAGGAAACCACCACGTCTCTCACAACACAGGAAACCACCACGTCTCTCACTTCTTTTACAACACAGGAAACCACCACGTCTCTCACTTCTTTTACAACACAGGAAACCACCACGTGTCTCACTTCTTTTACAACACAGGAAACCACCACGTCTCTCACTTCTTTTACAACACAGGAAACCACCACGTCTCTCACTTCTTTTACAACACAGGAAACCACCACGTCTCTCACTTCTTTTACAACACAGGAAACCACCACGTCTCTCACTTCTTTTACAACACAGGAAACCACCACGTCTCTCACTTCTTTTACATACACAGGAAACCACCACGTGTCTCACTTCTTTTACAACACAGGAAACCACCCCGTCTCTCACAACACAGGAAACCACCACGTCTCTCACTTCTTTTACAACACAGGAAACCACCACGTGTCTCACTTCTTTTACAACACAGGAAACCACCACGTGTCTCACTTCTTTTACAACACAGGAAACCACCACGTGTCTCACTTCTTTTACAACACAGGAAACCACCACGTCTCTCACTTCTTTTACAACACAGGAAACCACCACGTGTCTCACTTATTTTACAACACAGGAAACCACCACGTCTCTCACTTCTTTTACAACACAGGAAACCACCCCATCTCTCACTTCTTTTACAACACAGGAAACCACAACGTCTCTCACTTCTTTTACAACACAGGAAACCACCACGTGTCTCACAACACAGGAAACCACCCCATCTCTCACTTCATTTAAAACACAGGAAACCACCACGTCTCTCACTTATTTTACAACACAGGAAACCACCACGTGTCTCACTTCTTTTACAACACAGGAAACCACCACGTGTCTCACTTCTTTTACAACACAGGAAACCACCACGTCTCTCACTTCTTTTACAACACAGGAAACCACCACGTCTCTCACTTCTTTTACAACACAGGAAACCACCACGTCTCTCACTTCTTTTACAACACAGGAAACCACCACGTCTCTCACTTCTTTTACAACACAGGAAACCACCACGTGTCTCACTTCTTTTACAACACAGGAAACCACCACGTGTCTCACTTCTTTGACAACACAGGAAACCACCACGTCTCTCACTTCTTTTACAACACAGGAAACCACCACGTCTCTCACTTCTTTTACAACACAGGAAACCACCACGTCTCTCACTTCTTTTACAACACAGGAAACCGCCACGTCTCTCACTTCTTTTACAACACAGGAAACCGCCACGTCTCTCACTTCTTTTACAACACAGGAAACCGCCACGTGTCTCACTTCTTTTACAACACAGGAAACCACCACGTCTCTCACTTCTTTTACAACACAGGAAACCACCACGTGTCTCACTTCTTTTACAACACAGGAAACCACCACGTCTCTCACTTCTTTTACAACACAGGAAACCACCACGTCTCTCACTTCTTTTACAACACAGGAAACCACCACGTCTCTCACTTCTTTTACAACACAGGAAACCACCACGTGTCTCACTTCTTTTACAACACAGGAAACCACCACGTCTCTCACTTCTTTTACAACACAGGAAACCACCACGTCTCTCACTTCTTTTACAACACAGGAAACCACCACGTCTCTCACTTCTTTTACAACACAGGAAACCACCCCGTCTCTCACTTCTTTTACAACACAGGAAACCACAACGTCTCTCACTTCTTTTACAACACAGGAAACCACCACGTGTCTCACAACACAGGAAACCACCCCATCTCTCACTTCATTTAAAACACAGGAAACCACCACGTCTCTCACTTATTTTACAACACAGGAAACCACCACGTGTCTCACTTCTTTTACAACACAGGAAACCACCACGTGTCTCACTTCTTTTACAACACAGGAAACCACCACGTCTCTCACTTCTTTTACAACACAGGAAACCACCACGTGTCTCACTTATTTTACAACACAGGAAAACACCACGTCTCTCACTTCTTTTACAACACAGGAAACCACCCCATCTCTCACTTCTTTTACAACACAGGAAACCACAACGTCTCTCACTTCTTTTACAACACAGGAAACCACCACGTCTCTCACAACACAGGAAACCACCCCGTCTCTCACTTCATTTAAAACACAGGAAACCACCACGTCTCTCACTTCTTTTACAACACAGGAAACCACCACGTCTCTCACTTCTTTTACAACACAGGAAACCACCACGTGTCTCACTTCTTTTACAACACAGGAAACCACCACGTCTCTCACTTCTTTTACAACACAGGAAACCACCACGTCTCTCACTTCTTTTACAACACAGGAACCCACCACGTCTCTCACTTCTTTTACAACACAGGAAATCACCACGTCTCTCACTTCTTTTAAAACACAGGAAACCACCCCGTCTCTCACTTCTTTTACAACACAGGAAACCACCACTTCTTTTACAACACAGGAAACCACCACGTCTCTCACTTCTTTTACAAGACAGGAAACCACCACGTGTCTCACTTCTTTTACAACACAGGAAACCACCACGTGTCTCACTTCTTTTACAACACAGGAAACCACCACGTCTCTCATAACACAGGAAACCACCACGTCTCTCACTTCTTTTACAACAAAGGAAACCACCACGTGTCTCACATCTTTTACAACACAGGAAACCACCACGTGTCTCACTTCTTTTACAACACAGGAAACCACCACGTCTCTCACTTCTTTTACAACACAGGAAACCACCACGTGTCTCACTTCTTTTACAACACAGGAAACCACCACGTCTCTCACTTCTTTTACAACACAGGAAACCACCACGTCTCTCACTTCTTTTACAAAACAGGAAACCACCACGTCTCTCACTTCTTTTACAACACAGGAAACCACCACGTGTCTCACTTCTTTTACAACACAGGAAACCACCACGTCTCTCACTTCTTTTACAACACAGGAAACCACCACGTCTCTCATTTCTTTTACAACACAGGAAACCACCAAGTCTCTCACTTCTTTTACAACACAGGAAACCACCACGTCTCTCACTTCTTTTACAACACAGGAAACCGCCACGTGTCTCACTTCTTTTACAACACAGGAAACCGCCACGTCTCTCACTTCTTTTACAACACAGGAAACCGCCACGTCTCTCACTTCTTTTACAACACAGGAAACCACCACGTGTCTCACTTCTTTTACAACACAGGAAACCACCACGTCTCTCACTTCTTTTACAACACAGGAAACCACCACGTGTCTCACTTCTTTTACAACACAGGAAACCACCACGTCTCTCACTTCTTTTACAACACAGGAAACCACCACGTCTCTCACTTCTTTTACAAAACAGGAAACCACCACGTCTCTCACTTCTTTTACAACACAGGAAACCACCACGTGTCTCACTTCTTTTACAACACAGGAAACCACCACGTCTCTCACTTCTTTTACAACACAGGAAACCACCACGTCTCTCATTTCTTTTACAACACAGGAAACCACCACGTCTCTCACTTCTTTTACAACACAGGAAACCACCACGTGTCTCACTTATTTTACAACACAGGAAACCACCACGTCTCTCACTTCTTTTACAACACAGGAAACCACCACGTCTCTCACTTCTTTTACAACACAGGAAACCACCACGTGTCTCACTTCTTTTACAACACAGGAAACCACCACGTCTCTCACTTCTTTTACAACACAGGAAACCACCACGTCTCTCACTTCTTTTACAACACAGGAACCCACCACGTCTCTCACTTCTTTTACAACACAGGAAACCACCACGTGTCTCACTTCTTTTACAACACAGGAAACCACCCCGTCTCTCACTTCTTTTACAACACAGGAAACCACCACGTCTCTCACAACACAGGAAACCACCACGTCTCTCACTTCTTTTACAACACAGGAAACCACCACGTCTCTCACTTCTTTTACAACACAGGAAACCACCACGTCTCTCACTTCTTTTACAACACAGGAAACCACCACGTCTCTCACTTCTTTTACAACACAGGAAACCACCACGTCTCTCACTTCTTTTACAACACAGGAAACCACCACGTGTCTCACTTCTTTTACAACACAGGAAACCACCACGTCTCTCACTTCTTTTACAAAACAGGAAACCACCACGTCTCTCACTTCTTTTACAACACAGGAAACCACCACGTGTCTCACTTCTTTTACAACACAGGAAACCACCACGTCTCTCACTTCTTTTACAACACAGGAAACCACCACGTCTCTCACTTCTTTTACAACACAGGAAACCACCACGTGTCTCACTTCTTTTACAACACAGGAAACCACCACGTCTCTCACTTCTTTTACAACACAGGAAACCGCCACGTCTCTCACTTCTTTTACAACACAGGAAACCGCCACGTGTCTCACTTCTTTTACAACACAGGAAACCGCCACGTCTCTCACTTCTTTTACAACACAGGAAACCGCCACGTCTCTCACTTCTTTTACAACACAGGAAACCACCACTTCTTTTACAACACAGGAAACCACCACGTCTCTCACTTCTTTTACAACACAGGAAACCACCACGTCTCCACTTCTTTTACAACACAGGAAACCACCACGTCTCTCACTTCTTTTACAACACAGGAAACCACCACGTCTCTCACTTCTTTTACAACACAGGAAACCACCACGTGTCTCACTTCTTTTACAACACAGGAAACCACCACGTGTCTCACTTCTTTTACAACACAGGAAACCACCCACGTCTCTCACTTCTTTTACAACACAGGAAACCACCCCGTCTCTCACTTCTTTTACAACACAGGAAACCACCCCGTCTCTCACTTCTTTTACAACACAGGAAACCACCACGTCTCTCACTTCTTTTACAACACAGGAAGCCACCCCGTCTCTCACTTCTTTTACAACACAGGAAACCACCACGTCTCTCACAACACAGAAAACCACCCCGTCTCTCACTTCCTATACAACACAGGAAACCACCCCATCTCTCACTTCTTTTACAACACAGGAAACCACCACGTCTCTCACTTCTTTTACAACACAGGAAACCACCACGTGTCTCACTTCTTTTACAACACAGGAAACCACCACGTCTCTCACTTTTTTTACAATACAGGAAGCCACCACGTCTCTCACTTCTTTTACAACACAGGAAGCCACCCCGTCTCTCACTTCTTTTACAACACAGGAAGCCACCCTGTCTCTCACTTCTTTTACAACACAGGAAACCACCACTACTCTCAGTTATTTTACAAGACAGGAAACCACCACTACTCTCAGTTATTTTACAAGACAGGAAACTACCACTACTCTCACTTATTTTACAAGACAGGAAACTACCACTTCTCTTACTTTTACATCACAGGAAACCACAACACAGGAAACCGCCACTACTCTCACTTATTTTACAAGACAGGAAACTACCAGTGTAGAAAAGACCCATGGAGTTGGTGAAGAATCCTTTAATTCATGGCCACTTACTCAGCTGGGCCAGGGGCGCTTTAATTAGGTCAGGTGGAAATGTCTGACAGATCTCCACTCCATAAAAGGAGGAAATCACCATCGCCCGATCTCGCTGCTTTCTCTTCCTCAACTCCGTCTAATCCAGAAGTTCTGTGCGTCCATGAATCCACCACAGACTACTCAGTAAATATACCACTTTATGGTTAAAGGAATTCCTTTCTCAGTCTCATCCATTCCTCTGTCACCTGACCCGTGACTACCTGTTCACCCTCACTGTCAGTCATACTACCTGTCCAGCTACCCACACAGATTCCACTCATCTTTCAACCACTTCTCTTACTTTTACAACACAGGAAACCACCACGTCTCTCACTTCTTTTATTTTTCTGATGAATGGGGCTAATTCATGAGGGGAGAGGGGGTGGACTAAAATGATGTCGAAGAGGCAAAGTGAGATCGAGGGAGAAGGGGAGAGAGAGAGGGATAGAAAATGTGAACGTGAGGAAGAAGCAGAAACAGAGAGAGAGCATGGGAGGAGAGAAAGCTGAAGAGTGAGATACAGAGAGGGGGAGAGAGAAAGTTAAACAGATACAGAGAGAGAAAGTTAAACAGAGATACAGAGAGGGGAGAGAGAAAGTTAAACAGATACAGAGAGAGAAAGTTAAACAGAGATACAGAGAGGGGAGAGAGAAAGTTAAACAGAGATACAGAGAGGGGAGAGAGAAAGTTAAACAGAGATACAGAGAGGGGAGAGAGAAAGTTAAACAGATACAGAGAGAGGAGAGAGTGAGTTAAACAGAGATACAGAGAGGGGAGAGAGAAAGTTAAACAGAGATACAGAGAGGGGAGAGAGAAAGTTAAACAGATACAGAGAGAGGAGAGAGTGAGTTAAACAGAGATACAGAGAGGGGAGAGAGAAAGTTAAACAGAGATACAGAGAGGGGAGAGAGAAAGTTAAACAGATACAGAGAGGGGAGAGAGAAAGTTAAACAGAGATACAGAGAGGGGAGAGAGAAAGTTAAACAGAGATACAGAGAGGGGAGAGAGAAAGTTAAACAGAGATACAGAGAGGGGAGAGAGAAAGTTAAACAGATACAGAGAGGGGAGAGAGAAAGTTAAACAGAGATACAGAGAGGGGAGAGAGAAAGTTAAACAGAGATACAGAGAGGGGAGAGAGAAAGTTAAACAGAGATACAGAGAGGGGAGAGAGAAAGTTAAACAGAGATACAGAGAGGGGAGAGAGAAAGTTAAACAGATACAGAGAGAGGAGAGAGTGAGTTAAACAGAGATACAGAGAGGGGAGAGAGAAAGTTAAACAGAGATACAGAGAGGGGAGAGAGAAAGTTAAACAGATACAGAGAGAGGAGAGAGTGAGTTAAACAGAGATACAGAGAGGGGAGAGAGAAAGTTAAACAGAGATACAGAGAGGGGAGAGAGAAAGTTAAACAGATACAGAGAGAGGAGAGAGTGAGTTAAACAGAGATACAGAGAGGGGAGAGAGAAAGTTAAACAGAGATACAGAGAGGGGAGAGAGAAAGTTAAACAGAGATACAGAGAGGGGAGAGAGAAAGTTAAACAGAGATACAGAGAGGGGAGAGAGAAAGTTAAACAGAGATACAGAGAGGGGAGAGAGAAAGTTAAACAGATACAGAGAGGGGAGAGAGAAAGTTAAACAGAGATACAGAGAGGGGAGAGAGAAAGTTAAACAGAGATACAGAGAGGGGAGAGAGAAAGTTAAACAGAGATACAGAGAGGGGAGAGAGAAAGTTAAACAGAGATACAGAGAGGGGAGAGAGAAAGTTAAACAGAGATACAGAGAGGGGAGAGAGAAAGTTAAACAGAGATACAGAGAGGGGAGAGAGAAAGTTAAACAGAGATACAGAGAGGGGAGAGAGAAAGTTAAACAGAGATACAGAGAGGGGAGAGAGAAAGTTAAACAGAGATACAGAGAGGGGAGAGAGAAAGTTAAACAGAGATACAGAGAGAGGAGAGAGTGAGTTAAACAGAGAGATACAGTAGGAGTGAAAGCGAGAGCGACATTATGTGATGAATGTGAGGCGCTCTGGGTGTGACGTCAGTAGTTTTGGAGTGGTTTCTGCTCTTACGATAAAGCCTTGGCTTTCTTTCCACAGAGCTCTGAAAGTATGTCCAACGCACACACTGTGTGTGAGTTACATTCTGTAGGACAGCTCAGTAAAAGATACACGCACACAGAGGAGTACTCAGAGACACTCCGGCACTTTATGATTGCATGAAAGTGTTCTGCTGGAATCTCTCCAGTCCACTGCGTTATCAGAGGCCTCAGCCAAGGCAACCCTCCCACACAAAACCAACTCAACATTCACTGTGTAAGTGGGGACTGATTCTGAATCCTTCCTGGCATCTAGATCCCAGCAGTATATTACAATCCCCCCCCCCCCCCCTCCCTACATAGTAAAATGATACCAGGCTCAATACTAGTGAGTACAATGTCCTGAATCTGTCTGTTTGTTCTCTGGCTTGTCTTCCTCTGTGACTCAGCGCGCTCAGTTATCCCACACTCAGCCACAAAGGGGTTTTATTGTCCGCTCCAAAGGCTCTATAACAGCTCTATAACAGCTCTATAAAGGCTCTATAAAAGTTCTATAAAGGATCTATAATGGCTCTATAACAGCTCTATAAAAGTTCTATAACAGCTCTATAAAGGCTCTATAATGGCTCTATAACAGCCTTATCAAGGCTCTATAATGGCTCTATATCAGCTCTATAAAAGTTATATAACAGCTCTATAAAGGCTCTATAAAAGTTCTATAATGGCTCTATACAAGTTCTATAACAGCTCTATAAAGGCTCTATAACAGCCCTATCAAGGCTCTATAATGGCTCTATAACAGCTCTATAAAAGTTCTATAACAGCTCTATAATGGCTCTATAACAGCTCTATAAAGGCTCTATAACAGCCCTATCAAGGCTCTATAATGGCTCTATAACAGCTCTATAAAAGTTCTATAACAGCTCTAACAGTTCTATAAAGGCTCTATAACAGCTCTATAGAGGCTCTATAACAGCTCTATATCGGCTCTATAACAGCTCTATAATGGCTCTATAACAGTTCTATAAAGGCTCTATAACAGCTCTCTATATCGGCTCTATAACAGCTCTATAATGGCTCTATAACAGTTCTATAAAGGCTCTATAACAGCTCTATAGAGGCTCTATAACGGCTCTATAACAGCTCTCTATATCGGCTCTATAACAGCTCTATAGAGGCTCTATAAAGGCTACAGTATATTGCATCCACTGTGTAATTCAGTCTGTGTGTGTGTGTGTGTGTGTTCACAGTAAAGGCGTGGCCATCCAAACACACATGTCCTCAGCACTGGCAGGAGTGTGTGGGAACGTCATGGTCTTTTTGACTACTGGTCCTGGGCCTGCTGTGGTGTTTAGCTCAGAATGTTTTCATTCAGGTCTGAGCTGGTCTCAAATCAGTTGTTTCTATCAAGAGAGACCAGATACAATCTGTGGGGAAGTTCTCTTATGACCATCATATTCATGTTCAATGGCAGAAGTCAGTTAGATTGTGTCCACAACTATCTTTGACTTCAAATAATTGCTGTAGTGCTGAGGAAACTATGCCCACACAAGATAGCCAAAATAACCATAACATTTTAAATAATATATACCATGATTGTATGGCCACTTGTTGATCTACATGGACTTTCCAAATAGAGAGAAACCTAGCCATTTAGCTTTAATCCAAAGCGACTTACGGGACGGAAGCTAGCCTCCTTTGTTTCTGTGACTCAGCATTTCTTGCATGTACTCAGAGACAGGATGCTTGATGCGCAGTTTGTTTCCTCTGTGTGTCTGTGGTCAGGCTGTCTGTCTATCACATCAATGTTCCTACTCACCTATACTGATTCATCATCCAAACATTCATTTCTACAATGCTAAGTCCTAAAAATGTTTGTGACGTAACCCACCAAAAGGATTGAAAGAAGGTTCACTTACGTTTTAAAGCAGGGGTCCCCAGACATGAGCTGTGTGCTGATGACGACCTGTGACAGAGGTGACAGAAAACCCATGTCAGCAGGGATCATTCACATCCACAGGCCCTATGAAATAGGATAAAGTCGCCCGTTGACACTGATCTAAGGTCAGTTTTGCCTTTTCCCCTTTTACTGTTTCAGGTTAGTATTTAGGGTAGGTAAGCTGATCCTAGACCTGTGTCTAAGTACAACTTCTACCCAAAGCATGTACAACATCCATTCACAGTGTTACAGGTGCTTGTCCTATATTGCAGGCCCAGACCTGCCTGTCTTCATGCACATGTCAGAGCATTTGCATCATTAGGATACCTCATCCTGAACTGTACTGAGTGATATTACCCCCCTAGTTACTGACTGTTTACCCATACACACTAGTAAACATATGGTGACTAGGGGGCAGGGCAGGGTGACAACCAACAACTAGCTTTCTCCCAATGTGTGCCAATACTCAGCTATGTTGGTTATGACTCACCAACCTCACTCAGTTCCCTTTCTGTCCTCTCCTTCATCACCACTCATTACTAACAGGCTGGATAGCTGAAGGTGCAGCCAGTGGATTTTCACCTATCCAGGCATTTCAGATCAGTGGTTCACAACCCATTCTAGAGTAGTAGAACAGAACCAGGTAGGGAAACCCATTCTAGAGTAGTAGAACAGAACCAGGTAGGGAAACCCATTCTAGAGTAGTAGAACAGAGCCAGGTAGGGAAACCCATTCTAGAGTAGTAGAACAGAGCCAGGTAGGGAAACCCATTCTAGAGTAGTAGAACAGAACCAGGTAGGGAAACCCATTCTAGAGTAGTAGAACAGAGCCAGGTAGGGAAACCCATTCTAGAGTAGTAGAACAGAACCAGGTAGGGAAACCCATTCTAGAGTAGTAGAACAGAGCCAAGTAGGGAAACCCATTCTAGAGTAGTAGAACAGAACCAGGTAGGGAAACCCATTCTAGAGTAGTAGAACAGAACCAGGTAGGGAAACCCATTCTAGAGTAGTAGAACAGAACCAGGTAGGGAAACCCATTCTAGAGTAGTACAACAGAGCCAGGTAGGGAAACCCATTCTAGAGTAGTAGAACAGAACCAGGTAGGGAAACCCATTCTAGAGTAGTAGAACAGAACCAGGTAGGGAAACCCATTCTAGAGTAGTAGAACAGAACCAGGTAGGGAAACCCATTCTAGAGTAGTAGAACAGAACCAGGTAGGGAAACCCATTCTAGAGTAGTAGAACAGAGCCAAGTAGGGAAACCCATTCTAGAGTAGTAGAACAGAACCAGGTAGGGAAACCCATTCTAGAGTAGTAGAACAGAACCAGGTAGGGAAACCCATTCTAGAGTAGTAGAACAGAACCAGGTAGGGAAACCCATTCTAGAGTAGTAGAACAGAGCCAGGTAGGGAAACCCATTCTAGAGTAGTAGAACAGAACCAGGTAGGGAAACCCATTCTAGAGTAGTAGAACAGAGCCAAGTAGGGAAACCCATTCTAGAGTAGTAGAACAGAACCAGGTAGGGAAACCCATTCTAGAGTAGTAGAACAGAGCCAAGTAGGGAAACCCATTCTAGAGTAGTAGAACAGAGCCAGGTAGGGAAACCCATTCTAGAGTAGTAGAACAGAACCAGGTAGGGAAACCCATTCTAGAGTAGTAGAACAGAACCAGGTAGGGAAACCCATTCTAGAGTAGTAGAACAGAGCCAAGTAGGGAAACCCATTCTAGAGTAGTAGAACAGAACCAGGTAGGGAAACCCATTCTAGAGTAGTAGACAGAGACAAGTAGGGAAACCCATTCTAGAGTAGTAGACAGAGACAAGTAGGGAAACCCATTCTAGAGTAGTAGACAGAGACAAGTAGGGTGTGGCATAGTAGGACAGACTCTAGTGTCATAAACACGTCCCATACTGTAGCTTCCTGAAGGGAGTTGTGGACTGGTGGGAATGTTCTGGAGGCCTGTCTAACTGTACTGAACTGTACCTTGAGTATGGAGTTGTCCTGTCTGGTGTTCTTGGTATCGTAACCCTCTAGTAGACATCGCCGCATGGTGCTGCCAGAGCCAGCAAATTCTGACAGGTTCAGGTCAGCAAAACCCAGCTACAGAGGAGAGTGAGAGCAGTTATATTCAGGTTTATGGAAACAGCTTGGCAACAGAGCCTCAGTTCCATAGAGTTCTAGTACAGAGCACTCTATTGTAGTAGTAGACCCAAATAACAATCACGAACGTAAGAAGCTACTGTAGTGGGCAAAAACTAGGAAGTATTCCCATACTATCAATGTACTATCCTTTTAAGAATGAGTCATGCGGTAGTGGTGACTTCATTCTTTACTGATATCATATCAGGTGTTAAATGACTAACAGTAATTTGTATAATGATAAGAACGTTCAGTTATTTATTTACTTATAAAATGCCAGTATGCCTAGTTTGTCACTAGCTAGGTTTCCATCCAATTGGCGATAGATTTTCATGCGGATATAAAAAAGAAAATCGGCATTAAAGAAAATATGCGAATTTTCTCACCACTGGTGTGTTTCTACCAAATTGACCTGTTGCAGATAAAAATCATTGTGTTAAAGTTGTTGTTCTCATCACAGCTCTTGTGATACAGTATGACTTTACTCGCATAGAAACTGTGGAAGGAAACGTGGTTAGCGACTATGAATTCAAGAGCAAAATATTACCTTTGCAAAGGTCTTTCCACCCTTCATTTCCTAAAAACAGATAAGGGAAAAGTAGTTATCAAACCAAAATGACCATCTTTGTGTGCAACAACAACTAAGCTACAGATACACTTTTGTCAAAACACACTTGCAGCAAAGGTGTCAGTGATATATCCAATTAGTAGACTGTTCTAGAATCTACAGTAGTAGTAGTAGACTGTTCTAGAATCTACAGTAGTAGTAGTAGACCTATTAGTAGACTGTTCTAGAATCTACAGTAGTAGTAGTAGACCTATTAGTAGACTGTTCTAGAATCTACAGTAGTAGTAGTAGACCTATTAGTAGACTGTTCTAGAATCTACAGTAGTAGTAGTAGACCTATTAGTAGACTGTTCTAGAATCTACAGTAGTAGTAGTAGACCTATCAGTAGACTGTTCTAGAATCTACAGTAGTAGTAGTAGACCTATGAGTAGACTGTTCTAGAATCTACAGTAGTAGTAGTAGACCTATTAGTAGACTGTTCTGGAATCTACAGTAGTAGTAGTAGACCTATTAGTAGACTGTTCTGGAATCTACAGTAGTAGTAGTAGACCTATTAGTAGACTGTTCTAGAATCTACAGTAGTAGTAGTAGTAGACTGTTCTAGAATCTACAGTAGTAGTAGTAGTAGACTGTTCTAGAATCTACAGTAGTAGTAGACCTATTAGTAGACTGTTCTAGAATCTACAGTAGTAGTAGTAGTAGACCTATTCTTGTAGGCAGTTCAACTTGACACAGCATTCACATTGCTTTGACAGAGTTGTTGTAGTGAGTCCTGTACCTTGCGCACAGACACCCGGCACACACAAGGGTCCAGTACTCCTGTCCCAGCGTTTGCACTCATCTTACACAGGAAGGAGAACCTCTTCCTCCAGCGCACACAGTTAGCCTGGACCTGCTCCCTGGAGAAGACACACATACATAACTTATAGCAAAATAACCCAAAGACTGAAAACACACAGATCATGTATAGACAAATCTTTTCAAATAAATATCTTCTAATTTTAGTTTACTTCCTGAATTGACTGCCTTCAATTTTAATTGAGTCCAATCCTGATAGACACACACACGCGCACACACAGTTGATTGGAATTTTTAGCTACAATACACATTAATCCCTAGATCTGATTCATGCCTAAGATAAATATATGTCAATAAAGACACCACAGTTAATGACAAGATCCTGTGTGCTGTTCTCTGGAATGGGTGTGACAGTTACGCCACAGAGAATAAATGCCTTCAAGGTAAAAGAACACAAACTCTCCCCTGCTCTAAGTAAGTGAATGATAGATTCTGAAATACCATGGCGGTGAAGAACACTATGCATTGACTCTTTAGAACAAGGGATAAATATGGTGTTTCAGCCTTAATGCAGGTGACAAACATATAGTTTGGTAGCCTAGTGGTTAGCATGTTGGGCCAGTAACCAAAAGGTTGCTAGATTGAATCCCCGAGCTGACAAGGTAAAAATCTGTTGTTCTGCCCCTGAACAAGGCAGTTAACCCACTGTTCCTAGGCTGTCATAAATGACTTGCCTAGTTAAATAAAAGTTAAATAAATTGTTGATGATTCTCAACTGGGGAGCAGGAGAGGTAAAAATAGCTGTCGACCAAAGCAGATAGTATGTGTGTGTGTGTTCGGATGAGCCTAAGAAGATGGAAAAACATATTTTTCTACAAAACAAGATACACTAGATTACAAAAGTTGGTCCCCCTTTGCTGCTATAACAGCCTCCTCTCTTCTGGGAAGGCTTTCCACTAGATGTTACAACATTGCTGCGGGGACATGCTTCCATTCAGCCACAAGAGCATTAGTGAGGTCGGGCACTGATTTTGGGCGATTAGGTCTGGCTCGCAGTCGGTGTTCCAATTCATCTCAAAGGTGTTCGATGGAGTTGAGGTCAGGGCTCTGTGCAGGCCAGTCATGTTCTTCCACACCGATCTCGACAAACCATTTCTGTATGGACCTTGCTTTGTGTACGGGGCATTGTCATGCTGAAACAGGAAAGGGCCTTGCCCAAACAGAATCGTCTAGAATGACATTGTATGCTGTAGAGTTAAGATTTCTCTTCACTGGAACTAAGGAGCCGAACCATGAAAAACAGCCCCAGACCATTATTCCTCCTCCACTAAACTTTACAGTTGTTACTATGCATTCGGGCAGGTAGCGTTCACTTGGCATTCGCCAAACCCAGATTAGTCCGTCGGACTTCCAGATGGTGGAGCGGGACTCATCTCTCCAGAGAACGCGTTTCCACTGCTCCAGAGTCCAAATGGCGGCGAGCTTTAAATCACTCCAGCCGACAACTGGCATTGCGCATGTTAATTTTAGGCTTGTGTTTCGGCTGCTCGGCCATGGAAACCCATTTCATGAAGCTCCAGACGAAAAGTTATTGTGCTGACGTTGCTTCCTGAGGCAGTTTGGAACTCAGTAGTGAGTGTTGCAACCGAGCACAGACGATTTTTACGTTGTACGCGCTTCGGCACTCAGCGGTGCTGTTCTGAGAACTTGTGTGGCCTACCACTTTGCAGCTGAGCCGTTGTTGCTCCTAGACATTTCATGACAGCACTTACAGTTGACCGAGGCAGCTCTAGCAGGGCAGAAATTTGACGAACTGACTTGTTGGAAAGATGGCATCCTATGACGATGCCACGTTGAAAGTCACTGAGCTCTTCAGTAAGGCCATTCTATTGCCAATGTTTGTCTATGGCGATTGTATGGCTCTGTGCTCAATTTTATACACTTGTCAGCAACGGGTGTGGCTTTTAAATAGCCAAATCCACTAATTTGAAAGGGTGTCATTTAAAGTGGAACTGATCTTATTAAAATATGTTCATATCCACCCCAAGGAAGAATATCACACTTTTTAAAAACATTTTCTGACAAGCGAGCACTTAGATATAGTCATTTTAACATTTTCATAAATTCTTAGAATGTTTGTGAATTATGTATACTGGGGCTTTTGTGGCCATGCGTTTAGACAATTAATAGACACTGCAGTAAATAAAACCTAATAAAAAACATCTGTCTTGTCCAGAACGGGGGTCTACACAGAACGGTGCGCCATAGCCAATCAGAGCTACAGTAGGCCTTTATACAAACAAGCCACTTCTCACATGGGCCTGCCATGTTTACAGGCAGTTGCAACAGCGTGACTTTAGATCATTAGAACGTATTCGCCAAAAGCCACAAAATACAACTGAATCGATTTCTGCAAATATGTAAACACCACAGGAGTCCTCTTAACTTTGGGAACTTTACAGTCCTATTGATCAAAGAACCATTCAAAGGTAGGCTCTCCATCAGTTATACAAATCAACAACAACAAGAACAACAACTAATGCTAACCAGAGCAAGATGAGTTTAAATCTAACAAAAGAACATTAGATAAACCCTCTCAAACCTTTCAGCTAGTTGGCTGTCAAAATTGCACCGATAAATTATGGGGAATTGTAAGGCTACCATTCCTTCTGCAGCTTGCCTGCCACTGCATGCTTGTCCCAACCAAGCACCCAAGCTAACTGGCTAAAGTTAGCTAGTTTGCTAGCTACTTCCAGAATTAAATGAGAGCACACCTCACTCTGATCATTTTACTCGCCGTAGCAGAGCTGGTTAGGCAGTTTACATATTCTCTAGGATGTTCTTGACTAACTATTACTTGTAAACAATTGTTGGAAAAATGACTTGTGTCATGTACAAAGTAGATGTCCTAACTGACTTGCCAGAACTATAGTTTGTTAACAAGAAATTTGTAGAGTGGTTGAAAAACGAGTTTTAATGACTCCAACGTAAGTGTATGTAAACTTACGACTTCATCGGTATATATATGTATATATGTATAGCTATCAACATAACCTGAAAGGCCGCTCAGCAAGGAAGAAGCCACTGCTCCAAAACCGCCATAATAAAGCCAGACTACGGTTTGCAACTGCACATGGCGACAAAGATCGTACTTTTTGGAGAAATGTCCTCTGGTCTGATGAAACAAAAATAGAACTGTTTGGCCATAATGACCATCGTTATGTTTGGTGGAAAAGGGGGGAGGCTTGCAAGCCGAAGAACACCATCCCAACCGTGAAGCACGGGGTTGGCAGCATCATGTTCTGGGGGTGCTTTGCTGCAGGAGGGACTGGTGCACTTAACAAAATAGATGGCATCATGAGGGAGGAAAATTATGTTGATATATTGAAGCAACATCTCAAGACATCAGTCAGGAAGTTAAAGCTTGCTCACAAATGGGTCTTCAAAATGGACATTGACCCCAAGCATACTTCCAAAGTTGTGGCAAAATGGCTTAAGGACAACAAAGTCAAGGTATTGGAGTGGCCATCACAAGCCCTGACCTCAATCCTATAGAAAATGTGTGGGAAGAACTGAAAAAGCGTGTGCGAGCAAGGAGGCCTACAAACCTGACTCAGTTACACCAGCTCTGTCAGGAGGAATGGGCCAAAATTCACCCAACTTATTGTGGGAAGCTTGTGGAAGACTACCTGAAACATTTGACCCAAGTTAAACAATTAAAGGCAATGCTACCAAATACTAATTGAGTGTATGTAAACTTCTGACCCACTGAGAATGTGATGAAAGAAATAAAAGCTGAAAGAAATAATTCTCTCTACTATTATTCTGACATTTCACATTCTTAAAATAAAGTTGTGATTCTAACTGACCTAAACAGGGAATTTTTACCAGGAATAAATGTGAAAAACTGAGTTTAAATGTACATACATACATACATACATACATACATACATACATACATACAGTACCAGTCAAAAGTTTGGACACACCTATTCATTCTAGGGTATTTCTTTATTTTTACTATTTTCTACAATGTAGAATAATAGTGAAGACATCAAAACTATGAAAAAACACATATGGAATCATGTAGTAACCAAAAAAGTGTTAAACAAATCAAAATATAAAGAAAAACCCTTGAATGAGTAGGTGTGTCCAAACTTTTGACTGATACTATATATATATATATATATATATATATATATATATATATATATATTTGCACCCATTTCAGTGAACTAATCCATAGTGCAGGCCTAGATTAAAAGCGAATTTATGCTTGATCTGAAAATGTGGTCAGAGGCTCCATAAGGACGTTTTGACGCAATTACAGAGCCTCCAGAGGCATGCAGAGAACATATCAAGCTCCGTACTGAATCGCCATGCGCCTCCCAAATTTTGTAACAATGCGGAGGCCTCTGAATAGCTCCACAATGACATGATTGGTTGACGGTAGGTGGGGGCAGTAAATCCTTCATAAATAAAAACTACCTTCCTTGACAACTACCTTCACAACAGCTCTGATCAGCAAAGCGCAAGAAGTATGAATGCCCTGATTTCTGCTGGGGCCTTATCACCTTAAAAGACTACCTTGCCTGCGCACAAATGTAGGCATATACATGTGCCCATTTGGAGATCTGATAGCATTTCTGACTGGCTTAATCCACCACCACTAATGCATTTCAAAATAATGTTTTCTTCACCTCAAACAGCAAGCAAATTAAGTCTGTTTTTACATCCATTGAAAATTGAAAATTACAATATAATATCAATGTATTTGAAAAAAATCTCCCTTTCGAAAGAGAAAAATGTCATGCTCTGATCCAGTGGAAACGTCATAAAATAGGCCTACCTGATTACTTCTTATCAGTGCTTGACTTGGACTAAAATAAGTTCCGGTACTCATTTTGGGTGCAGGTTCTGTTTATATTTAGGTACAGGAGCTCCACAATACTTCTGAGCTAATATTAGAGGTCGACCGATTAATCGGAATGGCCGATTAATTAGGGCCGATTTCAAGTTTTCATAACAATCGGAAATCGGTATTTTTGGATGCCGATTTGGCCGTTTTTTTTTTTTTACACCTTTATTTAACTAGGCAAGTCAGTTAAGAACACATCCTTATTTTCAGTGACGGCCTAGGAACGGTGGGTTAACTGCCTTGTTCAGGGGCAGAACAACAGATTTTTACCTTGTCAGCTCGGGGATTCAATCTTGCAACCTTACGGTTAACTAGTCCAACGCTCTAACCACCTGCTTTACATTGCACTCCACGAGGAGCCTGCCTGTTACACGAATGCAGTAAGAAGCCAAGGTAAGTTGCTAGCTAGCATTAAACTTATCTTATAAAAAACAATCAATCAATCATATTCACTAGTTAACTACACATGGTTGATGATATTACTAGTTTAGCTAGCCTGTCCTGCGTTGCAGATAATCGGTTAGGTACACGTTGCTCCAACATGTACCTAACCATAAACATCAATGCCTTTCTTAAAACCAATACACAAGTATATATTTTTAAACCTGCATATTTAGTTAATATTGCTATTTCTTTTAACTAGGGAAAATGTGTCACTTCTCTTGCAACAGAGTCAGGGTATATGCAGTAGTTTGGGCAGCCTGGCTCATTGCAAACTGTGAAGACTATTTCTTCCTAACAAAGACAGCCGACTTCGCCAAACGGGGGATGATTTAACAAAAGCGCATTTGCGAAAAAAGCACAATCGTTGCACGAATGTACCTAACCATAAACATCAATGCCTTTCTTAAAATCAATACACAGAAGTATATATTTTTAAACCTGCATATTTAGCTAAAAGAAATCCAGGTTAGCAGGCAATATTAACCAGGTGAAATTGTGTCACTTCTCTTGCGTTCATTGGAGTCAGAGTCAGGGTATATGCAACAGTTTTGGGCCGCCTGGCTCGTTGCGAACTAATTTGCCAGAATTTTACGTAATTATGGCATAACATTGAAGGTTGTGCAATGTAACAGGAATATTTAGACTTATGGATGCCACCCGTTAGATAAAATACGAAACGGTTCCATATTTCACTGAAAGAATAAACGTGATAGTTTCCGGATTCGACCATATTAATGACCTATAAGGCTCGTATTTCTGTGTGTTATTATGTTATAATTAAGTCTATGATTTGATAGAGCAGTCTGACTGAGCGATGGTAGGCACCAGCAGGCTCGTAAGCATTCATTCAAACAGCACTTTCGTGCGTTTTGCCAGCAGCTCTTCGCAATGCTTCAAGCATTGCGCTGTTTATGACTTCAAGCCTATCAACTCCCGAGATTAGGCTGGTGTAACCCATGTGAAATTGCTAGCTAGTTAGCGGGGTGCGCGCTAATAGCGTTTCAAACGTCACTTGCTCTGCATGGGTAACGCTGCTTCGAGGGTGGCTGTTGTCGATGTGTTCCTGGTTCGAGCCCAGGTAGGAGCGAGGAGAGGGACGGAAGTTATACTGTTACACTGGCAATACTAAAGTGCCTATAAGAACATCCAATAGTCAAAGGTATATGAAATACAAATCATATAGAGAGAAATAGTCCTATAATTCCTATAATAACTACAACCTAAAACTTCTTACCTGGGAATATTGAAGACTCATGTTAAAAGGAACCATCAGCTTTCATATGTTCTCATGTTCTGAGCAAGGAACTTAAACGTTAGCTTTCTTACATGGCACATATTGCACTTTTACTTTCTTCTCCAACACTTTGTTTTTACATTATTTAAACCAAATTGAACATGTTTCATTATTTATTTGAGGCTAAATTGATTTTATTGATGTATTACATTAAGTTAAAATAAGTGTTCATTCAGTATTGTTGTAATTGTCATTATTACAAAACAAACAAAACAAAAACATCGGCCGATCTGGAGCTCAAGCAGTAGAACATTTGAGGTGTCGGTACTCAGCTCCCATGAGCTCCTGCCCAAGTCAAGCTCTGCTTCTTATCCCTTGTGCAAATAGCCTACAGCTGTGTCTGTCCCGAGCTCACTGGCGGGAAACTCTGAGGGCCCAAAATATTTTCTACAATGTTGCAAGTTCGCTAGCCAAGCTTCGGCAGAACCCAAGTTAATACAATGTTTTAAGTTAGTTGCAGACAGGCCATGCGTAGCCAATGTGATTTTTATCAGGATAATTTGTACCTGCAGGCTGTAATGTTTTTATTTGTTGGCTTTATGTAGGCTATTTTTACATAGTTGGCAATGGCAATCGAAGTTAGCTTTTAGGTTTGTATCTTTCAGTTAGATTTTAATAGAATTTTGATTAACCACATGACAATGATTTTGAGATATGAAGATGTTATTATAAATTAAATGAAACTGTTCCACGAAAGTTTGCACATGAAAACCATAACTGGCATACAGATCGGTAGAAATGGTAAGATATATTGGCATTCTACATGAGAAAGGTTGCCGACTCATTAGGTAGCCTATTATGGCAACTTCAGGAGAGTAATGGCAGAATCTCCGAAAGCCAGCAGGAGCAGGCAGATAATGGTTGGGTCAGGTTGAGTTTTTTTTCCTTCTGGTTATCTAGATCTCTGGCTGCACTCACTACTGTAAGTCAATCTGGAAAAGAGTGGGAAACCAGTCTGTGTTCAAATGCAATGGACAAAGTCCTATCCTGAGGACGGGATGCTCCAGAGTGTGAATGGATGACATCAGAGAAATGTGTTTAGATGCTGTTAACTTGACTGATCTGATTTTAAACCAGATCTTATCTGTCTAGCCAACTCAATGGTTCTGGATCCTTGGAGAACGAGCATTTGTTGTTGATCAACTGATGTTTTGAGTGATTGAGATAATGGCATTTTTGGAACTGTATGGGTCATCCTTTGGAACTGTATGGGTCATCCTTTGAAGTCTCATATGGGGGCTATTGACTGTTGTTGTTCAATGTAAGCTAGGAAGTTTTTGCAGCACCCATTAAGTGTTTAATGGGTGTTTGTTATGTTTAGAGATTGTGTTATTGTTTTGTTTAATTTATTTGCACCAAAGAAAATAAGTTATAGACAACAATACAGATCAAAATAAATACATGTTCAAAACGGTGTGCAGGTGTGGTTATATGAAAACCACACCACACCACAGAGCTATAAGTATATCTCCAATTTTACCTTGAAAATAGGCTTGGATTGGGGATGAATGATTTGCAAGTTTTTGCAGCTACAAGTCCGATTAATAAGAACCTAGCCAGTCTAAAGTCTGAGATATTGGACTATTGGTTATAACAAAAAGATAAATAAATCACATTTTCTTGGCATTTCAGATTGGAAATCTAGTGACCTTCAGTTGCCAGACGTTTTGTTCAAAGTTGTAAGGTACATACATAGTCAGATATCATAGATCAAGCAAGCATTACATTACATTACATTACATTACATCAAGCAAGCCTCACATGTCTAGCCATGAATGTTTGATTTGACAGTTGGCTTCGTGACCGGTGGTCTTTTGGTGTGTCAGTCAGTCAGAACGATCAATCAGACAAGCAGCATCACCATCAGTCAAAACAAGATGACAGATTAACTACCATGGTAGCTAACTACACTAAAATAAGAAACAGAGGTAAAAACAACATACAACTGTGAATACTACATATTCTATAATTAAATTAGATATTGTTTGCTATGTTAATAGCTAGCAACAAACAATATTCAGTCACATCACTCATATTCACACTTTCTTCTTGAGGGTGGGCGCTAGTTAGCTCGCTAATGTTAGCTAACTGATCACTGCCAGTAAACTAACCACGATCGAGTCGCACCTCTGTGTCTCCCTGAGTTGCTTAACGTAACTGTTAACGTAAACTAGCTAAATGAAATAGAAAGGGCAGTTTCTTACCGAGAGGACTCTTCAGTAAAGCCACCGTCTTGGAGCCGTACTTTGCAGAACAAGACCCCGTTGACAAAGGGAACAGAAGATAGTTCGTCCAACTCGAAATCTACCTTAAATTTGAATTTATTTTTCTTCATCATAATGAACGACATTGTTAACCTAACTAATGTTAAAGTAGCTAACTAGGCTAGCTAGCTAATGAAAACTGTGGTAAATAATGTACGTCGGGTCGCTAGCCACAGCTCAAGCTTCTTGAGTCTCTTGACTATGACTTCTTCCACAGTTGCCAGACTGTAACCTAACATAGCAGGCGGTAAAGAAACAGGCTAACTGTGACTTCTTCCACAGTTGCCAGACTGTAACCTAACATAGCAGTCGGTAAAGAAACAGGCTAACTGTGACAGCTCAGCGATTGTCGGTCAATTCAAATACTTGACTCTCCAGTACCTAGCTACCCCTAGTTTTTACTGGCTATAACCATTGGCCATAACCCATAATGTATGTGACGATTAAGGAAATTCTCCATTTGTATGGAGGAGGAAACGCTTACATCGCGTTCTATTCCGATTGGTGTAAATGCTGCATTTCTTTTCATTCGACCAATGACAGCAATATATGGTTTCTGATGGATATTCCTTAGATACGTTGTAACAAAATAGTAACAAAACAACAAGTAGCCCACTACTGTAACAATGGATGGCCAGTTGTTTTCAAATGAACAATTTTAACACTGATTTAAGATGTTAACAAATGTATGATGAGATTAGGTTATAATTGCCTACATCAGGAATTAAATGTAGGTTATCTATACATTAGTATGTGCATTGATTCGGTAGATTTTTTTTTCATGATGTGGTCATTTTTTTATGGTTGTAACTGCACAATCACATTGCATATGCATTATATAATACATTGTTTCCACCTTCCATCCCAACCCCCTTCGCAGCTGTCGCTCCCGAATGAATATCAACAAAGGCTTATTATGCCTGATGTAAACGTCTATGCGTGTCATGCACATAAATCACGTATTATCGTCGATGTGGTAACAATTCTCCGTGGTGTTTCATATCTTGTAGAGGTGAGTTATTATAATTCATAAACAGAAATCCACACTCTCTATTTTTCCGTTTTTACAAATCATTAAATACACTGAGTGTACAAAACACTTTGAACACTTGGTCTTTCCATGAATGACCTGGTGAATCCATGTGAAAGCTATGATCCCTTATTAGTGGCTGTTAAATCCACTTCAATCAGTGTAGATGAAGGGTAGGAGACGGGCAAAAGAAGGATTTTGTCCCTAATGTGTTGTGCACCCAGTGTGTATGTCCTTTGATTTGGAAGAATACGGCCTTACTGACAGTACAACCACAAGTAAAATGGGGTTAGTTACCAGTATCTTTGGTACAACTGACTTACCTTATCATTACCAAAAGGGCAAAGGACCTATGACGCATTTGCTCCATTGTTTACATTTTTACTGGTGGCTCTGATGTGGAGTGTGGGTTCAAATCACAGAAAATAGAGTGTGCAATTGGGACTGAAGAACATTGTAAAGTCATTGTAAAGAATGAGAAAATTACTCCACATTTCTACTTCATTAGCATATCCAGTTTATAGCCTATATAATCACTCTGGCTATCTATCTACTCCGATTTCAGAGCACTCTCGTCTGTGTGGCAGAGCGCAGAATAACTGAGGAAATGACGAATGCGCAACACCTGTTGAATATGACCGATTTCAGTAAACGTCGGCAAAAAAACGTTATTAAATTGTTGCCAGCAGCATAGTTAGTCACAAACGCTCTAGATAACATGAAAACAGTCTAACCAGCTCTGCTGGGGCGAGTAAAATGGTCAGATTGAGGTGTGCTCTCGTTTGTGTCTGGAAGTAGCTAGCATGCGAGCCAACTTTAGTCAGTTAGTTTGGGTGCTTGACTGCCATTGTAATGTCAGAACGCTCTACTCCGAGAGCGAAACGCTCTGAATTTATGAACGGACAATCTGACAACGCTCTGAATTTATGAACGGACAATCTGACAACGCTGTGAATTTATAAACGCCCAGAGCGCACTCTAACTAAGCGCACCGTGGCACTCCAGAGTGAATTTACGAACACACGCTGTGAATCCATGTTCAGTCATTGGCGGTTCAATCTTCCATCTACCCAAGGATATAACGCCACCTAGTGAGCAATGTTGATACCTTCATAACTTTAATGGAAACTTTCCCCATTCCTGCCTCTAAATTCTAAATGATTGTGTGATAATTTGAGGTCCAGACAAACAGACTATATAGACTTCAGATAATTAATTGAATATCCTATAGACTACACTTTACATTTGCCAAAGCCTAGAGATTGAGGCAGCACTAGAGATAGACACCTACATACAGTGCCTTCAGAAAGTATTCACACCCCTTGACTTTTTCCCACATTTTGTTGTTACAGCCTGAATTTAAAATGGATTACATTTAGATTTTGTGTCACTGTGTCATTTTGTGTCACACACACACACACACACACAATACCCCATAATGTCAAAGTGGAATTATGTTTTTAGAAAGGTTTACAAATTAATAAAATATGAAAAGCGGAAATGTTAAGTATTCAACCTGACCCTTTTCTTATGACAAGCCTAAATAAGTTGAAATGTGTAATGCTTATTGACTAAAGACATTTCTGCTTTTCATGTTTTATTATTTTGTAAACATTTGTGCTTAACAAGTCACAATATAAGTTGCATGGACTCACTCTATGTGCAATAGTGTTTAACATGATTTTTATATGGCTACCCCACTTCTGAACCCCACACATACAATTATCTGTAAGGTCCCAAGCACAGATTCAACCACAAAGACCAGAGATGTTTTCCAATGGTTCGCAAAAGGCACCTATTGGTAGATGGGTAAATACATTTTTAAAAAGCCAACATTGAATAACCCTTTGAGCATGGTGCAGTTGTTCATTACACTTTGTATGGTTTATCAATACACCTAGTCATTAGAAAGATACAGGCATCCTTCCTAACTCAGTTGCCTGAGAGGAAGGAAACCACTCAGGGATTGCGTCGGTGAATTCAACGTCATCTGCAGTTGACAACGTGCAGCGGAGGGAAAGTGTACAGACACTTGCCACAGTCCTAGCTAGGCTACTAAAATGTTGCAGTCTGGCATCGTTTTTTAAAGCTTGACAATGAATAACCAAAAAACTAAACCTGCAACAAAATAGCATGCAAACGAGAAACATGTAGCCCTATTACAACAACATTTTAGCAGTAGCCTAGGCTGGCTACAATACATTTTGAGTGCATCATACAGCAATGCTGCACTCAACCACACCAGTGATCCATGCAGTGAAAAAAAATGAAAAACATGTTTAAGTTTAAATGTTAAAAGTTTAAATAGAACAGTACTTAGTTTATATAAAGTTCTATTTACAGGACACATGCATATACTACAGGAAAATGCCCTACATATGAGTGAATGGATGAATAGTCTAAGGGAATGAGAAGGTCATATGTTCATTTAATTGCTACAACCTAGCTACGTTTTTGTTATTTGGAGTTAGAGTATTAAATACTTTTTCAATTAGGGTCGCAGCATATAATGCGCATGTGCCAACATTAGCAGCAAAGGCTGGACAAATATTATTTATGCTTCTTTTGTTCTAATATGTTAAAATGCTACATACAGAATCCTATGTACATAAGTGGACATTATGAAGGAACATATTTTTTCTAATAAAACAATGGCCAGTTTGAGTTGCAGGTCTATGCAATTTGTTTTGTAAAAACAAACATAATAGCCTATGTCTGGCCCACAAATTCCTTGTACTTTATCAATATGGCCCATGCACTGATTGAGATTGACACCCCTGCTGTACATATTACAAATATTCCAAAACATGCATCCTGTTTGCAGTAAGGCACTAATGTAATACTGCAAAAAATGTGACAAAGAAATGAACTTGTTCTCGTGAATACACAGCGTTATGTTTGGGGCAAATACAACACAGCACATTACTGAGTACTGTTGGGTCGCGTCAATTCAATCTGGTATTGGAATAAAACAGTTAACACAGTAACTTCTGATTTCTTTGTACTTTAATTAATGCAAACACATTTATGGTAAATATGATGTTCGTATATACGGGCTCACTGTGTCACCACGCAGGGCAGACAGAGAACTGAGTTACACATCCTTTGCTTTTCATTAAATACTCTGACAGAGATAGTTCCCACTCACTGCTGGCCTGTCAGAGGGAGGATGAGCGTGGTTTAAACTTGCTCATCCTATCGTTGGCGTGCAGGTTGCTCCCAACCTCGAGACGCCGCCTGTTGCCGGGCGTAGTGATTATCTTTGGCAGTCGATTTATCTTGTGACTGCACAATGCACAGTTCTCTAAAACCCCGACACCCCTCCGCATATACATTTCACCCATATCCTGCCCTTATCTTTTAACAAGCTCTTCCACATCCCTGATTTACAGCATCTGCATTCTTTCCATATGACTCACCATCCCATGAGCCCCTTCCTCTCACACAGCAGTATGCTCTTATCATATAGAGTATAAACTTATTATAGCATAGCTTCTTTGTTAAATTATATAGGTTATGCAAACAAATTGTTGGTCAAACCCTAACAGTACCACTCCATATTTTCAAGCATGGTGCTGCATCATGTTATGGGTATGCTTGTCTTCGGCAAGGACTAGGGAGTTTTTTTAGGTTAAGAAACGGAATTGTCACGGCTGTCTTCGTCTTCTGACGATATAGCGAAATCGTCGTCTGAAAATGTAGACCAATACGCAGCGGATGTCGTGTTCATTTTTTAATTTAATTAATCGCTCACATGAACACTATACAAAAAACAATAAACAATGACAGTGCAACAGTTTTGCAGGCTATCCTAACGCAGTGCAAAAACAACCACCCACAAACTCCTACATATGACTCCCAATCAGGAACAACGATTCCCAGCTGTTCCTGATCAGGAGTCACAAGACACACAGAACATTCAAACACACACACACAAGACTGCCACGTCCTGACCCCCAAACTACTACAACAGCTCCATCTGCTGGTCAGGACGTGACAGTACCCCCCCCCCCCCCCTCAAGGTGCAGACCCCGGAATGCACCTAACCACAAAAAAAACACCAACAAACAAAATCCCCAATAAAACCCATAAACACTAACCCTAAACAATAAGGGAGGGAAGGGAGGGTGGCTGCCGTCACCGACGACACTGTGCTACACCCTCCCTCCCCAACCTACCTATCCTGGAGGTGGCTCAGATGCAGGCCGTGGACCTCGCTCCACCTTCGGCGTCGCCCACTTTGATGGTGCCGATAGCTGCGCCGGGCAGACGGGCCACTCGGGCTGACCCTGGCAGACGGACCACTCGGGCTGGGCCGGGGGGCAGGAGGGCCCCTCGGGCTGGGCCGGGGGGCAGGAGGGCCCCTCGGGCTGGGCCGGGGGGCAGGAGGGCCCCTCGGGCTGGGCCGGGGGGCAGGAGGGCCACTCCGGCAGTTCAGGACAGTCTGGCCGCTCCGGCAGTTCGTTCAGGGCAGTCTGGCCGCTCCGGCAGTTCGTTCAGGGCAGTCTGGCCGCTCCGGCAGTTCGTTCAGGGCAGTCTGGCCGCTCCGGCAGTTCGTTCAGGGCAGTCTGGCCGCTCCGGCAGTTCGTTCAGGGCAGTCTGGCCGCTCCGGCAGTTCGTTCAGGGCAGTCTGGCCGCTCCGGCAGTTCGTTCAGGGCAGTCTGGCCGCTCTGGCGACTGTTGACTGGCGGGCAGCTCTGGCGACTGTTGACTGGCGGGCAGCTCTGGCGACTGTTGACTGGCGGGCAGCTCTGGCGACTGTTGACTGGCGGGCAGCTCTGGCGACTGTTGACTGGCGGGCAGCTCTGGCGACTGTTGACTGGCGGGCAGCTCTGGCGACTGTTGACTGGTGAGGTTGGGTTTACGCACTTGAAGCCTGGTGCGTGGTGCTGGTACTGGGCGTACCAGATTGGGAACACGCACCTCCAGGCTAGTGCGGGGAGCTGGCCTGGGGCTCCATTCTTGCCCCGCAAAACTGCCCTTGTGCCCCCCCCAAAAAAAATTCTTGGGGCTGCCTCTCGAATTTCCCAAAGTCTTCCATCGCCCTGGAAACGCGCCTCCTTAACTCGGCCCATGTCCATCCTTCCTCCTCGTTCCTCTGCTGCTTGGTCCTTTGGTGGGAGATTCTGTCACGGCTGTCTTCGTCTTCTGACGATATAGCGAAATCGTCGTCTGAAAATGTAGACCAATACGAAGCGGATGTCGTGTTCATTTTTGAATTTAATTAATCGCTCACGTGAACACTATACAAAAAATCAATAAACAATGACAGTGCAACAGTTTTGCAGGCTATCCTAACGCAGTGCAAAAACAACCACCCACAAACCCCAGTGACAAACAACTCCTACATATATGACTCCCAATCAGGAACAACGATTCCCAGCTGTTCCTGATCAGGAGTCACAAGACACACAGAACATTCAAACACACACACAAGACTGCCACGTCCTGACCCCCAAACTACTACAACAGCTCCATCTGCTGGTCAGGACGTGACAGGAATAGAGCTTAGCACAGGCAAAAAACAGGTTTTCCTCTAGGATTTTACCTGTGCTTAGCCCCATTCCATTTATTTTTCATCCTGAAAAACTCCCCACTCCTTAATGATTTGAAGCATACCCACAACATGATACAGCCACCACTATGCTTGCAAATATGGAGAGTGTTA
The DNA here is from genome assembly GCF_965601325.2 of Salmo salar. Classification (NCBI taxonomy): domain Eukaryota; kingdom Metazoa; phylum Chordata; class Actinopteri; order Salmoniformes; family Salmonidae; genus Salmo; species Salmo salar. The sequence continues at coordinate 42,205,330 of NC_138304.1, read as the reverse complement.
CTCAGTAATGTGTTGTATTGAATTTGTCCCAAACATGACAATAAGTATCCTGGACAAAAAGTGAATTGCTTTGTCACATTTTGAGGAGTATTACTTTAGTGCATTGTTGCAAACATGCATGTTTTGGAATATTTGTATTCTGTACAGGTTTTCTTCTTTTCACTCTGTCAATTAGGTTCTGGAGTAACTAAAGTGTTGTAACTGTTTTAAAGTCAACATTTGCCTCATGGGGCTCCCGAGTGGCGCAACGGTCTAAGGCACTGCATCTCAGTGCTTGAGGCGCCACAACAAACCCTGGTTTGATTCCAGGGTGTATCACAACCTGCTGTGAATGAGAGTCCCATAGAGCGGCGCACAATTGGTTCAGCGTTGTTAGGGTTTGGCCGGGGTAGGATGTCATTGTAAATAAGAATTTGTTCTTAACTGACTTGCCTAGTTAAATAAAAAATGGTAATATCCCTGAGCGGTTTCCTTTTGCTCTGGCAACTGGTTTAGGAAGGGTGCCTGTATCTTTGTAGTGGCTGGGTGTATTGATACACTATCCAAAGTGAAATGAATAACTGCACCATGCTCAAAGGGATATTCAGTCTGCTTTTTTAAATGCCTTTACCCATCTAGCAATAGGTGCCCTTCTTTGTGAAGAATTGGAAAACCTCCCTGTCTTTGTGGATGAATCTGTGTTTGAAATTCACAGCACGACCAAGGGACCTTACAGTAGTCATTCAAAAAATCATGTTAAACACTATTATTGCACAGAGTGAGTCCATTCAACATATTATGCGAATTGTTAAGCACATTTTTAGTCCTGAATTTATTTAGGCTTGCCATAACAAAGGGATTTGAATATTTATTGACCCAAGACATTTCAGCATTTCATTTTTTATTCATTTGTATACATTTCTAAAAACATAATTCCACTTTGACATTATGTGGTATTGTGTGTAGGCCAGTGACAAACAACATCTCAATTTAATACATTTTAAATTCAGGCTGTAACACAACACAATGTGGAAAAAGTCAAGGGGTGTGAATAGTTTCTGAAGACACTGTTTTCAACAGGAAATGTCTCTGCGCTCTTAACAGAATAAGACAACGTCCCTAATAAATCAAATTCTATACAACGCAAGACATTGTATTTAATATATGACTATTAAATAGGCCATCTCAGTTATAAAACATGTTAATAATAACATTGACAGATAAGGTTATTATCACACTACAGCGGCGCACAGTTGGCCCAGCGTCGTTCCGGTTTGGCCAGAGTAGACCTTCATTGTAAATAAGAATTTGTTGTTAACTGACTTGCCTAGTTAAATAAAGGTAAAGCTTTTTTTTTTAACTGTGCACAGCCAGGGGCTCTCCTAGCATAGATCAGTATAGGCAACTCCTTTCGCTTTGTTTGCATCATTCCTTATTATACCACGCCCTCAATTTGACTGCAGCCTCGATGGGAGGATTTCAGGTTATTTGCTGGATATGCAGCAGTATTTACAGGGAGGAATGGAGCTCTGTCAGATCGTCGTCACACATTTCGTGAATCGGTATTTTCTTTGTCGCGAACGGAGATAATTACAACGACCGATTGATTAAGACTACAGACCGCATACCAATGACTATATTTTACCAAGCTGTGGTTTTCAATATTGCTATGCATTCAACTTTCTGAAAAACATAGGGCCTTGTCTATCTATTGCCTCTTTGCCAACCGCAACAATGTATCAGGTTATAAGAGGACTTATACTAACGGACTCCCGATGCTGGGATCCCGACAGTCAAAGGTCATACCAGGACCTGTTCAATAAACTGGACACCAACAAGGATGGGAAGGTGGATGTTGCCGAATTGAGAGCAGGCCTAACCACAATGGGCATATCTTTCCGCAAAGGTGCAGCGCAGGTAAATGCACATGCAATGAAGAGCCATTCTGTTCTATTTCCAAGCAACCTATTCAATTATTATTACACTTAGCTCAATGATTCATTTGGGAGTGGGACATTAGCCTGGGTGCCAGTTCGTTTTCTGCTCTTTTACCAACTCCTTATGGAATTGTCATGCAAAACATTGGCTTTACAATGACAACGGTGTAGGCAAAAGCACAAACAGATCTGGGACCAAGCTAGTGGTACATATGGGTAGCAATTAAATTAACATATGACATTCTCATTCCCTTAGACTATTCATCCATTCACTCATATGTAGGGCATTTTCCTGTAGTATATACATGTGTCCTGTAAATAGAACAGTACTTAGAACTTTATATAAACTATCTAAACTTTAGTCTTCCAAGCAGTTCCTCCCCTGTCACGTGTCATATCCAGGAGAGATAGAGCAGTAGTGTTACAGTGCCTGGGGTTATCAGAGCAGGCATGGGCCTGTATCCACACATTCTCAGAGTAGAAGTGCTGATCTACACTCTTAGATAAAAGGTGCTCTCTAGAACCTAAAAGGGTTCTTCGGCTGTCTCCATAGGAGAACCCTTTGAAGAACCCTTGTTTGTTCCAGGTAGAACCCTTTTGGTATCAAGTAGAACCGTTTTGGGTTCCATGTAGAACCTTTTCCACATAGGGTTCTACCTAGAACCAAAAAGGGGTTTACCTGGAACCGAAAAGGGTTCTCCTATATAGGGACAGCCAAAGAACCCCTTTGGAACCCTTTTTTCTAAGAGTGTAGAATTAGTTTAGCCTTTTAGATCATAATGAATACGACTGTATGGACAGATGGGGCCCTGATCCTAGCTCAGCATTCCTACTCTATGCTTTGTGGATACAGGCCTGGGGCTAGTTTAACTTGCGGGACTCACAGGTCGGTTTCATCGTCAATATGACATCCACAGAATAGTTAATCACTTTCATCACTAGACTTTTCTGTCATCGATCAATGTTGCACTAGTTCTCAGAGAATTAGTCAACGCTGAGAACTAGTGCAACATTGGTCGAAGGAGAGAAAAGGCTACTTCCTCCACAGTACCAGGGAATGAAAACAGATCTTTTGGTATCTGTTACCAGCTACAGTGGAACATCCCCATCCCATTGACTTAGCCATCTCCAGACAGTTTGAAATATTCATTACCATTCAGTATTCAGTCATGTGCACAACATGCTCTTGCAGCTCCACAGTTACATCAACTCTATAACAATACACAGTATAGGAATGTTATACTGTTCCTGTCTTTGTCAGGGTTTCCTGAGTCTTGTGTGATGGGTAACCTTGCAGAGTAGCTTGCTTCATAGGCAATGAAGGGTTAAACGTACTACAGTGAGGCAAATAAAATAACCCTCTCATTTGTGTCTGCACAGAAAATTGTATCGTCCGGTGACAAAAACAAAGATGGAGGGCTTGACTTCAACGAGTTCAACAAATATCTGAAAGAGCATGAGAAGAAACTGCACCTTACGTTCAAGAGCTTGGACAAAAACAACGACGGTATTATCATTTTTAAATGAAACGTTTATTTGAATAGTTTAGAAGAAGAACAGTACATGATGGGACCTGTCATAATGACACAATTCTCATAACAATGTAATAATATCACTGTTATATAGCAACAAGGCATGAGAGAACAGGCATCATACCTATCAGCATTTAGCTACAGAATGTAGTTAAAAAAAACATTGAAATGTCTCCGTCATTTCCTCCAGGGTGCATCGATGCCTCTGAGATTAAGCAGTCCCTTGAAGAGCTGGGCATGGACATCACCCAGGAAGAGGCCCAGACCATCCTTCAAAGGTTTGTCCTCATAAATCACTCATTGCTTGCATTTTGTACTCTAACCCAGGGCTGACAATAAATCGAATTTACATTGAAATCGCAATATTGACATGTGCAATATCCATATTGCAAGAGATCCATATCGCAATATTTGGAAACGCATCTCAGCCGTGGGTAATGTCCGCTTTTATAGTTTACTCCATGTTTTTCTCCTCTTGCAGCTGTTTCCCACACACAACCAGCCCCGCTCCATGTCACTTAAGCAGTGCAGTTCCTCCATGCTGTTAGATTTACTATGCATCTGTTGGGTCAAATGCAGTCAACCGATTGGTCCAAACCACAATGATGCTGCTTTCCACTTTGCTTCTTAATAGAAGTCATTCTATTTACAGTACCAGTCAAAAGTTTGGACACACCTACTTATTCCAGGGATTTCTTTATTTTTACTATTTTCTACATTGTAGAATAATAGTGAATATGTCAAAACTATGAAATAACACATGGAATCATGTAGTAACAAAAAAGTATTAAACAAATCAAAATATAGTTTATATTTGAGATTCTTCAAAGTAGCCACCCTTTGCCTTGTTGACAGCTTTGCACACTCTTGGCATTCTCTCAACCAGCTTCTTAAGTTAGTCACCTGGTATGCATTTCAATTAACAGGTGTGCCTTGTTAATTTGTGGAATTTCTTTCCTTCTTAATGTGTTTGAGCCAATCAGTTGTGTTCTGACAAGGTAGGGGGGTATACAGAAGACAGCTCTATTTGGTAAAAGACCAAGTCCATATTATGGCAAGAACAGCTAAAATAAGCAAAGAGAAATGACAGTCCATCATTACTTTAAGACATGAAGGGCAGTCAATCTGGAAAATTTCAAGAGCTTTGAAAGTTTCTTCAAGTGCAGTTGCAAAAACCATCTCTCTTGAGGACCGCCACAGGAAAGGAAGACCCAGAGTTACCTCTGCTGCAGAGGATAAGTTAATTGGAGTTAACTGCACCTCAGATTTCAGCCCAAATAAATGCTTCACAGAGTTCAAGTAACAGACACATCTCAACATCAACTGTTCAGAGGAGACTGTGTGAATCAGGCCTTCATGGTCGAATTGCTGCAAAGAAACAACTACTAAAGGACACCAATAAGAAGAGACTTTCTTGGGCCAAGAAACACGAGCAATGGACATTAGACTGGTGGAAATCTGTCCTTTGGTCTGATAAGTCCAAATTTGAGATTTTTGGTTCCAACCGCCATGTCTTTGTGAGACGCAGAGTAGGTGAACGGATGTTCTCCGCATGTGTGGTTCCCACCGTGAAGCATGGAGGAGGAGGTGATGGTGTGGGGGTGCTTTGCTGGTGATACTGTCAGTGATATATTTACAATTCAAGGCACTCTTAACCAGTATGGCTACCACAGAACTCTGCAGCGATACGCCATCCCATGGTTTGCGCTTAGTAGGACTATCAGTTGTTTTTCAACAGGACATTTACATTTACGTCATTTAGCAGACGCTCTTATCCAGAGCGACTTAGAAATTGATGCTGCATCAGATGACTTGGCCTCCACAATCACCCGACCTCCACCCAATTGAGATGGTTTGGGATGAGTTGGACCGCAGAGTGAAGGAAAATAAGCCAACAAGTGCTCAGCATATGTGGGAACACCTTCAGGACTGTTGGAAAAGCATTCCTCATGAACCTGGTTGAGAGAGTCCTAAGAGTGTGCAAAGCTGTCATCAAGGCAAAGGGTGGCCCACTTTGAAGAATCTAAAATATATTTGGATTAGTTTTTTTGGTTACTACACTTTTTTGGTTACTACATGATTCCATATTTGTTCTTTCATAGTTTTGATGTCTTCACTATTATTTTACAATGTAGAAAATAGTAAAAATAAAGAAAAACCCTTGAATGAGTCCAAACGTTTGACTGGTACTGTATATTATTCCAACAGTTTACCTAAGTGTTTAGATTGTTATCACACATCAAATTGCAATTAAAATATTTGCCCATATCGTGCAGCCCTACTCTAAGAATTTAGATTCAACTAATCAACTAATCAGAAAACCGTTGATTTGTTGAATCAGTGTTAGTGCTGGGCTGCAACAAAAGTAGTAAAGTTGGCTAAAGCGGATGCAGAATGGCAACCAGGCTACTACTGTTACTATCCTGCTCTTTAACCTCATATCCTGCCTGTGCAGCATGGACATCGATGGTACCATGATGGTGGACTGGAACGAGTGGAGGGATCACTTTCTGTTCAACCCTGCCCATAACCTGAACGAGATCGTACGCTACTGGAAACACTCCACGGTTAGTGGGTCACCCAGTCCTAGTGCATATACACGCCACACACAAACACAGCACACACACATGCACACACACGCACTCACACATCCATCTCTTGAAGGAATGAAGGAACTTGATGGGTGTAAGCAACAATATGGGATAAAAACTCATGTCCAATTTTTCAAATGAATTAAGGGCCATCAATAATTCAGATTGTGATAATGTTTTTGTCTGTCTTTGGGCCTTGTAATGTAAATGCATTGACCAAAAGCCTCACCACAGTGCTCAAATAATAAGACAGATTACCTAAAGCAGCTTCCAGATCAAGCAGTACAGTGAATGTAGGCCTTCTAGAATATTCTCTGTAATAGCCGTTTAACTGTCAAACTGTGTGGAGTACAATGCTGTTTCCACTTTGACTTTTGACTTTAATCAGAAAAATGGACCGTTTCTGCTTATCTCCAGTGGGGGTATCTTGCAAAGTTTATTTCTAGCAAATAGTGAGCGGCTTCCATAACGTACTGTTGAGACTACCTGCTAAAAGGGTGTTACTGTTACTGCTTGTGTCACTGTTTGTGGTGGGATACAGATGTAGTATCTTCATTTGATCACTCTGTTGTTACTGAGAATTCAAATGAGCTTAGTGATTTCCATAAATTCACTGAACACCTACAGTTCTCTCTCTCTCTCTCTCTCTCTCGCTCAAATGCTAATGCAACAAACATAATAAATGTCCTACTACTGCGACATTTAAAGGTACACAAATGTCTCTCAAATGCAGCCATACACATCAACAACCTCTGTTATATATAGTTTAATAACACAATATATATATTGTTCTCCACTATGACATTCAAGTATATCCAAAATGGACCTAAACTAAAGCCTACAGTCGTGGCCAAAAGTTTTGAGAATGACACAAATATTAATTTTCACAAAGTCTGCTGCCTCAGTTTGTATGATGGCAATTTGTATATACTCCAGAATGTTATGAAGAGTGATCAGATGAATTGCAATTAATTGCAAAGTCCCTCTTTGCCATGCAAATGAACTGAATCCCCCAAAAACATTTCCATTGCATTTCAACCCTGCCACAAAAGGACCAGCTAACATCATGTCAGTGATTCACTCATTATCACAGGTGTGTGTTGACGAGGACAAGGCTGGAGATCACTCTGTCATGCTGATTGAGTTTGAATAACAGACTGGAAGCTTCAAAAGGAGGGTGGTGCTTGGAATCATTGTTCTTCCTCTGTCAACCATGGTTACCTGCAAGGAAACACGTGCCGTCATCATTGTTTTGCACAAAAAGGACTTCACAGGCAAGGATATTGCTGCCAGTAAGATCGCACCTAAATCAACCATTTATCAGATCATCAAGAACTTCAAGGAGAGCGGTTCAATTGTTGTGAAGAAGGCTTCAGGGCGCCCAAGAAAGTCCAGCAAGCGCCAGGACCGTCTCCTAAAGTTGATTCAGCTGCGTGATCGGGGCACCACCAGTACAGAGCTTTCTCAGGAATGGCAGCAGGCAGGTGTGAGTGCATCTGCACGCACAGTGAGGCGAAGACTTTTGGAGGATGGCCTGGTGTCAAGAAGGGCAGCAAAGAAGCCACTTCTCTCCAGGAAAAACATCAGGGACAGACTGATATTCTGCAAAAGGTACAGGGATTGGACTGCTGAGGACTGGGGTAAAGCATGTCCGGAGAAGACAAGGTGAGAGCTACCATCAGTCCTGTGTCATGCCAACAGTAAAGCATCCTGAGACCATTCATGTGTGGGGTTGCTTCACAGCCAAGTGAGTGGGCTCACTCACAATTTTGCCTAAGAACACAACCATGAATAAAGAATGGTACCAACACATCCTCCGACAGCAACTTCTCCCAACCATCCAGGAACAGTTTGGTGACGAACAATGCCTTTTCCAGCATGATGGAGCACCTTGCCATAAGGCAAAAATGATAACTAAGTGGCTCGGGGAACAAAACATTGATATTTTGGGTCCATGGTCAGGAAACTCCCGAGACCTTAATCCCATTGGGAACTTGTTTTCAATCCTCAAGAGGCGGGTGGACAAACAAAAACCCACAAATTCTGACAAACTCCAAGCATTGATTATGCAAGAATGGGCTGCCATCAGTCAGGATGTGGCCCAGAAGTTAATTGACAGCATGCCAGGGCGGATTGCAGAGGTCTTGAAAAATCAGGGTCAACACTGCAAACATTGACTCTTTGCATCAACTTCATGTAATTGTCAATAAAAGCCTTTGACACTTATGAAATGCTTGTAATTATACTTCAGTATTCCATAGTAACACCTGACAAAAATATCTAAAGACACTGAGGCAGCAGACTTTGTGAAAATTAATATTTGTGTCATTCTGAAAACTTTTGGCCACGACTGTACTGTAGCCTATCAAAACTAATTTCCTGTTAGAAATTATCACTTATTTTTTTAGAATATTCTAATTGTCCTGCTGCAGGATTATTTTACTCCTTTGACAAAACTGGTCAAATGAAGATACTACATCTGTAGCAGGTGTTGGTAGACAGTTTCAGCACTGTATGAGAAGAGGCCTGCTGGTTGGGGAGGTAGCAATCTGGTTAGGCCTTGGCACTGTATTGACCACATCTGTTACTTACTATAGCTCGAAGGTTATCTTATGGGCAATCTGATGAAGAATGGGAAGTTGGAACAACATGGAAGACTGACTGAACAGTTTACTATAAGAATTATTACAAGAATACATTTATTGATTATACAGAATTCCTGTCCCAGCTGTTTGGCACCTGTTCAAGCTAATATATTTTATTCACCAGGTGCTGGACATAGGAGAGAGCATTGCCATCCCTGATGAGTTCACTGAGGAGGAGAAGACCTCGGGAGGCTGGTGGAAACAGCTGGCTGCCGGGGCGATGGCCGGGGCGGTTTCTCGTACAGGCACCGCCCCCCTGGACAGGGTGAAGGTCTTCATGCAGGTAGAGCACCGGAAAGGTTGTCACAGTCTGACCACTCTATGGAGGCCGAAAGTAGACCGCTTTATATGATTTAACTTCTAACTATATCCCTTATCACAAACCTTACACGTTTTGTTTGAGTTTTTCTCTTGTAAAGTTTTTGAGGCCTACAACCCCTTACAAAGTGAAGTGTTGGAGACATAGTGAAAAGCACTACAGGAATGCTACCTATCCATCAGTATTGTGTAATCTACAACGCATGTGGTTGTGTTTCAGGTCCACTCCTCCAAGTCCAACCGGATCACCCTGTTGGGAGGATTCAAACAGATGATTAAGGAAGGGGGCGTGGCCTCACTATGGCGAGGGAACGGGATCAACGTGTTAAAGATCGCCCCTGAGACCGCTATCAAATTCATGGCCTACGAACAGGTTGGACACTGTTTCATATCTTCACTTTAATAGAGGTAGACAAAAAGAGGTAGACCTAGAGAGAAAGACATAGTGACATATGGAAAGCAGGAAGAAATTAAATCAAATGATAAAAAGGAAAGGAAACATGAATGAGAGAGGAAGACAGACAGCGAGAGGGAAGACAGACGGACAGAGGGAAGACAGACGGACAGAGGGAAGACAGACGGACAGAGGGAAGACAGACGGACAGAGGGAAGACAGACGGACAGAGCGAGAGAGAGAGGGAAGACAGACGGACAGAGCGAGAGAGAGGGAAGACAGACGGACAGAGCGAGAGAGAGAGAGAGGGAAGACAGACGGACAGAGCGAGAGAGGGAGAGAGAGAAGACATACGGACAGAGGGAGAGAGGGAAGACAGACGGACAGAGCGAGAGAGGGAGAGAGGGAAGACAGACGGACAGAGCGAGAGAGGGAGAGAGGGAAGACAGACGGACAGAGAGAGAGAGAGGGAAGACAGACGGACAGAGCGAGAGAGAGGGAAGACAGATGGACAGAGCGAGAGAGAGAGGGAAGACAGAGAGACAGAGAGCGAGAGAGAGAAGGAAGACAGACGGACAGAGCGAGAGAGAGAGAGAGAGGGAAGACAGACGGACAGAGCGAGAGAGAGAGGGGGAAGACAGACGGACAGAGCGAGAGAGAGAGGGGGAAGACAGACGGACAGAGCGAGAGAGAGAGAGGGGGAAGACAGACGGACAGAGCGAGAGAGAGAGAGGGGGAAGACAGACGGACAGAGCGAGAGAGAGAGAGGGGGAAGACAGACAGACGGACAGAGCGAGAGAGAGAGAGAGGGAAGACAGACGGACAGAGTGAGAGAGAGAGAGAGAGGGAAGACAGACGGACAGAGCGAGAGAGAGAGAGAGAGGGAAGACAGATGGACAGAGCGAAAGAGAGAGAGAGAGGGAAGACAGACGGACAGAGCGAGAGAGAGAGAGGGAGAGAGAGAGAGGGAAGACAGATGGACAGAGCGAGAGAGAGAGAGAGACGGAAGACAGACGGACAGAGCGAGAGAGAGAGAGAGGGAAGACAGACGGACAGAGCGAGAGAGGGAAGACAGACGGACAGAGCGAGAGAGAGAGAGAGGGAAGACAGACGGACAGAGCGAGAGAGAGAGAGGGAAGACAGACGGACAGAGCGAGAGAGAGAGAGGGAAGACATACGGACAGAGACAGACAGAGAAAGAGAGGGAAGGCAGCCAGAGCGAGAGAGGGAAGACGGACAGAGACGGGGAGGGAAGACGGACAGGGAAGATGGACAGAGACAGACGGAGAGGGAAGGCGGACAGACAGAGACGGGGAGGGAAGACGGACAGAGACAGAGAGGGAGGACGGACAGAGCGAGAGAGGGAAGGCGGACAGAGACGGGGAGGGAAGACGGACAGAGACAGAGAGGGAGGACGGACAGAGCGAGAGAGGGAAGGCGGACAGAGCGAGAGAGGGAAGGCGGACAGAGCGAGAGAGGGAAGGCGGACAGAGACGGGGAGGGAAGGCGGACAGAGACGGGGAGGGAAGACGGACAGAGACGGGGAGGGAAGACGGACAGAGACGGGGAGGGAAGACGGACAGAGACGGGGAGGGAAGACGGACAGAGCGGGAGAGGGAAGGCGGACAGAGACAGAGAGGGAAGGCGGACAGAGCGAGAGAGGGAAGGCGGACAGAGCGAGAGAGGGAAGGCGGACAGAGCGAGAGAGGGAAGGCGGACAGAGCGAGAGAGGGAAGACGGACAGAGACGGGGAGGGAAGACGGACAGAGCGGGAGAGGGAAGGCGGACAGAGCGAGAGAGGGAAGGCGGACAGAGACGGGGAGGGAAGACGGACAGAGCGGGAGAGGGAAGACGGACAGAGCGAGAGAGGGAAGACGGACAGAGCGAGAGAGGGAAGGCGGACAGAGCGGGAGAGGGAAGGCGGACAGAGCGAGAGAGGGAAGACGGACAGAGCGAGAGAGGGAAGGCGGACAGAGCGGGAGAGGGAAGGCGGACAGAGCGAGAGAGGGAAGACGGACAGAGACGGGGAGGGAAGACGGACAGAGCGGGAGAGGGAAGACGGACAGAGCGAGAGAGGGAAGACGGACAGAGACGGGGAGGGAAGACGGACAGAGCGGGAGAGGGAAGACGGACAGAGCGAGAGAGGGAAGACGGACAGAGCGAGAGAGGGAAGGCGGACAGAGCGGGAGAGGGAAGGCGGACAGAGCGAGAGAGGGAAGACGGACAGAGCGAGAGAGGGAAGGCGGACAGAGACGGGGAGGGAAGACGGACAGAGCGGGAGAGGGAAGACGGACAGAGCGAGAGAGGGAAGACGGACAGAGCGAGAGAGGGAAGGCGGACAGAGCGGGAGAGGGAAGGCGGACAGAGCGAGAGAGGGAAGACGGACAGAGCGAGAGAGGGAAGGCGGACAGAGCGAGAGAGGGAAGGCGGACAGAGACGGGGAGGGAAGACGGACAGAGCGGGAGAGGGAAGACGGACAGAGCGAGAGAGGGAAGACGGACAGAGCGAGAGAGGGAAGGCGGACAGAGACGGGGAGGGAAGACGGACAGAGCGGGAGAGGGAAGACGGACAGAGCGAGAGAGGGAAGGCGGACAGAGCGGGAGAGGGAAGGCGGACAGAGCGAGAGAGGGAAGGCGGACAGAGCGAGAGAGGGAAGGCGGACAGAGCGAGAGAGGGAAGGCGGACAGAGCGAGAGAGGGAAGGCGGACAGAGCGAGAGAGGGAAGGCGGACAGAGCGAGAGAGGGAAGGCGGACAGAGCGAGAGAGGGAAGGCGGACAGAGCGAGAGAGGGAAGGCGGACAGAGAAAGAGAGGGAAGACAGCCAAAGAAAGAGAGGGAGGATGGACAGAGCGAGAGAGGGAAGACGGACAGAGAAAGAGAGGGAAGACGGACAGAGAAAGAGAGGGAAGGTGGAAGAAAGGGTAAATGTTGTAATAGTATCTCTGTGTTGTCTTCATGACGTATCTCTCTCCTGTCAGTATAAGATGCTGCTGACACCAGAGGGAGGGAAGGTCCAGACCTACCAGAGGTTCATGGCTGGCTCTCTGGCAGGAGCCACGGCCCAGTCGTCCATCTACCCCATGGAGGTGAGACCACCCACTGTCACCTCCCAGTGTCACTTTCAAACTATTGGGACCGTGACACATTTTTTTGTTGTCATTTTGGCTCTGTACTCCAGCACTTTGGATTTGAAATGATATAATGATTGAGGTTAAAGGGCAGACTGTCAGCTTTAATTTGAGGGTATTTTCATCCATATCTGGGGAACCGTTTAGAACCGTACAGCACTTTTTAGGGGACCTAAAGTATTGGAACTAATTCACTTGTATGTGTATTAAAGTAGTAAAAATGTAAGTATTTGGTCCCGTATTCATAGCATGCAATGACTAGATCAAGCTTGTGGCTCTACACATTTGTTTTGGTTGTGTCATTATTCATGATTCATTCAGGATTATCCGTAATCATGGTAGCATCCACATTAATGTAGAAGTGTTTAGAAACATATTATATTCTTATTTACAATAAAAGTGACTCCAAAATGACACAATACATTATTTACCATTCATTTCTATTGGGCACAAAATAATCTGAAACACAACCAAAACAAACAGCAAATGCATCCAACAAGTTTGTAGAGTCCCAAGCTTGATGTAATCATTGCGTGCTAGGAATATGGGATCAAATACTACACTTATGACTACTTTAATACACATATAAGTGAATTTGTCCCAATACTTTTGGTCCCCTAAAATGAGGTGACTATGATAAAAATACCCTAAAATTAAAGCTGACAGAGTTTAAAAAAAAGTGAATTTATGTTATTAAGTAGTAGAAGGTTTTATTAGTCAAATATTTATTTCAGTGCTGCTGGAGAGCTTTGACAGTAAATAGGTGAATTTTGTATATCCCATGTTTTTCGTCTTCCATCAATAAAGTAGTAGCAGATACATTTTGATTGTCATGTATAACCTCAGTCATTGTATCATTTCAAATCCAAAGTGCTGGAGTACAGAGTCAAAACAATAACAAAAATGGTCACTGTCCCAATACTTTTGAAGTTCACTGTATCTTGAACGTAAAAGTTGAAACAAGAGTCCAATTCTTTGTGTTGTTACTATGTATTCATGACAAATAAGCTACCTAAAAAGGCTCAAACTTCTGTCCCGCTAGATACTGGCATTAGATGGAACACCATTCATTTTGGCTTCTCGTAAAGCAGTGCATTTACATGGTTACTCACCCATTTGTAGTCTAAATAAAATTAGACACTTATGTTTTATCTACCCTCTCTCTCTCTCTCTCTCTTTCTCTTTCTTTCTCTTTCTTTCTCGCTCTTTCTCTCTCTCTTTCTCTTTCTCCCTCTCTCTATCTCTCTCTGTTTCCTCTTCTTAGGTCATGAAGACCAGACTGACTCTGGGGAAAACTGGCCAGTATAATGGAATGTTTGACTGTGCCAAGAAGATTCTGCAGAAAGAGGGCATCAAAGCCTTTTATAAAGGCTACACTCCCAACATGATAGGCATCATTCCCTATGCTGGCATCGACCTAGCTGTTTACGAGGTCTGCAGGTTGACGATTCATATCACTGAGTCAATGCTATTCCACATTACAGTAACACAATGATTTACAGTTCACTGACATGTATTACTGAAACAGATAATTCCATAATCTTGGAAGTTTTTCAGGACTCAAGAATTCAATCCAGTGAATCCAGTGAATTGCATTTATCTAAATGAGGGAAGGCTGACAACATTAATGTGACGACTGTCTGAACACAGATTTCCTGTGGTGGCAGCCACATCCCTAAATGATCCTTGTCGATTACCCCGCCCTGTGTTTATGTACCCTAGAGCCTGAAGAATGCCTGGTTGACCAGCTACGCCAAAGACACGGCCAACCCTGGCATCCTGGTGCTGTTAGGCTGTGGCACCATATCCAGCACGTGTGGCCAGTTGGCCAGCTACCCCCTCGCCCTGCTCCGCACACGCATGCAGGCACAAGGTAATACATGACAATCAAAAGGCATCTGTTACTACTTTATTGATTGGAGACAAAAAACATGAGACATACAAAAATCACCTATTTACTGTCAAAGCTCTCCAGCAGCACTGAAATAATTATTTGATGAATAAAACCTTCTGCTACTTAATCATGTAATACATGTTTTTACTCTATGGTAAAACAGAGAGATCACCTGATTGCCATGAGAGAGAAACTAAGTGTAGACCTGAGGTAGTGAGTGTGAACAGACCAACCTATTATTTGACTCCTGTGTCCTTTCTTTCACTATCTGTTTCACAGCAACTCTGGATGCATCAGACAAGTCCACCATGAGTGGGCTAGTGAAGGGGATCCTGGCTAACGAGGGGTTCTTTGGACTCTACCGGGGTATCCTGCCCAACTTCATGAAAGTCATTCCTGCTGTGAGCATCAGCTATGTGGTCTACGAATACATGAAGACCGGCCTGGGGATCTGTAAATGAGGAATGATCCATCTCCGAATGATGCAGGGATGGTGAAATAGGTTGTTAGATCGTTAGATCTTTTAGACAGTCAACCAGATTTGTGTTGCACATAGACTTCTATGTTCTCGTGTAGCCAAACATTGAGATCACGTTCATTCTGCGAGTCTCGCAAGGAGAAGCTAAGGCTAGTTCCAACTGGGCCATATCAGTAAACTCCAAAATGACGTTCATCCCTTTAACGCACAGAGATATGAGACATATCCAACACACAAGATGGTGCAATATAACTGAGAAGAACGGCATTATGGGTCTTACACTGTATAGGGGGAAAGGAGAAGGTATTCAGGTGAACACTGTTGAGAGCTTTGTCTAAAATATTTTCTGTTCTTCTGTAATATGAAGTACTCCATACGCACGTAAGAGATTATATTATTATTTAAGTGTGCCTTACCCTCAGTTAAATATCATAATTGTATATTTTATTTGGTTGGTTTTTATTGATGTTTTTACACTTTCAGTGTAATTTGCGACAGCCTCAATGCTGTTTTCCATGTGTTTTTCCCATATGTATTTCCATTGTTGTTCTTGACTGTTAAGCTGTATCCCTAGCAAAATAGTTATAGTTACAAACTTGCATGCAAATATTGCCTCTCAATCATGAATGGAGCTCATGGAAAGTCTTAAAAACAGAAATGCAATCTGTTAATACTGGAATTCAGAATAATCCCACCCGTGTCTCACACACACACACACACACAAACACATACACACGTGCATGCCATGCACGCAGTTAACATTTAGAGTTAGGCCAATTGTTATTATGTTGCCTCAATGTCTTAATTCTGTTTGAGTATGTAATACTGTTATACCTGAATCCATTGACATTGTGAGCGATGTATGAATGTTCTCACTGAGCTCACAAAGCTTAGACTGAAAGAAAAGCAATGCATGTGTTATGGGTCAATACAAGTGTTTACAGACAGTTGTCATAAGAATCAATGTTAACAATGGAAAGGATTGGAGTGCCCCCATTGTAAAGGCTAATCCTCTATCTCAATGCTGTGTGCATGGCGCCATCTACAGGGCTTACAACAAACGCAGTGCAAGTTTGTGAATGCTGTGTCCGCAAATGATGAAAATGAAATTTATCATTTCTAGATGATTCAAACTTATTTTGACTTAATCGATCGAACGCGATGAATCTGTTTAAAATAAAACAACAGAAACAGTGCTCCCAGAACTTTTATTTCTAGGCTATGGAGCTGAGGAGGACTACTACTACAACAAATGCTAAGTGGATGTTAATCATGTTCTTTCAAGAAAAAAAGTATTTTCAGAGAAGAAGGTATTAACGACTGTCTTTCACATGCCAATGATGCCATCTACGATTTCTTAACACATTTAGCAATGCCTTGTGCATTTTGTTTTATTTAAACGTATGCTTCTCACCTAATATACAGTGTTAGGCTAATCCAACTTCCATATAACATCAACCCAAAACACAATTTTGACAAAATAATCAAAATAAATGTCTAACTTATAACTGGAATTGTAACCCAATGCCTTGTCTTGAATTTCCTCTGCCCCTCAGTCCTATTCCCACTCCCCAAGAAGCAGGCCAGTGATGACCCCAGTCGTTCCTATAGCTCCAGGGGAGCTGCAGATGGAGTCCCCTGGGACCAGTGATGATGAGGAGGCCACAGGCTGGAAGGAGATGGTCTCCAGCGTCAGGGAGCGCCATGAGCAAGCTAGAGCCATGGAGGACACATTTACTGAGAAGTTCCACCCCGTCGCAGAGGATCTCAAAGAGATGATGGTAGTGGTCTCCAACCCTGATCCTTGTTCCAACCCAGCAACAAAAGATTCTACTAATCATCAAGACCTTGATTAGCTGAATCAGGTCATGGTTGGGCTGGAATGAAACGCTGCACACTCTATGGCTCTCCAGGACCCGGGTGGGTGTCCAGGTGGGTGTCCACGTAAAACCTTCCACTAGAGGGTGGTAGCTAGTTTGGCAGTGTAGATATTTGTGTTAATACCCTGAGCCTCTGAGGATATAATTAAGCAATAAGGCCTGAGGAGTGTGGTATATGTCCAATAAGCTTTATATGACAAAACAATACTTTTTACTATTCTAATTATGTTAGTAACCAGTTTATAATAGCAATAAGTCACCTCAGAGGTTTGTGGTATATGGGCAATATACCACGGCTAAGGGCTGTTCTTAGGCACGACGCAACACGAAGTACTGGATACAACCCTTAGCCGTTTTATATTGGCCATATACCACAAAACCCCCAGGTGCCTTATTGATGTTATAAACTGGTTATCAATGTAATTAGAACAGTAAAAATAATTGTTTTGGGTCAAACCGTGGTATACGGTCTGATATACTACCACAACTTGGTGCAATCAAGGGAGAAAAGTAGCACATCACAGTTCTGTAGCTCATGTAGGGTTCTGATATAAAACATATTATAAACGTGGGTGGTTCAAACCCTGAATGCTGATTGGCTGAAAGCATTCAGGGCTGCAGAACTGTGACGTGCTACTTTCCCCCCTTGACTGTACCATCCTTCCAGTCTGCCAATGAGGATGAGTCCTTCCTGGCCTGTACAAAATCAGATGAGGCCATGAGGCGAGACTGGTCGAGACATATGATGACAGCCGGAGAGGCCAGTGGTGACATCTTCATCAGCGTCAGCATCACCAACCATCTATGGGGTTGTTAAGGGGAGCAGTGAGTTCAAAACTGATGTGTCAGCAGATGATGTCATAAAGAGCAAAAAGTCCAAGAGTAAAAATCAGGCATTCACAATATCAGCAAGGCTCTGACTGGACTGCTGGTTCGTAAGCTTTGATTGTTGTTTTTGTGTACTGCTTTTAACAGCCTTGTGATTTTCTGTGTCTGGTGGTATGAAACCTCAAATGTATGTGAAATAGGTATTGTTAGAAGAAATAAGCTCAGTTGGTAGAGCATGGTGCTTGTTACCCCAGGGTAGTGGGTTTGATTCCCTGGACCACCCATATGTTAAATGTATGCAGGCATGACTGTATGTTGCTTTGGATAAAAGTGTCTGCTAAATGGCATATATAATTCTATGATATAACCACACAAGTTTTCCATCAGTGCTAAGCTTCTGCTGGTCTACTGTACAGTATTCTCTAAAATACATCACAATACTGTTGATTAAGTCACTTTATAGTAAGTTCCTAATTGGGAATATTTAGTTAAATGAAATAATGAATGATTCATGTCTCTTTCATTTTTACATTTTACATTTTAGTCATTTAGCAGACGCTCTTATCCAGATCGACTTACAGTAGTGAATGCATACATACACACAAACACCATGCTCTACCAACTGAGCCACACGGGACCTATTTTTCATGACACTCCTGAAGCACACAAAGGATGATCATACTGGAGATGGACCAATTGCTGCGACTCACTCGACATGGCCATGTTTCCTGCACATCCACTCAGTAACTAGCGTTTTCTCAGTAGTTGACGTAAAAAGTCCGAAATACAACCATTTTACTGACTGTGGGTGATGTTTATTAGTCTATTTTTTTCTATAAATGACACAAATGAAAATGAAACGTTTATATTGATAAAATATCAAGTGGCCGTAAAGCACTTCATATGTGTGTTGCTGGTTAACGATATATGCTAATTCCAGTTCTAATTCCAGTTCTATCTGATCTTGGGTTAGGCGTTTCACTATTTCTGTTCATGAAACAGGTTTATCTATTTTTCCCAATGACTGCATAGTTTGTCCTGGTGGGGATCCGTAGTTGGCGGATAAGCATCGTGAAGAAGAATGTTGATGTTGTCAAAGTTGAAGAGGAGGACTCAGTGTTAATAAACAAACTTCAAATCGTGTCATTTGGTGAGTAACTGTCCCATACAGAACCGATTGATCAACATGGCATGTCACGATGTTAGCATTGTCACTTGTTGGCATTTCACAATCACACCCTAAGTATAGCCCACGATAGGTATTGAGGCAGCTAAAAATATTCCCTGCGGCGGTCAGGGGGAGCGATTTATGCTAGCTAACGTAAGCATGCTAGCTAACTGCTAAGCGAACTAACTGTAGCCTTTGCCTTGTTCAATTCTGTATTCTGATCTAGACTATAGTCATGCCAGATTGCTTGGTCGTTGAAGTTTGTTTCTTCGTGCTCGTGGAGCAGCACATCCATGACAGACTTGTTGATTGTCAGGAGTGGGCTAGCCAGCTTGTGGTGGGCCGAGCAGAGCACTTCCATTTCTGGTAACAAGTCAGCTGTATAGATAGCTAGCTCAACATGACTAACTTTAGCTAGCTAAGTACAGTCAATATTCAGCTATGTTGCCAATGTCAGCAACTGTACACATTGATCATAGATTTGCTGGAAATTCTGTATAGCTAGCTAGCTAGCTAGCTAGCTAACATTAGCTAGTTATGCAGATGACAAGGCTAAACATATATCCAGTCCCCCTTGGTCTCTCTGCATCGAGCATCCTGTGTTTTCTTTTGTATTTCTGTTAACTTTTGTTGTTGACCTTATCTAACTAATCTGAAATATGCAAGTAATGTTCAGAGGTTGGTTTGGGTGGCAAGTTATGTCTTGTTGTTTGTAAGATGGTGATGATGACTGTGTGTTTTCTTTCAGCTTGTCCTGGCAGGAAACTTAGTAAAGGATCATGGGTAACACAGGCGACCGGATGTCCGGAGACCGCCATGGCGCCAAGGCCCATCGCTCTGACAGCAGAGACAAAGACCACGAGCCCAGCAAGATGGTGGACAGCACTGATGACCCTAACATCTTCAACACACACGGTCTGGGGTCCTCCAAGGTACCTCTGCTCTGGAACATAGGATATTTGGGGGCAGGGGTGTAAAGACCATCACACTAAACAGTTGCATCAACAACAGATACAGGGGGGGGGTACATTTCCGGGTCAGATTAAGAAGATGGGAAGAGAGGTAGAAGCCATATTAGCCAAGTGAGATAAACTCTGGCTCTTTCTCAATTCATCTTTATCGATTCCTCTCTCCTCGCCTCCTCAAAACCCACTGGAGAAGAAGGTCCAATGTGAGGGACCTTGGACTTTTTCTTCCAAGGAGGCAAGGAGATAATATGCGAGGAATCACAAAAAGAGTAGAGCCCCTGTCATTCCCACATTGTGATTTAAACTGAGTTTCTTTTCTCCCGTAAGGTGTCGGACAAGGAGGAGCCCGACCTGGATGACCTGGTGAAGACCGGGCCTCAGTCCAGACCCACGGTCATTCGCTGGGCCGGAGGAGGGAAGGAGGTCTACATCGCTGGCTCCTTTAACAACTGGGGCAACAAGATCCACCTCAATAAGAGGTAGGGGAGGGGAGGGGAGAGGCCCTGGCCTGCATACTGTATTGCTGTTTAACTATGTTATTAGTGACAACATTTTGACACAGTTAATAGTGCATTAACAGTGTATTAACACAGTATTTCTTCGCCAAGCCACAATGACTTTGTTGCGATCCTGGACTTGCCAGAGGGAGAGCACCAGTACAAGTTCTTTGTGGACGGACAATGGGTCCATGACCCCTCAGAGGTAAACCCTACATATGGCTCTGGCCTAAACTAGACAACTTGATTGATATACTAAGTTTTGCCTGTTAAAAAAAAAAACATATACACACAGTACATCCATTTTAAACGTGACAGGGATAGCGCAATAAAGTCAGTGATTTATTTCCATTTATGATGACATTTTTATTTTATTTTAAGCCTAATCTGAACATATAAAGGTTTAATAATATATTTCAAATACAACAGTGCAGCTATTTTCAGACGTGTTTTGGTGATCCATCCACACTGTTTATTTGTTATTAACCCCATATTAACCCTGCTATAACACTCCCTCCTGCAGCCAGTGGTGACCAGCCAATTAGGCACCATCAACAACCTGATTGAGGTGAAGCAGTCAGACTTTGAGGTGTTTGATGCTCTGCAGGTGGACTCTCTGGAGTCCACTGACACCTCAGGTCAGTAGAGGCTCTAATCGTCTGTTGTCCCTTTGCATTAAGCTGGCATAGCCTTATCTGTATGTGATTGGATAAGAGAAGGCAGGGTTTTCATCCTCTGTTGTCCCTTTGGGTTAAGCATAGCCTTGTACTGACCAAGAGGTGCCAACTTAAGGTCATGCAAGTTTGGGCCAAGTTTCCTTCCTCATGGTAATCACTGATCTGTACATGATTGGGTAAGAGAAGGCAGGTTTTCCATCCTATCACCATTCAAGCCTTTTCAGATCAGTGATTACTTCAAGGAAGGATGTAATATTTAATCCTGATCAGGTGTTTAGGATAAGTTATGTAAGTTGATGAAAACCCAAGAAATCAGTCACCATTTGAGAGTATATGAATGACATGCTGTGTGTGTGTGTCATTGTGTGTCCTTAGACCTGTCCAGTTCCCCTCCAGGTCCCTATGGACAGGAGCAGTACATGTTCAGGCCTGAGGAACGCTCCAAAGCCCCACCCATCCTCCCCCCACACCTCCTCCAGGTCATCCTCAACAAGGACACTAACATCTCTGTGAGTTTCTTTCCGTTTCAGTCTCTCTCTCTCTCTCAATTATTCATTTACATTTGCTTTATTGGCATGATGTAACAATGTACATATTGCCAAAGATTACTTTGGAGATTTACAATATTAACATAATTAAAATAATAATAATCAATATTGTCAACAGGACAACAGTACGAGAATAATCAAGGGTCAAAATAACCATACATTCAACAATAACAATGGCATAGAGGACATGTGCATGTTAGTAGGTCTGTCAGACACTGTCCCTCATCTTCTGTCAGGCAGCAATGTAATGCGCTGCCAACCCACAGCTCTCTGCGTCCTCCCCCAACAGGACGGGTAGCCTATCCTCATCAGAGAGGTCTTTGAAACCTTGAATAAGGGTTTCAAATTTGGGGAAATCACACTGTCTAATTGTTTTATATTTTTTTAACATTTTGTCAGGAAATTTAGCTCTGTCTCAGGTTCTGCTGTGGTGCAGTGGTTGCACAGCCTTTCATCTACAGGGAGCCAGGTTTTCCTGTGTCTATCCTTCTTAATGACAAGGCGGTGCTCACTGAGCCTGTACTTTCTCAAGGGTTTTCTAAGGTTTTGATCAGTAACCACGGTCAAATAGTTTGCCACGGTGTACTGTCGATTGTGCTCCCCAATAAGCAGTGGTGGAAAAAGTACCCAATTTTCATACTTGAGTAAGAGTAAAGATACCTTAATAGAAAATGACTCAAGTAAAAGTGAAAGTCACCCAGTAAAATACTACTTG
Organism: Salmo salar; assembly: GCF_965601325.2. Lineage (NCBI taxonomy): Eukaryota > Metazoa > Chordata > Actinopteri > Salmoniformes > Salmonidae > Salmo > Salmo salar. Next base: position 42,183,153 of record NC_138304.1, on the reverse strand, counting down.
AGTAAAAGTCTAAAAGTATTTGGTTTTAAATATACTTAAGTATCAAAAGTAAATGTAATTGCTAAAATATACTTAAGTATCAAAAGTAAATGTATAAATCATTTCACATTCCTTATATTAAGCAAACCAGACGGCACAATCTTGATTTATTTTTAATTTACGGATAGCCAGGGGCACACTCCAACACTCATACGTCATTTACAAACCAAACACGTATGTTTAGAGAGTCCGCCAGATCAGTGGCAGTAGGGGATGACCAGGGATGTTCTCTTGTTTAAAGTATTTTTACTTAAGTATTTTACGCCACTGTCAATAAGTAATGCAGTTTTGTTTTGACAGTGTTGTAATTTGGTTTATTCTGATTCATTGGATTTTCTGAGGCTTCAGTGTGTTAGTAGAACTCAGCCCCAGGACCAGCTAGATGAGGGGACTCTGTTCTTTGCTCTCTCTCTCTCTCTCTCTCTCTCTCTCTCTCTCTCTCGCTCTCTCGCTCTCTCGCTCTCTCCTCTCTCCTCTCTCCTCTCTTCTCTCTTCTCTCTCCTCTCTCCTCTCTTCTCTCTTCACTCTCGCTCTCTCTCATTCAATTTCACTTTAAGGCCTTTATTGGCTTGGGAAACATATGTTAACATTGCCAAAGCAAGTGATAATAAACAAAAGTAAAATAAACAATACAAATTAACAGTAAACATTACAATCACAAAAATTCCAAAAGAATAAATACATTTCAAATGTCATAATATGTGCGAATAGTTAAAGTACAAAAGGGAAAATAAATAAACATAAATATGGGTTGTATTTACAATGGTGTTTGTTCTTCACTGGTTGCCCTTTTCTTGTGGCAACAGGTCACACATCTTGCTGCTGTAATGGCACACTGTGGTATTTCATCCAATAGATATGGGAGTTTATCAAAATTGGGTTTGTTTAATACTGTCATACATTTGGCAGGAGGTTAGGAAGTGCAGCTCAGTTTCCACCTTATTTTGTGAGCAGTGTGCACATAGCCTGTCTTCTCTTGAGAGCCAGGTCTGCCTACGGCGGCCTTTCTCAATAGCGCCAGGACCAGCTTGCTTAGGGGACTCTTCTCCAGGTTCATCTCTCTGTAGGTGATGACTTTGTTATTGAAGGTTTCGGAATCGATTCCTTTTAGGTGGTTGTAGAATTTAACGGCTCTTTTCTGGATTTTTATAATTAGCGGGTATTGGCCTAATTCTGCTCTGCATGCATTATTTGGTGTTTTACGTTGTACACAAAGAATATTTTTGCTAAATGTTTGTCCCATTTTGTGAATTGTTGGTTGGTGAGCAAACCCCAGACCTCATAACCATAAAGGGCAATGGGTTCCATAACTGATTCAAGTATTTTTAGCCAGATCCTAATTGGTAAGTTGAATTTTATGTTCATTTTGATGGCATAGAAGGCCCTTCTTGCCTTGTCTCTGAGATCGTCCACAGCTTTGTTGAAGTTACCTGTGGTGCTGATGTTTAGGCCGAGGTATGTATAGTTTTTTGTGTGCTCTAGGGCAACGATGTCTAGATGGAATTTGTAGTTGTGGTCCTGGCAACTGGACCTTTTTTGGAACACCATTATTTTTGTCTTACTGAGATTTACTGTCAGGGCCCAGGTCTGACAGTATCTGTGCAGAAGATCTAGGTGCTGCTGTAGGCCCTCCTTGGTTGTGGACAGAAGCACCAGAACATCAGCAAACAGTAGACATTCAGATTCTAGCAGGGTGAGGCCGGATGCTGCAGACTATTCAAGTGCCCTCGCCAATTTGTTGATATACTTGTTGACGAGGGTGAGGCTTAAGCTGCATCCTTGTCTCATCCCACGGCCCTGTGTGTCATGACACTAGCCAAGACCCAAATGCAGACACAGGAGCCAGATGGTTGGAGTTTAAGATGTTTAATATATCCAAAGGGAATAGGCAAGAGAATGGTCATGGACAGTCAAAAGGTCATAACCAGATCAGAGTCCAGGAGGTACAGAGTGGCAGGCAGGCTCGAGGTCAGGACAGGCAGAATGGTCAGGCAGGCGGGTACAGAGTCCAGAACAGGCAAGGGTCAAAACCGGGAGGACTAGAAAAAGGAGAAAAGGCAAAGCAGGAAAATGGGAAAAACACTGGTAGGCTAGGACATACAAGACGAACTGGCACAGAGAGACAGGAAACACAGGGATAAATACACTGGGGAAAACAAGCAACACCTGGAGGGAGTGGAGACAATAATGAGGACAGGTGAAACAGATCAGGGCGTGACAGTGGAAAGAAATGTGTGTCTTTTTGCCAATTTTAACCGCACACTTGTTGTTTGTGTACATGGATTTTATAATGTTGTATGTTTTTCCCTCAATACCACTTTCCATCCAATTTGTAAGTCGCTCTGGATAAGAGCGTCTGCTAAATGACTTAAATGTAAATGTAAATGTAAATTTCTATAGCAGACCCTCATGCCAAACTGAGTCAAATACTTTTTTGAAATCAACAAAGCATGAGAAGACTTTGCCTTTGTTTTGGTTTGTTTGTTTGTCCAGTTAGGGTGCGCAGGGTGAATACGTGGTCTGTCATACGGTAATTTGGTAAAAAGCCAATTTTACATTTGCTCAGTTACATTGTTTTCACTGAGGAAATGTACACGTCTGCTGTTATTGATAATGCAGAGGGTTTTCCCAAGGTTGCTGTTGACACGTATCCCACTGTAGTTATTGGGGGTCAAATGAGTCTCCGCTTTTGTGGATTGGGGTGATCAGTCGTTGGTTTCAAATATTGGGGAAGATGCCAGAGCCAAAAATGATGTTAAACAATTTATGTAAAGCCAATTGGAATTTGTGGTCTGTATAATTTAGGATACCATCAACACCACAGGCCTTTTTGGGTTGGAGGGATTGTATTTTGTCCTGTAGTTCATTCAATGTAATTGGAGAATCCAGTGGTTTCAGGTAGTCTTTAATAGTTGATTCTAAGATTTGTATTTCATCATGTATATGTTTTTGTTGTTTGTTCTTTGTTATAGAACCAAAAAGATTGGAGAAGTGGTTAATCCATACATCTCTGTTTTGGATACATAACTCTTCGTGTTGTTGTTTGTTTAGTGTTTTCCAATTTTCCCAGAAGTGGTTAGAGTCTATGGATTCTTCAATTACATTGAGCTGATTTCTGACTTGCTGTTCCTTCTTTTTCCGTAGTGTATTTCTGTATTGTTTTAGTGATTCACCATAGTGAAGGCGTAGGCTCAGGTTTTCTGGGTCTCCATGTTTTTGGTTGGATAGGTTTCTCAGTTTCTTTCTTAGGTTTTTGCATTCTTCATCAAACCATTTGTCATTGTTGTTAATTTTCTTCGGTTTTCTGTTTTACATTTTTTAGATTTGATAGGGAAGCTGAGAGGTCAAATATACTGTTTAGATTTTCTACTGCAAAGTTTACACCTTCACTATGATAGTGGAAAGTTTTGTCCAGGAAGTTGTCTAAACGGGATAGAATTTGTTGTTGCCTAATTGTTTTTTGTTAGGTTTATACTACTTTCCTTCCATAGCATTTCTTAATATTATACTTCTGTCTCTCTCTCTCTCTCATCTCTCTTTCTCTCTCCCTCATCTTCTCTTATCTTCTCTCTCTCTCTCTCTCTCTCTCTCTCTCTCTCTCTCCCATCTCTGTGTTGTAAATTCCAATTTGGAACCGTCTTGATTACTAATTCATCTTCTCTCTCTCCCTCTCCTACAGTGTGACCCAGCCTTGCTGCCTGAACCCAACCATGTGATGCTCAACCATCTGTATGCTCTCTCAATAAAGGTACTGTACGAGGGCAGCAGCATCCTCTATCCCACTTCTTACTGCAATACTTATAGATTGAGTAATAGTCTCATCCATAGCATAACATAGCATTAGTATCTGTCTGTCTGTCTCTGTCCGTCCGTCCGTCTCACACAATCACTCACTCTCTCTCTCTCTGTCCTCTCCCTCAGGATGGAGTGATGGTGCTCAGTGCGACTCACAGGTATAAGAAGAAGTACGTCACATCTCTGCTCTACAAGCCCATCTAACCCATGCGTGTAGGTGCACAGTGCTATAGAGGGCAGAATGTTAATACTGCGCTGGGTTTAACTATGACATGTAGTTGAGATTGGACTAAACTAACAGTTTATAAAAGAGCTGGGGGCCTGTGGCTGAGACTGGGGGGCAAATCTCAAGACACCCTTTTCCCTGTAGAGTGCACTACACACTTTAGCGCTCAGCAAATGGGTTCAAAGTAGTGCACTCAATGTGGAATAGGGTGTCATTTGAGCTTCAGCCTGTGACTCCCTCACAAGGATAAATACTGTAAGTGTACTGTGGCGTTTTCCCATAATGCACCCATAGTTGAATAGCAATAAGGGACTGAAAGAAACCACTGTGTGTGTTCAGCACTTAGGCTGCGTTTACACAGGCATCCCAATTCTGATCTTTTTTTCCACTAATTGGTCTTTTGATCAATCACATCAGATCATTTCACATCAGATCTTTTTCAGAGCTGATCTGATTGGTCAAAAGACCAATAAGTGGAAAAAATATCAGAATTGGGCTGCCTGTGTAAACGCCAGCCTTAGATTCTTTGTGGGTGCGTAGAAAGAACATTTGGTTCCATTAAAAACATAATGGTTTGAAGACAAGTCTGCTGATGGGACTTTCAAACACATATAATCAACATGATGTTTTATTAAATTAGCTTTTGAAAGGTTATGTACATGGAAAGAGGGCAGTTGAATTTTTCTGGCTTGGATTTAGCCCATTCTTTCTCCATATTTTTACTGTAATTGTACAGTGACTACATTAAATGGATGTTCCTGCAGGGTCTTCCTTGTCATTACTGTAATTGGACAGTGACTAGACTAAATGAAGGTTCCTGCAGGGTCTTGTTATTACTGTAATTGGACAGTGACTAGACTAAATGAAGGTTCCTGCAGGGTCTTGTTATTACTGTAATTGGACAGTGACTAGACTAAATGAAGGTTCCTGCAGGGTCTTGTTATTACTGTAATTGGACAGTGACTAGACTAAATGAAGGTTCCTGCAGGGTCTTGTTATTACTGTAATTGGACAGTGACTAGACTAAATGAAGGTTCCTGCAGGGTCTTGTTATTACTGTAATTGGACAGTGACTAGACTAAATGGAGGATCCTGCAGGGTCTTGTTATTACTGTAATTGGACAGTGACTAGACTAAATGGAGGGTCTTCCTTGTTTGATTCCAAAGGGACGATGACCACTAATAAAATCAGGATTTGCAATTGGATAGGCTGTGTAAATTTAACTGAACTGAAGTATAACAAACTATGGGTATTAAATGGAATATCCCATTTAATCACTTTAAACTAAAGGCCTCATATTACATATCAAATAGGAGTTGTGAGATGTTGGCCTGTGTCTGTAGATCTCTGCTTAGTTCTGCTATTGCCTTCATGAAAGGATGCTGCAAGCACTTTGGCTACAAGTGTGTCTCCAACAAATGCTCTGAGCAGGACTGTTGACATAAACGTTTAACTATGCAGATACACCGACACATCTTGTAGCTTTACATTGGACCTCAGTGTCCAGTCTGCTTCTATTTATCCAATAGAAATGGATGTGTCTGTTACATGTTCTGTATTTATAGCAAAGAAACAAACAAATAATGGTTTGTCTTGAATGTCTAATACGAACAGTTTACTGTGGAATGTGTGGTGGATTTCACAACTGTGATTCTATCAAGATGAAACATTTGTGTCAAATTGCCTATTGATTTCATAAGAATGTTAAAAAGTGTAATTTACTTTCATCAATGATGTTAAATTATGTTAAACTACTCAGATTTGACCATAAATGTATTTAATATTTATAATTCTGAGATTATTGTACCTATTGCTTGTGATACTTCACAACAATAATCAATGTGGGCTGATATCTGTAGGTGATATACTCCAAAGAGAAGATAATATATATATAATTACATATTTTATTTGAAGAAACTGAGAAAAAGCAATATCTCGCTGTGTTTGAAAATATAGGATATTCTGGTGCTTTATTAGGAAAAAACAAAACTTGAATTTTAAAACTGTTAGCTAACATGTTTGTTTTTGAAAATACTTTGCAGCATTACTGTGTAAACCAGGTACTATAGAAGGTTGTTTCACTTGTTTGCAAATAAAAAGGGAAGACGTGTTGACCCTGAATATGCGAGTGAGGGACTGGCTAGATTACATTTGGCCTAGGCTTTAGAAAACATGGCTGGGGTCAATTTGAATTGAAGTCAACCAATTCAGGAAGTAAACAGAAATTCCAATTCAATAATGACATTTTTTTTAAATCTATTTTGAATGATTTCTCATAAAATGACAAGCTATTTATTTACATCAAATCACATCATGAATTGAGTGTCTTCAATTTGAATTGACCCCAACCCTGGTGGAAAATATAGAATAGAACAAGCATGAAGCTAATCAGTAAATGTGGAGATTTGTGTGTTTTCCTCTTGCTCGGTGTTCAAACACAAATGTTTGGCTACCGACACACATTACATCAAAAGATGTGACAAAGTTTTTTTTAAATACGTTTTTATTTATTTTTTGGAACCCAAAAGCCCTCATTGTGATAACACTGTGGCAACACAACACACACACACACACACACAGTGACCATCTTCAGAGACAGAGCTCATAGACGAGCTCTGTGTCGGCATCCTAGTTAGCTTCATCAGCGCACACTTTATCACACATAGAGCCTGACAATCCAAGCTGCTCTTCGATTTCAATCACATAGCATTAAATCTAAGTTTCAGGACCAACTATTAGACACAGCTAAATACTTCTGTTTGATTCTGTTGTACACAGTGCATTAAAAAGGCATTGTTCACGCTCTCTGGCCATGTTCAGTTGTACTCTGATCCAATCTGACATAATCCTATACATCTATGGTTGGTTGGTTATTTCTACTTTGGTATAAAATATTTTCCCTAATCTTTCTCTGAATCTTCTCATCAAATCCTTATTTTTCCAAAAGAACCACACAGCATGGGGTTTTATATTAGAATGTTTTATATTAGAATCCCCTCTAGGGACTTTCAGTTGTGTGGAGCGCAAACAAGACTTTGTTGGCAGATCTACTGTGATATATACCTGGTATAGACACCAAGTGCTATTAACTCCAAGGGCTCTATTCAATCCACATTGCAGAAGTTCAGCTTTACAGCGTGTTTTACATTTTAAAAAAGCAATGTTCCCTGCTTTAGCGCAGGCTGCATTCCCGGTAAACGCTGCATATGTTGGCTCATTTGGAAATTACTTTTACATTTCTGTTGCAGAATCTGTAACGCTTCAGCTTTCCAGATCCAATAGAGTTCCAAGTAAGTGTTGGGAGCAAATGCAGTGGCCAAGCTACTTTTAAAGGCAAGCATCCGAAGGTTAATTATAGATGGGTGTGTAAGTAATAATACTAGTTTCCCTTATAGCCTAAGAAAAGGCATATCTTTGTGATTTCATAACAGATATGTGGCTATCTTATTACAATCTTGCATAATCTAAAAAAATAAATGAATAAACCATACAAACCAGGAAAATAAACACTCAAGGAAGCAAAACTATTGTTAATATGTGTAACATCAAAATAAAGTAGATATAGTGTAGAGCTATTGCACAGCTACCCAGATATTCAACGTTTGCATACAGAGCAAATGTCTGACATGATTATCCACACACCAAAATGTCAGTCAACAGAATACAGTGAAAAAGCAAGTCATTTACAGCGTCAAAATTGCCAAATGTACAGCAAGAACACACAACACAATCAAAAGCAGCATAGGAAGAAACACCTTTGGGTGTGACATCACCAATAGTGAAATCTTGAACATTGGTCCCACCAGTAGCCTGCCAAAGTTTGTTACACCTAAAAGGACACAGAACATTTAGTCAACAACACCATGGGAATGCAATGACGGTCTAAACCGAGACAAAAACCCTAAGTCCAATGGAAATGTAACAATCCCAATAGTATTCTCTGTTTTAGTGGTACATCTCTCACATGAGCACAATTTAGGTTTTTGGAATTCACAAAGCAATAGTGTGAAAGATTCACTTTTAGAAATGTTTGGTCCATTTATGACAAGATGTGCTCATTATAAAGCACATTTATAATCTAACGGTTACCGTCTCACTGGTTCAAAAGGCTCTCAAAGAGCAGCCAATTAAATGATATCTCCATCATGATGTCATAAATGATCTCATATACTGGGCTGATGATGACTTCCTATAGTCACACCACTCCTACAGTATGTCATTCGCATGGGTAAGGCAAACAAAGACGTGAAGAGTTCAAAGTTCAAACTTTGGCAAGTATTGGTGATCCCATGTTCCACAAACAAATGTTTAGATTTTTCCTTTTAAAACCTCTTTCATGCATCAACACTGCATAAAAACTTCACTTTGTTTCAGTCAGTAGTATTCCTAAGTTAGTAGAAGATAGTTATTAGTATAATATTGCACCAATGGTCTTTTTCACTAATCAAGAGTGGTTAAATACTTTAGTTCCAGTGTCAGGCAAAAAACCAAAAAGCTGGTGCGCCATGATCATTCAATAAACAACGTAATTATTGCACATGCTCGTCTGAGGACTCCTAAAGAGGAGCTTGAATACGCGTGTTCGGCCTCGGTCCATTTCAGCCCCTAGCCCCTTCTTTCAGCTTTTACCCCGTCAGCGTTAGATCAGCCAGGACTGGATAAATAAAAGCAACACAGCGGAAGCTCAACTTAACTTATCGGAGGACTAGGTGAAGCCATCAACATATTGCTTTCACCTATCCAGTCTATTCAGATCTGTGAATACCAATGGAGTAGGAGCGAGGCAAAGTGGCTAGTGATTGAAATGGAACTGGGCCTTTGTTCTGCTATCCAGAACCCTTGGCTAATGGCAGACAGACCATCCACAGGCTTCATCCTCCACAGATAAATATAGCAAACAATTACCTAGAAGTGTTACACCTATACATTCCTCCACTGTGATTCCAGCAGATCTAGCTAGATTGTGGATGTTATTCAACTTTTTTGCATTGTACTTGCAAAGAAAGTCCTCATTGATGAAATGCCACGAGGAGCAAGTTTGCATTTCTGTGGCAGTGAAAGTTAAATATTTGTTTTGAAAGAAATTGATTGTTCATGTATGTCTGTGAACATATGTGTTTGACGAGGATACTGTCACAGAAATAGAATGAATAGAATGGGCATCCCCATTGCCAGGGTTAGAGGTTCCAAGCCTATTATATTTATATGTGTACCGTACTGTATGTGTTTATACATTTGTATACTATACATTTCCTTTCTCAAGCCATGAGTTCACATGCATTGACACTTATCCCGTCCAAAAGCTGCCAGGCAGAAGAGCACAATCTACTATGCTCCAGGTAGAAGCTTCCCTTAGCTACAGATCTAGGATCAGCCTACCTTCACCAAATCCCATAACCTTTACCATTAGGGAAAAGGCAAATCTGACCTTAGCTCAATGTCTAGGGGCAGCTTCATCCTACTCCTTCTACAGCAGTCAAGGGCGCACATTACTGTAACCATCAGAGGCACGTTTCAAACCACCTTCTACACACTCACAACAAGGTAATCATCAGACTGGACCAACCGTTTCTGGAGCTCAAAGACTCCAACAGAAGAACAAGGGTGGAGGTGGGGGAAAGAGAACAGTCAAATGGAGGGTGGAGGTGGGGGAAAGAGAACAGTCAAACGGAGGGTGGAGGTGGGGGAAAGAGAACAGTCAAAAGGAGGGTGGAGGAATGACACTAAAGGAGGAAGAGTTCAGGTAAGGCCCAAGGTGTACGAGGCAGGAGCATTGGGCACAAATTGCCAGCAGGAGAGAAGTGGAGGAGAGATAGAAGAGAAAGAGTATGGAGTGATCTGAGGAGGGACGTTGGATACTAGAGATGAGGAGAGATAGGAGAGAAAGAAGCATGGAGTGATCTGAGGAGGGATGTTGGATACTAGAGATGAGGAGAGATAGGAGAGAAAGAAGCATGGAGTGATCTGAGGAGGGACGTTGGATACTAGAGATGAGGAGAGATAGGAGAGAAAGAAGCATGGAGTGATCTGAGGAGGGATGTTGGATACTAGAGATGAGGAGAGATAGGAGAGAAAGAAGCATGGAGTGATCTGAGGAGGGACGTTGGATGCTAAAGATGAGGCAAAGAGGAGGAGGAGGGGTCGTGTCTGTTCTGGCAGTGAGGTCAGAGTTCAGAGGTTGTGGTGTTAGGCTGGCTGGTTCCTTTAACAGGTCATCACCTAAAACAGGCACTGGCTGCTGCGCTTCCTGGTTCCTGGACGCTGATTTGACGTTGCCGGGGCGTCGCCAGGCTTCAAGAAACTCCAATCAGTAGGCCGTTCATTGCCAGGACTTCGGTCTTCAGCTGAAGGGAGAAGAGGGGAATAAAGACTAGATTATTCACTGCTACACTCCTGTTACATACACAGATGGAGAGAAGATGCCGCAGCCAAAAAGTTGATGATTTTTTTTTAAACTTCACACGCAATGAAGAGTAGAGTATGCAAAGTTGAGGTTTATCTGCAATGATTCTGAACATTTGTTGAGCTTAATGGAATATTCATGTTTCAAATTTGTTTTGCCTCGTTAGTATGAAACCACAACAATAGCTATTATGCTTGCAGATGAAGAGAAGCTGAAAATTGCTATCTAAAATGTGTTATGTAAAAGCCTCCCCTCAGTAAGTAGCTGACCTGTAAGTTTAAATTCCAGTAAGAGTCTTAAAAGCTTCAGCCTGCCCTGGCTTTCAGCCAATCGCGTGCACGCCCCACCCCCCCTTCAGGTTTTCCATGATTTATACTAATTGGTTTCTATGACTTCTATGGTTTCTATGGTTTCTATGACTATCATACTATGACTGTCATACACTTATGATAGTCCTTGATGATTATTATTCTGTTGTTTGATTGGATGGTAAAGCAGTGATGTCACACAGCATGACAGCCACAGCGTGCCAAACCCTTTACCAGCATAAGGAGAGGAAGAGGAGGAGCTTAGGGAAGAAATCCTCCGCTCGTTCTTCTGGAGGTACTCAGGGGAAAAAAGGAGGAGGACGAGAAGGAGGAAGGAGGGAAGAGACACGGAGGATGAAGGAACAGGTGGAACGGACAGGGTGGGTGCAAAACAGTGACAGTAGAGAGAGACTACAGTACTGACACTGGGACAATGAACACAACACATTAACACCATTTGATGTGTATACAAGATATGTCAAGGAAAAGGATCATCTCTTACCTCCAAGTTAGTCCTTGCTTTTTTCAGCACATCGCGAGTCCTTGATACTGCAATATAAAAGGCCAAAAAAAATCTAACTAGGACCCTTTGCTGTAACACCAATGTAATGCACGCACACACGCACACACGCACACACGCACACACGCACACACGCACACACACACACACACACACACACACACACACACACACACACACACACACACACACACACACACACACTCACACTCACGTTGGTTGACGATGAAGTGCTCCATGCTGTCCTTGGTGCGGCTGGTGCTCCTCAGTCTCTGGACGGTTCCCTGGAGAACCTCCTCCTGCTGCGAGATACGCCCTCTCAGAGACAGAATTTCCTCCTGCATACATTGCTCCTGCAGGGGTCACAGCAATCAATCAATAGACTGATCAATCAACTCAATAATTCAATATATCAATAAACCAAACAACAGTTCATATGTCTGACTAGCTTAGAACCTGCATCATCAACAGAGAGCCTCAAAGCCACCACACGATTGACACGTGATGTCACAAACCATCAATTACAACAAATCAACAAAATAACACATAGGTAGTAAATCATGTATTCGGTACCTTCTTAAGGTTGTGGGTGGAGTGGTCGGTGCTGGGCAGGGCAGCCCTCCAGAACATCTTCAGCAGGGACACAGCCTCCTCCAGGATCTGTCTTAGGGTCTTGGTGTTAGACAACAGAGTCCTCACACAGCCATAGTCCAGGAGGACCTAGACAGAGACAGACTCATCATATTCCCTGAAAGTAGCTGTAGCGGCAGACTGTTCACATCGAGAAGGTGGCCAGCGCATACACAAGATTTGGCTATGAGTTTCAGGATTAGGTCATCACTTACTCAGATGTTAGCACAAATAGATAATAGAACTAGTTTCCCTGTGCTCCACACCCCCCACCCCATCACTACCCCCTTACCTGGTCCTGGCTGTCTACCAGCATTGAATGGCTGAGGCAGGCCTGAAGGGCTGTTTCCATTCTCTGGACCAGACTCCTCCCCTCCAGGACCTGCTGCTGCAGGGCACTGTAATCGTCCACGTGCCCGATGGCGTGGCGTCCGTTCTGGTTAGAGAACGAGCCGTCCGGGGCGTCCCCCTGCAGCTCTGAGTGGGGGTCCAGATCTAACGGATGTCATCATTTTATGAAGAGATAATTGGGGATGTTATTAGTTCGTTATTTTTATTTTATAAGAGTGACTAACTTCCGTAATAACATCCTTCCTGGACTATTTGTGTAGACTTGTGTAAACTCCTTCAGATGTGTGAATCAGATATGTATAACTCTATTTTGTCCATTTGTCAGACATCATACAAAGATGGAACAGCATGCAGTGCAGTTAGAGCTAGAGTCACACCGTTGGCAGTGAGCGAGGTCTCCACCAGATCTGTGTAGGGGACGTGGTATGGAGATCCACAGTTAAACAACCCAATGTCTCTGACCGGGGGAGACGGCGCTGGGTCTGCAGAACACACACACAGACAGACAGGGATGCTTGGTCACCACACACACACACACACACACACAACCCTGAGCATTCAACTACATTTAATGAATGATAATGCTTCAAATCAAACATTTCACTCATTAGTCTGTTGTTAATGGTTCATTAAACACGTCAATCAGTTAGTTCCATGGGATTTACATGAGACAAACTTTCTGAACTCTTTTGTCCCATTCATTGTGTTGAAGAGTGGGCCAATATCAAGCGTAGGCTGGCATTGAGTGTTGGTGCCTATCAAGCTGATATCAAAATGTATTTCCATACTGTAACCTCAAACCACATCATCACACAACACCCCTCTTACCATGTAGTAGCTGCCGTCTGTAGAGGCTGTCCCTCTGGGGGCTGTCTGTAAGGGCACTGAGAGACGGGGTACGAGGGGGCTCCATCCCCCCAATGCTCCCCAGCCCTCCGTGGACGCCCCCACCCAGCTTCTGCTCCAGATGTTTGTGGAGTTCCAGCTGTTTCAGGGCACTGTTCTCCTGTACACTGCTCTGGAGCTGGGCTCTGAGGCTCCTCACCTCCCCTAGCAGCTCCCCCAGCTCCCCGGGCAGGGGCAGGGCAGGGACCCGACCGTACTGGCCCTCACACAGAAACTCTGTCAATCCCAATAATAGTGTTAGTCAACATAACAGAGTGAATGTCATTGGCCCACGGCAAGTATCAATATAACAGAGTGAATGTCATTGGCCACAGCAAGTATCAATATAAATGACCTAAACGACTTCTGAGCGTCATTTGGATTATATATGTGAAAATCCCAGTTATATGCATGTATCTCAAGTTAGGATATATATACATTTTAACTGGTGAACTCCTGAATTACAGTGCTCTCTATGCAACCAATAGCCTGTAGATAAAGTGGGAAGGCGGACCTGGGTTGCCCTTGGCGTTAGACCACACTCTGTGGTAGACCTGCAGCTCACTCTGCAGAGAGTGGAGCAGCTCCCTGCTCTCACACAACTGCTGCTGCAGCAGGGACACCTCATGCTGCAGCCTGGAGAGTAGAGAGAGGTTCACGGGTTAATACACACACACCATCAGCCACATACACATAACATCAGCCTCACCCACACACACACCGTCAGCCACGCACGCACATACTGTCAGCCACACACACACACTGTCAGCCACGCACGCACATACTGTCAGCCACAAACACACACACACTGTCAGCCACGCACGCACATACTGTCAGCCACACACACACACCGTCAGCCACACACACACACATACTGTCAGCCACACACACACACATACTGTCAGCCACACACACATACCGTCAGCCACCCACACACATACCGTCAGCCACCCACACACATACCGTCAGCCACACACACACATTCCATCAGCCACACACACACATACCGTCAGCCACACACACACATACCGTCAGCCACACGCATGTTCATACCGTCAACCGCACACACGCGCACACACACGCACACACACACGCGTGCGCGCACACACACACACACACACACACACACACACACACACACACACACACACACACACACACACACACCACACACACACACACACACACACACACACACACACACACACCCCTATTGTTCTTGTCATGGCTGTTCTGCCTCTCCTGTCTGAGTGTGTGTATCTGCTGTCCCTGCTCCTGGCTGTGTGTCTGCAGCCGGCGTAGCTCCTCCTTCCACTGTTCCGCCTCCAGCTCCGCCTGCTTCAGACGGGCACGCCCCGTCACCGCCCCCTCACGCAGCTGCTCCGCCTCCTTACACATGTCTGAGGGGGAAGCACACATGATGGGAAGGCAGAGCAAGACAGTTAATCAGATCCTTTTTAACAACATCAAATGTTTTAGAATTGTCCATGTCTTACAGAGGGCTTGCAGTTGACTTAGACCGCCTAACGGCAGCCATATTGGAAGACCACCGCTTTAATTCTTCTGACAACAACAGCCGAGTGGCTACCCCAAACTGCATGATAACAGTGTTATCAGTTGATTCATCACCCCATTCATTTTCTGTGCAGTATTTGGCTGCTCTAACAAGGTTAGGAAAGACAACGGGAAAGCAATACAGATCCCCGCAATCATGAAACACCATTGGTGACACCAGTGAGATAAGACTAAAGAACTGTCAGAAAAGAGAAGAAACCTTTTTGCCCGACAAGACCAGAACCTAGACAGCTGTCAATACACGGTTAGCATGTCACATGAGTTTCAAGTTTTGGTGAAGCAATTCTTTCACCATAAAAATACACCTTTATAACAAGATGAGGGGTGGGGTTGTGTGTCTATTTGTCAATAACAGCTGGTGCACGATGTCTAATAAAGAAGTCTCGAGGTATGTACTCATGTACTCCCTGTTCACCCACGACTGCATGGCCAAACACGACTCCAACACCATCATTAAGTTTGCTGACAACACAACAGTGGTAGGCCTGATCACCGAAACGATGAGACAGCCTATAGGGAGGTCAGTGAACTGTCAGTGTGGTGCCAGGACAACAACCTCTCCCTTAATGTGAGCAAGACAAAGGAGCTGATTGTGGACTACAGGAAAAGGCGGGCCGAACAGGCCCCTATTAACATCAACGGGGCTGATGTATTGGAGCACCAAGTCTAGGACCAAAAGGCTCCTTAACAGCTTCTACCCCCAAGCCATAAGACTGCTGAACAATTCATCAAATGGCCACCGGACTATTTACATTGACCCCCCCCCCCGTACAAATCAGCTGGGCTAGACAATCTGGACCCTCTCTATCTAAAACTATCCGCCGCCATTGTTGCAACCCCTATTACCAGCCTGTTCAACCTCTCTTTCGTATCGTCCGAGATCCCTAAAGATTGGAAAGCTGCCGCGGTCATCCTCCTCTTCAAAGGGGGTGACACCCTAGACCCAAACTGTTACAGACTTATTTCCATCCTGCCCTGCCTATCTAAAGTCTTCGAAAGCCAAGTTAATAAACAGATCACTGACCATTTCAAATCCCACCGTACTTTCTCCGCTGTGCAATCCGGTTTCCGAGCCGTCACTGGTGCACCTCAGCCACGCTCAAGGTACTAAACGATATCATAACCGCCATCGATAAAAGACAGTACTGTGCAGCCGTCTTCATCGACCTGGCCAAGGCTTTTGACTCTGTCAATCACCGTATTCTTATCGGCAGACTCAATAGCCTTGGTTTTTCTAATGACTGCCTCGCCTGGTTAACCAACTACTTTGCAGACAGAGTTCAATGTGTCAAATCGGAGGGCATGTTGTCCGGACCTCTGGCAGTCTCTTTGGGGGTACCACAGGGTTCAATTCTCAGGCCGACTCTTTTCTCTGTACATATCAATGATGTCGCTCTTGCTTCGGGCGATTCCCTGATCCACCTCTACGCAGACGACACCATTCTGTAAACTTCTGGCCCTTCCTTGGATACTGTGCTAACAAACCTCCAAACGAGCTTCAATGCCATACAACACTCCTTCCGTGGCCTCCAACTGCTCTTAAACGCTAGTAAAACCAAATGCATGCTTTTCAACCATTCGCTGCCCGCACCTGCCCGCCTGGCTAGCATCACCACCCTGGACGGTTCCGACCTAGAATATGTGGACAACTATAAATACCTAGGTGTATGGTTAGACTGTAAACTCTCCTTCCAGACTCATATTAAACATCTCCAATCCAAAATCAAATCTAGAATCGGATTTCTATTTCGCAAAAAAAGCCTCCTTCACTCACACCGCCAAACTTACCCTCGTAAAACTGACTATCCTACCGATCCTCGACTTCGGCGATGTCATCTACAAAATAGCTTCCATTACTCTACTCAGCAAACTGGATGCAGTCTATCACAGTGACATCCGTTTTGCTACCAAATCACCTTATACCACCCACCACTGCGACCTGTATGCTCTAGTCGGCTGGCCCTTGCTACATATTCGTTGCCAGACCCACTGGCTCCAGGTCATCTATAAGTCTATGCTAGGTAAAGCTCCGCCTTATCTCAGTTCACTGGTCACGATAACAACACCCACCCGTACCTCACTGATCATCCCCAAAGCCAACACCTCATTTGGCCGCCTTTCATTCCAGTTCTCTGCTGCCAGTGACTGGAACGAATTGCAAAAATCGCTGAAGTTGGAGACTTTTATTTCCCTCACCAACTTTAAATATCAGCTACCTGAGCTGCTAACCGATCACTGCAGCTGTACATAGTCCATCTGTAAATTGCCCACCCAATCTACCTACCTCATCCCCATACTGTTTTTATTTTATTTACTTTTCTGCTCTTTTGCACACCAGCATTTCTACTTGCACATCATCATATGCTGATTTATCACTCCAGTGTTATTCTGCTAAATTGTAATTATTTGCTCCTATGGCCTATTTATTGCCTACCTCCTCATGCCTTTTGCACACACTGTATATAGACTTTCTTTTTTTTCTACTGTGTCATTGACTTGTTTATTGTGTTATTGGCTTGTTTATTGTTTACTCCATGTGTAACTCTGTGTTGTTGTCTGTATCACACTGCTTTGCTTTATCTTGGCCAGGTCGCAGTTGTAAATGAGAACTTGTTCTCAACTAGCCTACCTGATTAAATAAAGGTGAAATAAAAAAATAAAAAATAAAAAAGTAAGCTAACTATGGTAGCAAACATAACGTTTGCAGCTCATTTGAGTTAGCCTACACACTAAGTTTCTGTCGCAAGCTAGCTAATAATTGATCATTTTCAAAATGTATTTACTTACTTGAATAGGTTCTCCCACGCCCTCGTTTTCTGGGTGCTTAGAGAAAATAAATCATGGGCAATCTTCCCGAAGGTTCCGGTGGTAGCAGAATGCAGCCAGCCATGTGGACGATTGGAGGCATCCAACATACTGACTTTGGTCTTCCAACATGGTGCCAGGTGGGGTTGCTAGGTGATTTGTGACGCAACTGCAAGCCCTCTATAGACAAACTATGAATCATTTGGTTCAATGTTGACAGTAGGGTGAACTGGTGGGGTACAGTACCTGAGCTGGCCTGCAGGTGTGCCTGGAGAGCCAGGTTCTCCTCTTTCAGGACTCTGATCTCATTGGACAGCTGGCAGACAGAGTCCAGGCTCTGGATGTAGATGTTGGTGGGCGCTGCGCCGTCGCGGCCGGTGGTGGAAAGGCGTTCCTCCAGCTGCTGTCTGAGCCTCTCATTGGTCCTGATGGACTCCTCCAGGTGCTGACGCAGACACTGCACCTCCCTCAGGTGCTCCTTGATCACGTCCACACCTCAGGGAACACGGGACAGAACATTGTTCAAGTTTATGTTAGCCCCACTGTGTATTTGCAGGTTAAATATGAAATGACATGCTGTAAAATACTTGAAAAATGATTGATGTTGGTATTGAGTCTAGATAGTGCAAACCATGCTAGTGATGAAAAAAGGTGGCGGGACTTACGAGAGCGCTTTATTGTAATAGAAGGCTCTGGGTCTTACCAGTAAAGCTGTTTCCTGAATAGTATCCTGATGACCCAACCCTGATTGGCTGAACCATGTTTTCCATATCGCACAATGCACCACTCTCCACCAGATCTGCGTCTGCCTTCAGGGCGGGGCCTGCGGGTCGGCCGCCTAGCTGGTGTGGGTAAAAGGCATGGTGGGTAATCTGTCGGTAAGGGGAATGGTCAGGCTGGTGATGGGCGGCTGGTGGGGCGGTCGACCGGGCCTTGGCGTGAGGAACCACAAAGCCTGTAACAGAACAGAGAAGTAATCTATATTAAGGAGCCACACTCAGGGGCTGTAAAAGAGAAAGCATTCTTATTAGAGGGTATTACAGCATATCTGGACCAGAAGCAGGTGCTGTATCATCAAACTATCTGGACCAAAAGCAGGTGCTGTATCATCAAACTATCTGGACCAAAAGCAGGTGCTGTATCATCAAACTATCTGGACCAAAAGCAGGTGCTGTATCATCAAACTATCTGGACCAAAAGCAGGTGCTGTATCAACAAACTATCTGGACCAAAAGCAGGTGCTGTATCATCAAACTATCTGGACCAAAAGCAGGTGCTGTATCATCAAACTATCTGGACCAAAAGCAGGTGCTGTATCATCAAACTATCTGGACCAAAAGCAGGTGCTGTATCATCAAACACAAGTTGAGTAATCATTCCTGGTTAGAGTCTCTAGTCTAGGATCTCTCAACCCCAACATTGTCTCTAGTCTAGGATCTCTCAACCCCAACATTGTCTCTAGTCTAGGATTTCTCAACCCCAACATTGTCTCTAGTCTAGGATCTCTCAACCCCAACATTGACACTAGTCTAGGATCTCTCAACCCCAACATTGTCTCTAGTCTAGGATTTCTCAACCCCAACATTGTCTCTAGTCTAGGATCTCTCAACCCCAACATTGTCTCTAGTCTAGGATCTCTCAACCCCAACATTGTCTCTAGTCTAGGATCTCTCAACCCCAACATTGTCTCTAGTCTAGGATCTCTCAACCCCAACATTGTCTCTAGTCTAGGATCTCTCAACCCCAACATTGTCTCTAGTCTAGGATTTCTCAACCCCAACATTGACACTAGTCTAGGATCTCTCAACCCCAACATTGTCTCTAGTCTAGGATCTCTCAACCCCAACATTGACACTAGTCTAGGATCTCTCAACCCCAACATTCTCTCTAGTCTAGGATCTCTCAACCCCAACATTGTCTCTAGTCTAGGATCTCTCAACCCCAACATTGTCTCTAGTCTAGGATCTCTCAACCCCAACATTGTCTCTAGTCTAGGATCTCTCCACCCCAACATTGACACTAGTCTAGGATCTCTCAACCCCAACATTGACACTAGTCTAGGATCTCTCAACCCCAACATTGACACTAGTCTAGGATCTCTCAACCCCAACATTGACACTAGTCTAGGATCTCTCAACCCCAACATTGACACTAGTCTAGGATCTCTCAACCCCAACATTGTCTCTAGTCTAGGATCTCTCAACCCCAACATTGTCTCTAGTCTAGGATCTCTCAACCCCAACATTGTCTCTAGTCTAGGATCTCTCCACCCCAACATTGACACTAGTCTAGGATCTCTCAACGCCAACATTGACACTAGTCTAGGATCTCTCAACCCCAACATTGACACTAGTCTAGGATCTCTCAACCCCAACATTGACACTAGTCTAGGATCTCTCAACCCCAACATTGTCTCTAGTCTAGGATTTCTCAACCCCAACATTGACACTAGTCTAGGATCTCTCAACCCCAACATTGTCTCTAGTCTAGGATCTCTCAACCCCAACATTGTCTCTAGTCTAGGATCTCTCAACCCCAACATTGTCTCTAGTCTAGGATCTCTCAACCCCAACATTGACACTAGTCTAGGATCTCGCAACCCCAACATTGTCTCTAGTCTAGGATCTCTCAACCCCAACATTGACACTAGTCTAGGATCTCGCAACCCCAACATTGTCTCTAGTCTAGGATCTCTCAACCCCAACATTGACACTAGTCTAGGATCTCTCAACCCCAACATTGTCTCTAGTCTAGGATCTCTCAACCCCAACACTGTCTCTAGTCTAGGATCTCTCAACCCCAACATTGTCTCTAGTCTAGGATCTCTCAACCCCAACATTGACACTAGTCTAGGATCTCTCAACCCCAACATTGTCTCTAGTCTAGGATCTCTCAACCCCAACACTGTCTCTAGTCTAGGATCTCTCAACCCCAACATTGTCTCTAGTCTAGGATCTCTCAACCCCAACATTGACACTAGTCTAGGATCTCGCAACCCCAACATTGTCTCTAGTCTAGGATCTCTCAACCCCAACATTGACACTAGTCTAGGATCTCGCAACCCCAACATTGTCTCTAGTCTAGGATCTCTCAACCCCAACATTGATACTAGTCTAGGATCTCTCAACCCCAACATTGTCTCTAGTCTAGGATCTCTCAACCCCAACACTGTCTCTAGTCTAGGATCTCTCAACCCCAACATTGTCTCTAGTCTAGGATCTCTCAACCCCAACATTGACACTAGTCTAGGATCTCTCAACCCCAACATTGTCTCTAGTCTAGGATCTCTCAACCTCAACATTGTCTCTAGTCTAGGATCTCTCAACCCCAACATTGTCTCTAGTCTAGGATCTCTCAACCCCAACATTGACACTAGTCTAGGATCTCTCAACCCCAACATTGTCTCTAGTCTAGGATCTCTCAACCTCAACATTGTCTCTAGTCTAGGATCTCTCAACCCCAACATTGATACTAGTCTAGGATCTCTCAACCTCAACATTGATACTAGTCTAGGATCTCTCAACCCCAACATTGACACTAGTCTAGGATCTCTCAACCCCGATTGTCTCTAGTCTAGGATCTCTCAACCCCAACATTGTCTCTAGTCTAGGATCTCTCAACCTCAACATTGATACTAGTCTAGGATCTCTCAACCCCAACATTGATACTAGTCTAGGATCTCTCAACCCCAACATTGACACTAGTCTAGGATCTCTCAACCCCAACATTCTCTCTAGTCTAGGATCTCTCAACCCCAACATTGTTTCTAGTCTAGGATCTCTCAACCCTAACATTGTCTCTAGTCTAGGATCTCTCAACCCCAACATTGATACTAGTCTAGGATCTCTCCACCCCAACATTGTCTCTAGTCTAGGATCTCTCAACCCCAACATTGTCACATCCACACCAAGTCATTACAATATATACTGTCCCATCCTAATCCACTGCAGGCATGCTATATTAGCCCTAACTTCACCCACTCCTCTATCTAGCCAATGTTGTCCCTGTCAGTGTCAAACCAATACATGCTACAGATCACAGATTCTACTCCATTCTGTTACTCCTCCAATCCACCAAGGTTGTCCCTCATAAAATAAGAACACCACACCATTGCATGCTGACCCTAACTCTGCTCACTCTCATTCATAGTCATCTGTCTGTGCAGGGTATCTAGCTGCTGTTGCACGGCTTCCATAGGGAAGGTCCTGGTTGCGGGGTCAAAGGTCATACGTTGACCCCAGAGGTCATGTCTTGGGTAAAGCCTGGGGAGGGACTGGGAGGTGGGTAGGGAGCAGGACACAGGACCAGTCTGACTGGCTGACTCCACGGGAGTGGAGTATAGCATGTTGGGACAGCTGCTGGAGGACTTAAGAGAGGATGGAGGGAGGGAGGGGTGGACGTCTGAAAAAAGAGTGGAGAAAAGGGTGAGAGGAGGTTGGAAAAAGGATGGAGGGAGAGACAGGTGAGACAGGTGTAAGGTATGTGTTTATGAATAGCACATGTTTAAACGGCTAACGTAAACTCACCCCCATTCCGTACAAATGTGCGCAACCGCGACATTCAAACGAGGCTGCAAAGAAAACTAATGGGACTAGCGACTGTGTTGACTTCAAAATCTGGGGTGTGAACTACATTTCTATTCAAGCGTTGATCGACATGGTAATGGCTCTATAGTATTGGAGAAAAGTAGAAAAAACTGACCCTCCGTTACATCGTGACGTGTCATGCCGTAACGTACAGCACGCATAAAGCAACTATTTCTGTCTTACAATCTCTCTCCACCAGGTGTAGCACTTCTCTCATCGTTTAAAAACAAGAAATGGACAGTGACGGGTTAAGGGGGATACCTAGTAATTTTTTGCATCATCACTGCAAGCGATCATGACTCTCAAAAGCCACTGTTAACTTCTGAAGATCACTTTAGCACCCCCCAAAAAAAACCTGATTCAAATTCAACACAAACCTTCAAATAGGTATGTAATGACACATTATATAAACTCTTTATAGTGTTTTATTTTCATTTTAGAGGCGATAAGGTGATAAGTTGGACAGATCGAGTGAAAAAAAGCAGTTTCCCCACACGACAACTCTCCTTCTCACTATCACGCATTAGTTTCACTTCCCCACCCGCCATTTTTAAAAAGACCCGACGGAGCTCATTGCCTTCTTGAATCATGCAGAAACGGGCAGCGTGGAGGTCTCGTCATGGATTTTGTTGGAAAGGGGAGAAATTGTGCTTTACAATGGTATTGACATTACAGTTGATCTGGAAGTATTATGTTTTTTGGGCGCTAAAATAAGGTCAATTGTATGGACCAAGGCGATGTACAAAAGTGAGTGTGTTTACGTTACTATACCTGTGCTTCCTGGGTCATGTCCCGCCCCCTGTCCCTTCAGTTCTTGAGCGTATTCACTGCCAGCATCCACATCTGAGCACAGCTCCAGGTCCTCATTGGTCCTGCACTCGTCCGACACAAAGGAGGTTCTGTCTGATTGGTCGGTGGTCTCTGAGAGGGCATGGCTGCTGGAGGGGGTGTCAGGACGCTGCTGGAGTTTGGTGTGGAGCGACTCGATTATCTTATCCTTCTGCTGGAGCTCCTTACTCAGCCTAGAGAGAGAAAGAGAGATTGTTTATCTCATCCTCTGCTACAGATCTTTACTAATTTTCTACAAGACGTACACTACCGTTCAAAAGTTTGGGTTCACTTAGAAATGTTCTTGTTTTTAAAAGCACATTTTTTGTCCATTAAAATAACATCAAATTTATCAGAAATACAGCGTAGTTATTGTTAATGTTGTAAATGACTATTGTAGTTGGAAACGGCTGATGTTTTATGGAATATCTACATAGGCGTAAAGAGGCCCATTATCAGCAACCATCACTCCTGTGTTCCAATGGCACGTTGTGTTAACTAATCCAAGTTTATCATTTTAAAAGGCTAATTGATCATTAGAAAACCCTTTTGCAATTATGTTAGCACAGCTGAAAACTGTTGTCCTTATTAAAGAAGCAGTAAAACTCTCCTTCTTTAGACTAGTTGAGTATCTGGAGCATCAGCATTTGTGGATTCGATTACAGGCTCAAAATGGCCAGAAACAAAGTACTTTCTTCTGAAACTCGTCAGTCTATTCTTGTTCTCAGAAATGAAGGCTATTCCATGCGAGAATTTGCCAAGAAACTGAAGATCTCATACAGCGCTGTGTACTACTCCCTTCACAGAACAGCGCAAATTGGCTCTAACCAGAATAGAAAGAGGAGTGGGAGGCCCCGGTGTCTGTGTTCTTTTGCCTATCTTAATCTTTTCTTTTTATTGGCCAGTCTGATATATGGCTTTTTCTTTCCAACTCTGCCTAGAAGGCCAGCATCCCGGAGTTGCCTCTTCCCTGTTGATGTTGAGACTGGTGTTTTGCGGGTACTATTTAATGAAGCTGCAAGTTGAAGACTTGTGAGGCATCTGTTTCTCAAACTAGACACTCTAATGGACTTGCGCTCTTGCTCAGTTGTGCACCGGGGCCTCCCACTCCTCTTTCTATTTTGGTTAGGGCCAGTTTGCGCTGTTCTGTGAAGGGAGTAGTACACAGGGATTGTACGAGATCTTCAGTTTCTTGGCAATTTCTTGCATGAAATAGCCTTCATTTCTCAGAACAAGAATAGACTGACGAGTTTCAGAAGAAAGTCTTTGTTTCTAGCCATTTAGAGCCTGTAATCGAACCCACAAATGCTGATGCTCCAGATACTCAATTAGTCTAAAGAAGGCCAGTTGTATTGCTTCTTTAATCAGGATTAACTTGGATTAGCTAACACAACGTGCCATTGGAACACAGGAGTGATGGTTGCTGATAATGGGCAGCAGATAGCCTAATGGTTAGAGCGTTGGACTAGTAACCGTGAGGTTGCAAGATTGAATCCATGAGCTGACAAGGTCAAAATCTGTCGTTCTGCCCCTGAACAAGGCAGAACGAGGCCGTCATTGAAAATAAGAATTTGTTCTTAACTGACTTGCCTAGTTAAATAAAGGTAAAATAAAATAAAAATATATATAAATGGGCCTCTGTGCGCATATGTAGATATTCCATAAAAAAGCAGCCGTTTCCAGCTACAATAGTCATTTACAACATTAACAATGTCTATACTGTATTTCTGATCAATTTGATGTTATTTTAATGGACAAAAAAATTGCTTTTCTTTCAAAAACAAGGACATTTCTAAGTGACCCCAAACTTTTGAACGGTAGTGTACACTTACAGACAGACACAATCACACACACAGACATAGGCCACCAGAAAGGCTGCAAACAAGTGAAAGTCACTAAGATCCACCACAGAGCTCAAATACCACAATCAAGTTGTATGACCATGATCTAAGATCCACCACAGAGCTCAAATACCACAATCAAGTTGTATGACCATGATCTAAGATCCACCACAGAGCTCAAATACCACAATCAAGTTGTATGACCATGATCTTGCCTATTGCATCCCCCTTACATTGCCAGTTTCCTCTGTAGGAACTCCCGCTCTCTCTCCATCTGTTTCCATAGGAGGGCAGGCTCTCTCCCAGCGCGATCCCCACACACAGAGAAAGACCACAGAGAGTCCCTGTACAGGGGACTGCTCTTAGAGAGCATGGACTTCCATAGTGGAGCCATAGATCTGACAGTCAAATAGTCCAATTAGTCTTAAAAATAGTCTGATTAGTCCTAGAAAGTCATATAAATAGTCCTGAAATAGTCATATTAGTCCTAGAAACAGTCCTAGAAATAGCCCAATTAGTTGTAAAAAAATATATATAAACAGTCCTAGAAATAGTCCTAGAAATATTCTGATTAGTCCTAGAAATATTCTGATTAGTCCTAGAAGTATTCATAGAAATCCGCCTTTCCCAAGTCAGGTAAAATATAGCATAAGATCCAAGGGTGTTTTCCTTATTCAAGTCTTTTCCTTTCTTGTCTTCTCTTTACTCTCTCTGTGAGAGAATGGCTTACCAAGCCACATCCAGAATGGAGGGGAGGGAGAACCAAGGCAGGGTGTGTGTGTGTCTAACGCAGTCTCACTGAGCCTCTTAAGGAGGGCCTGCGTGACACCTGTGGTTCACCCAGGTCCACTCTACAGCCTGGGGATTAGATTAGCAGTCAATCTTCTTTGTGCTCCTTGACAGCTTCATCAGCTAACCTTGGGTGAGCTTTTAGACACACAGCCAGTGGGTGAATCCTTCTGGGTAAAGTCTACTGGGAGTCTTCTGATATCTGGGATCAACAATGTGACTTCTGGGATCAAACAGAATCTCTATGCACGTTGTAGGTGGATTCAAAATCTGTATCTATAGCACTAAATTCATTTATTTAAAACCCACAACCCATGGAAGTGAACCATGGGAAAACAGAGGAAACCCCCATGTTCCTAGAACGTAATAAGATTATTCACGTGATAAATGTCTGAAAAATGCATATGTAACAAATTAGCTGTAAAAACTATAATGTAAAACAAAGTTACTTTAGTCCTCTGAAGACAAACATAAAAAAAGTAGATTATTCAAGTGAGCATGTGACTTGTAATGACTGAGCATGTGTCTGGCAGAGGCTCTGACGAGACAGCCTACAGGGAGGAGGTGAGGGCACTCGGAGTGTGGTGTCAGGAAAACAACCTGTCACTCAACGTCAACAAAACAAAGGAGATGATCATGGACTTCAGGAAACAGCAGAGGGAGCACCCCCCTATCCACATCGAAGGGACAGCAGTGGAGAAAGTGGAAAGTTTTAAGTTCCTCGGCGTACACATCAACGACAAACTTAAATGGTCCACCCACACAGACAGTGTGTTGAAGAAGGCGCAACAGCGCCTCTTCAACCTCAGGAGGCTGAAGAAATTTGTCTTGTCCGCCAAAACCCTGATTAACTTTTACAGATCCACAATCGAGAGCTTCCTGTCGGGCTTGATCACAGCCTGGTACGGCAACTGCTCCGCCCTCAACCGCAAAGCTCTCCAGAGGGTAGTGCGGTCTGCACAACGCATCACCGGGGGCAAACTACCTGCCCTCCAGGACACCTACAGCACCCGATGTCACAGGAAGGCAAAAAGATCATCAAAGACAACAACGACCTGAGCCACTGCCTGTTCACACCGTTATCATCCAGAAGGCGAGGTCAGTACAGGTGCATCAAAGCTGGGACCGAGAGACTGAAGCTGTTTTTCAATCTCAAGGCCATCAGACTGCTAAACAGCAATCACTAACTCAGAGAGGCTGCTGCCTACATGGAGACCCAATCACTGGCCACTTTAATAAATGGATCACTAGTCACTTTAAACAATGCCACTTTAAATAATGCCACTTTAATAATATTTACATATCTTACATTACTCATATCACATGTATATACTGTATTTTATACCATCTATTGCACCTTGCCTATGCCGCTCGGCCATCGCTCATCCATATATTTATATCTACATATTCTCATTCACCCCTTTTAGATTTGTGTGTATTAGGTAGTTGTTGGGGAATTGTTAGATTACTTGTTAGATATTACTGCACTGTCGGAACCAGAAGCACAAGCATTTCGCTACACTCGCATTAACATCTACTAACCGTGTGTATGTGACCAATACAATTTGATTTGATTTGATTTTGACCTCTATCCCTGCCAGAGGCTCTGACTGTTGACCTCTACCCCTGGCAGAGGCTCTGACTGTTGACCTCTACCCCTGCCAGAGGCTCTGACTGTTGACCTCTACCCCTGCCAGAGGCTCTGACTGTTAACCTCTACCCCTGCCAGAGGCTCTGACTGTTGACCTCTATCCCTGCCAGAGGCTCTGACTGTTGACCTCTATCCCTGGCAGAGGCTCTGACTGTTGACCTTTACCCCTGGCAGAGGCACAACAGGAGAGAGTGCACTGTAGGTCACCTAACACACACACACACACACACACACACACACACACACACACACACACACACACACACACACACACACACACACACACACACACACACACACACACACACAGCTGTTTCAACTAGCTAATCCATTTTGATTTCATTATAATGTCAATACTAGCTACAGTGGTTAGCTAGCTTGGAGGAAGTATTTATTGTTGTGTGCATTGCATCTGTGCACTTAGCTAGCTACCATCCCATAGTCTACATCTGTGCACTTAGCTAGCTACCATCCCATAGTCTACATCTGTGCACTTAGCTAGCTACCATCCCATAGCCTACATCTGTGCACTTAGCTAGCTACCATCCCATAGCCTACATCTGTGCATTTAGCTAGCTACCATCCCATAGCCTACATCTGTGCATTTAGCTAGCTACCATCCCATAGCCTACATCTGTGCACTTAGCTAGCTACCATCCCATAGCCTACATTGCATACGAAGTGTGCACTGACGAGCATTGCGGTTCTACAAGTAGAATCGGTAGGTTCGTCGCTACTGGGTCAGCACGCAGCAGGTACCACTTTTGTCCTAGCACACTTTTGTTCACAGGCCTCCCACTGTGATAAGTACCTATCAGCAGTCTATTGGCAGTGAGATTCTTGGTGTGTTTCATCCCTAACCTTAACCCTAACCTTAACCCCAAACCTTAGACGTAACCATAACTCCTAACCCTAATTCTAACCATAACCCTAAACCTAACCCCTCAGCCTTAAAATAGCCCTTTTTTCCTTGTGGGGAAAATGGTCCCACTTTTCCTTGTTATACTATCCTGGTCCCCTGGACTTCTGGTCGCCTGGACTTCTGATCCCCACAAGGATACTAAAACCAAACACACACACACACACACACACACACACACACACACACACACACACACACACACACACACACACACACACACACACACACACACACACACACACACACACACACACACACACACACACACACACACACACACACACACACACACACACACATACATACACACACACATACACACACACACACAAGGGAAACACTTTTTTCAGATGGTTACACATATTTGGACATAAAACCCACCGTAAAGCAAGCAGCTCATGGCCCATCTTATCATCATGGAGCTCAGCACGGTCACCTGAGGAGAGAGAAGGACGGGTAGTGGAGAGGAAAGGGAGGACAGAGAATGAGATAGAAGGACAGAAGATCAGGGAATGTGTGTGTGTGTGAGTCTGTCTGTCTGTCTGTCTGTCTGTCTGTCTGTCTGTCTGTCTGTCTGTCTGTCTGTCTGTCTGTCTGTCTGTCTGTCTGTCTGTCTGTCTGTCTGTCTTTGTGTGTGTGGGCGTGCATATGTGTGTGTCTGTCTGTGCATAGGTTTGTGTGTGTGTTCTCCACACTCACGTCCACTGATCTTGGTGCCCATTCGTTGTGCCAGGGCAGTGCTCTGTGCCAGCTGCTCTCTGAAGCTCTGTCCCATGTAGTAGTCAATGTCGTTGGCACGCAGCAGCTCCTCAAAGCCCTGGCCAATCAATTACATTCAGCTAATAGTTCAATAAAACATTTTAAATCGATAAAATACATTTGATTCAATTACTGTCAAAAAAGTGGTGGATAATGTCCTAATCTTTGGAGAGATTGTCAGAGTGTCAGACCTTGGTGGTGTCTCCCAGGTGTTGTGTGAGTATGTGACACACACCACGGCCCTCCCTCATCCTCTGACGCAGGTGGGACAGCTCCCTGGCCTGAGCCTGGATCAGGGTGTTGTACTTCCTGTTCATAGATGGAGGAAGGGGAGGGGTCAGGACATAAAAATACATTTAAAAAACATCTTCATCATCAGCATTATCGTTGTTATCGGACATCATCATAGTCATTACCCCTGATCAGTCACCATGGTAGTCATTATCATTGTTATCAATCATAATCATAGTCATTATCATTGTTATCAGTTATCACCATATTCATTATCATAATTATTTCCTTCCTTCATTTCCTCTCTCTCTCCACTCACCCGGGCCAGGTAGCACACTTCCCCTCCTCCACCACCCCTCCTTTCCCCTCCAGCCTGGAGCTCTTGAGTTGGGCCTCCAGTGAGGCCACTCGGGACACCAGCTCTCGCAGCTCTCGGCTGGGCTTGGGTTCCATGCGAGGCCCCAGGCTGTCGGACATCCAGCCCTCATCGTCTTCTACACCGCTGAGGGCTGGGGAGGCCTCGAACGCCCAGTTCACCTGATGGACAGGAGAGAGGAGGAAAAAGACAGTAAATAGTCAGGGAAAATGTAATAGCAGCACATAATCCAACAAGCGCACAAGACACTAAAGTCATCAGTCAATGTATTGATCAATCAACTGATCAATCAATTATCAATCAATCAATCAGACCTTGTATGTATTCAGGGTTGGGGAGTAACGGATTACATGTAATCCGTTACATGTAAGGGACGGATTACATGTAAGGGATTACAAAAAAGGGTACTGTAATCCGTTAATTACAGGCAAAAATATTGTAATAAGATTACAGATACTTTGAAAAACTAGATGATTACTTCGAGGATTACTTCTAAATTCATAAAGGATGTTTGCGAAAAAAAATCTTTGACACTTTTCTCAATGACATTCAAATCAGCATTGAAAAAAGGCGCAAGTGTAAATTTGTTCCACCTGAGCGAGTCTGACCACAAGTCAGAGATCACTATGATGACACACCAGATGTGTTTGATCGATTGCGGGAAAAGTGCAGGAATAGGCTTTTGTAGGCTACAGTCCAAGCTATGTCTTCCAATGGTACGACTGCTGTCGGCATCTAAAGATTATCCAAGATTATCCAATTTATCCAATAAACGCTTGGAGGTAAGGATGACAGCAGTGGTGTAGTCTACAGCGATACGGATATCACTTATTGTTGATATCTACGTAGCGCATTGATGTGAATCACACTGCTGTTCTCTCATTTAGCTGTTTGTGCCTTACGGATTGTGGTTGTTGTGGATGGCTGTTCACAAATCTAAATGTGTGTTTGAACCCAATAATGGTAGAAATCAAGAAGTTTAAGCTGCCTTTCAATTATTAATAACATAATGAATACAATTTGAAAGTGGGGCTTTTATTGCTCAATCTAATTCATGCTGGTAAAAAAAGAAAATCCATAGGCCTAACGGACACATGCTCAAACTCACACACTTTGGATAGACTTAAAGGGGCAATCTGTAGTTGCTACATACATTTTTTTAAAGAATAAATTATATATATATATATATATATATATATATATAACCATTGATTCTTGAAGAATATAACTTATAAATCCCTCATGAGCTTAGCTCAACTGTCCCACTCCATGATAACCCAAAATATAACCATGTTTTATTCCAATGTTTGTAAACATTGTAAATGTAAACAAACACTGTATAGCCTCATAGCATGGCTAAAACAATAATTTTTATATAATGGATGGTCAGTCCTTGCATAGCTCTGTCTATTCACCTGAGAGTGGTTACATTTCTCCAGGCCCATCTTCTCCAGGCCCAAGAAGGAGACCAAGGCGCAGCATGAGTATCGTTCCACATCTTTATTATTATGTGAAACTTAGCCAGCCAGCCAGCCAGCCAGACAAACAAACAAACAATAAACTATAAACAAACAATAAACTATAAACAAACAACAAACCGTGACAACAGCGGTGCAACATGCACTAACTCAAAATAAGATCCCACAAACAGGTGGGAAAAGGCTGCCTAAATATGATCCCCAATCAGAGACAACGTTAGACAGCTGCCTCTGATTGAGAACCATATCAGGCCAACATAGAAATACAACATCTAGATAACCCACCCTAGTCACACCCCGACCTAACCAAAATAGAGAATAAAAAGGAACTCTAAGGTCAGGGTGTGACACCATCCCTCAGCTTTTTACCAAAACAGAGGTGGGGCAACGATTTTGTTATTGTTTCATCTGTGGATTTTCCCTTTAAACAGCTGCATATTATCAAGATATCAAAGTGTCACCAACAAAATGGTAAACAATAGGCCTATAGCAAATGCAGCATATGGCATTAATCTTTCACATTTAAATAGCACTTCTCTCATATCATTGCTATGCAGACGACACACAATTAATCTTCTCCTTTCCCCCTTCTGACAACCAGGTGGCGAATCGCATCTCTGCATGTCTGGCAGACATATCAGTGTGGATGACGGATCACCACCTCAAGCTGAACCTCGGCAAGACGGAGCTGCTCTTCCTCCCGGGGAAGGACTGCCCGTTCCATGATCTCGCCATCACGGTTGACAACTCCCTTGTGTCCTCCTCCCAGAGTGCTAAGAGCCTTGGCGTGACCCTGGACAACACCCTGTCGTTCTCTACTAACATCAAGGCGGTGACCCGATCCTGTAGGTTCATGCTCTACAACATTCGCAGAGTACGACCCTGCCTCACACAGGAAGCGGCGCAGGTCCTAATCCAGGCACTTGTCATCTCCCGTCTGGATTACTGCAACTCGCTGTTGGCTGGGCTCCCTGCCTGTGCCATTAAACCCCTACAACTCATCCAGAACGCCGCAGCCCGTCTGGTGTTCAACCTTCCCAAGTTCTCTCACATCACCCCGCTCCTCCGCTCTCTCCACTGGCTTCCAGTCGAAGCTCGCATCCGCTACAAGACCATGGTGCTTGCCTACGGAGCTGTGAGGGGAACGGCACCTCCGTACCTTCAGGCTCTGATCAGGCCCTACACCCAAACAAGGGCACTCCGTTCATCCACCTCTGGCCTGCTCGCCTCCCTACCTCTGAGGAAGCACAGTTCCCGCTCAGCCCAGTCAAAACTGTTCGCTGCTCTGGCACCCCAATGGTGGAACAAGCTCCCTCACGACGCCAGGACAGCGGAGTCAATCACCACCTTCCGGAGACACCTGAAACCCCACCTCTTCAAGGAATACCTGGGATAGGATAAAGTAATCCTTCTAACCCCCCCTTAAAAGATTTAGATGCACTATTGTAAAGTGGTTGTTCCACTGGATATTATAGGTGAATGCACCAATTTGTAAGTCGCTCTGGATAAGAGCGTCTGCTAAATGACTAAAATGTAAAATGTAAAATGTAGTGCTCAAAGCATGCCATTCCATGAGCTCAGCATTTCTTTTTAACTCAAATCAATGAGCCCAATCAGTCCTCCATGACAACAAAATCATAAACAACAGAGTAGGGCTGGCTAATACGTCCTTAGTTTTGAGGTCCTGCTCAGGTAAAACAATTTGGCTAATCTATACTTCCTTATTTCCAAGTCCTATTCTTGAAGATCAAGGAGTAAAACATTTATTCGAATGACTGGAATTCTGATAGACTTTGGTTTTGAATGTAAAGAAGTAATTTAATCATATTATTATATGTAGTAGAAAGTGATGGTTTAGAAGAAGCCTACATAACCAACCCATAAAGTAAAATTGAACATCCATATATGGCCAGCTATGTGAACTTTAACATTGATTTATCTTGCAATAGATGTCGTTCAATTGGTAACATACATTTTTGTTTTCTTCTAATGCCTCTTAAGGGGAAAGTAATCCAAAAGTAATGAAATGTAATCAGATTACGTTACTGAGTTTGGGTAATCCAAAAGTTATGTTACTGATTACAATTTTGGAGAGGTAACTGTAACAGATTACATTTAGAAAGTAACCTACCCAACCCTGTATGTATATGATGTACCTTGCGTGGGGTGCGTTCCAGACTGGATGCGTAGTCACTGGTGGTGGATAGTGAACGCACACGTAGCTGCAACCCACGAATCACCTTGTGGCAGCGGGTCAGCTGAGAACGCAGATCCAGGACCAATTGCTGTAAGGATCCTGCCCCTGGCTCCTCGCCTTCATCAAAAGCTCCACCCACACTCCCATCGCCATGGAACCAAACCCCGGCACTCTCGTAGTCCTGCCGGTGGCTCAGTGACGTACACATCTCCAGATCATCAAACTCTTGGGTGTATAGATCAGCACACCGGACACAGGTAAGGTAAAGTGACAGGTGAGGTGGGAATGAGAAGTGATGCAAGTACTGTGTTGTGAGATGTTAGGTACAGTAGATGTCTCAAGTGACAAACTGAAATAGAAGCAATGAGAGGTGACACTGTCAGAGAGGTGTAACGGGTGAGAGGCAACAGGTAAGATAGGGGTGAGAGAAAAGACAGTAGACAGGGAAAGGCACAGCTAAGTTACCTGGGCTGCTGGCATCCTCTCTCTCTGCCTCATTCTCACTACGGCCACAGGTCTCATAACCCAGGTCCTGTAGGTCCACCTGGACCTGCTTACTGTCCTGCTCAACTGATGTCTCCGCTGAGAAAGACAGAGAGAACCATTACAACCATTGAATAAATTACATTGAGTGATTCAATTAAGTTAATCAGTTATACTGTATTTAAATATGTATATGCCACTGTATGTGTGTGGGCTCTTTTCTACATTTACATTTTTTTAAACATTTTAGTCATTTAGCAGACACTCTTATCCAGAGCAACTTACAGTAGTGAATGCATACATTTCTTCCCCCCGTACTGGTCCCCCGTGGGAATCGAACCCACAACCCTGGCGTTGCAAACACCATGCTCTACCACCTGAGCCACACGGGGGGGAACTTAGGTGTCTTTTACACAGACCAGTTCAGTACTTCACTATCTTTGACATCTTCACAGAGTTTCAAGAAGAAAAGATTGCATCAACACTTGTGTGTATGTGTGTTCTGTGTATCTGTTTATCTGTGTGTGTTATGTGTATATGTGTGTGTGTTCTGTGTATATGTGTGTGTGTTCTGTGTATATGTGTGTGTGTTCTGTGTATCTGTATGTGTGTTCTGTGTATCTGTGTGTGTGTTCTGTGTATCTGAATGTGTGTTCTGTGTATCTGTGTGTCTGTGTATCTGTATGTGTGTTCTGTGTATCTGTGTTCTGTGTATCTGTGTGTGTTTTCTGTGTATCTGTATGTGTGTTCTGTGTATCTGTATGTGTGTTCTGTGTATCTGTATGTGTGTTCTGTGTATCTGTATGTGTGTTCTGTGTATCTGTATGTGTGTTCTGTGTATCTGTGTGTCTGTGTATCTGTATGTGTGTTCTGTGTATCTGTATGTGTGTTCTGTGTATCTGTATGTGTGTTCTGTGTATCTGTATGTGTGTTCTGTGTATCTGTATGTGTGTTCTGTGTATCTGTATGTGTGTTCTGTGTATCTGAATGTGTGTTCTGTGTATCTGTATGTGTGTCTGTGTATATGTGTGTGTGTTCTGTGTATCTGTATGTGTGTTCTGTGTATCTGTATATGTGTGTCTGTGTATCTGTATGTGTGTTCTGTGTATCTGTATGTGTGTTCTGTGTATCTGTATGTGTGTTCTGTGTATCTGTATGTGTGTGTCTGTGTATCTGTACAGTATGTGTGTTCTGTGTATCTGTGTGTCTGTGTATCTGAATGTGTGTTCTGTGTATCTGAATGTGTGTTCTGTGTATCTGAATGTGTGTTCTGTGTATCTGAATGTGTGTTCTGTGTATCTGAATGTGTGTTCTGTGTATCTGAATGTGTGTTCTGTGTACCTGTGTGTGTGTCTGTGTATATGTGTGTGTGTTCTGTGTATCTGTATGTGTGTTCTGTGTATCTGAATGTGTGTTCTGTGTATCTGTATGTGTGTTCTGTGTATCTGAATGTGTGTTCTGTGTATCTGTATGTCATGACTCTCCTTGCCGAAGAACTAAGGCCCTAGATCAGCTTGGCAAATGGCTGACAGATAGCCAGACCCCCCTCTCTCACAGGAGAGGAGATGGGGAAGACGGGGGAGACAGGGACGGGGGGACGGGGCAGAGAGACTGTTGCACGCCCAAAAACTCTAACGTCCAAAGAGTGAACTTTGGAACAATATTTCTAAGATAGGAATGTTAAGAATGGTCAGTGGGGATCTAAAGAATAATAATGTCATATTGCTTTCATTTTGTGATGTTATTAAAAACTGTATGAACCAAATACTGTAACTTAGGAAGGAAACACATTCTAGCGTTCAGGTTTTCATCCAATATGATGTTAATACAATATGAAGAACGATGAGACTATTTTTGTTAAGATATTAATGTGGTTTTAGTTTTCTAACGAGACCATGTCCTTTTGCACATTAACTAAGCCACGCCCAGAATGAGGTCAGAAGAGCATGTCAGTGTGATGGAACTGCCCTATTTGACCAGAGTGCTTAAAAAGGACTCGCTAAGAATTAACATACCAGACCAGCAAACGTGAAGCGTGAGCTAAACGTTACAAATGGTGAAACTCTAACACCAGAAAACGTGTAGCTGTGGCTACACGGCTGAAAATGGTTAGAACTTTGAATCTCCACACGAGGTGAAGAAGATAAAGAATAGACCTTAACATTGCCAGTCTGCAGCTGGGCATGTAAAAGTGGTCCTAGAACTTTGATTAAGACATGAGGTGGGAAGGAAGTAAATCCTATATCAGACAACCACTGGTGCATCTGAAGATCTGTTCTATTTCAACACTCCACTACAAGACCAAGACAACTACGAAGGACATTGTGACCTCTGGTGGACAACCAGAGCCTTACACCCATCGAGCCCTTCCCATAGAAGGACTGATTGGTTTCAACAGAGAGACGACGAACAAAGACATCTACACGTAAATACATTACATTTCTTACCCAAACGGGCGGTGGAGATGGTAACTCTATAAACAACTTCTCTCGTGGTGCCACAAATTCCTAATGAGTTCATTGTTACATGATTAATTTAATCTGGTAACAATTAAACATAGTTACTTGATTCGATAAACATATCTGTGTGTGTTCTGTGTATCTGTGTGGGTTCTCTGTGTGTGTGTATCTGTGTGTGTTCTGTGTAGCTGTGTGTTCTCTGTGTGTGTGTGTTCTGTGTGTGTGTGTGTGTGTTCTGTGTATCTGTGTATGTTCTGTGTATCTGAATGTGTGTGTGTGTTCTGTGCATCTCTTTGTGTGTGTGTGTTCTGTGTATCTGTATGTGTGTGTGTGTGTCTATTTATGTTTTCAGCATATGCAAGATGACTCACTGAGTAGTTCCCTGTAGTCTTTGAGTTGTTCAGCCTGTGCATGTACTGTGGCCTCAGACACCATGAGTCTCTCCTGCAGCTCTCTGCTCTCCTGTCTGCTCAGCGCCAAATCAAAACGCAGATGCGCTGCCTGCTCACGGAGACCCGCATCCACATGCTGCCAGAACCCGCCCACATCGCCGGTGACATCATCAGATTCACCCTCCTATTGGGCACAAGACAAAACAATGGTGTTAAAAAGGGAAAATAAAGTCTCATTCACTTTTACATGACTAGGAAAGACCATTATGGTCCAACTGTTGTTATATCACGGGCTAAAATAAAGATCACGGAAGCAGCAAACGGAGATCGGACACCTTTCTTCTCATTATGGAAAAAAACATTGACATGTAGAGTAGAAGAAGTGTGAATATGTCCTGCGTTCTATTTCCGAAAGCACATGCAGCAGCAACACAGAACACTGCTTCCCTCTGGTCTCTTTGGCCTGAAACCCAGGAGCAGCAGCTGCCCAGAGGCAGCCATGATGATGATATAAACTATCAGCCCTACATAGACTGTGGCCCAGAGACAGCCATGATGCTTTTATAAACTATCAGCCCTACATAGACTGTGGCCCAGAGACAGCCATGATGATTATATAAACTATCAGCCCTACATAGACTGCTGCCCAGAGGCAGCCATGATGCTTTTATAAACTATCAGCCCTACATAGACTGCTGCCCAGAGGCAGCCATGATGATTATATAAACTATCAGCCCTACATAGACTGCTCTAGCTATACCAACACAGAGATATGAGGAGAGAGGGGGAGGAAAATAGACAGAGAAAGAGGGAGGGAGAGAGAGAGCGAGTAAGGAAAGAGAGAAAGAGAGAGCGAGGTTTACACTATTCTGGCATAGACTGGTTTAGGGTAGAGGAGTGTATGTGTACCTTCTTTGTTTGGTCTGGCTGGTGATGGGAGAGGAGAGTCCCCAGGTCTAGGGAGTGAGGTCTGGTATACTGTCTGTTCCCCCTCCCCTCTCTCATCCTCACTGCTGGGGGGCCATGGTTGCCCTGGGTGGGTACCACTGCTGGTTGTGCCTCCTCCTCTTCTTCCTCCTCCATCTCCTCCTGTCCCCATCCTTGGCACATGTCTGTTGGATCCTGCAGAGTTCCTAGACCCTCTAATCCCCCTTGGGTCTCTTTCAGGGCTTCATTCTCTTGTTGTAGCCTCTGCAGTGTTCTCCTGCAAGACATAGACACCAGAGGATTCATTATTAACAACCACATCAACCACCACCACCACAACAACAACAATGGCTGCAATGACAATCAGACTGTGAGCCTTTGACTGTGCTTCTTGTAGGTAGATGTTGTACATGATCTTGGCTAGGGCTACAGTATAGACCATTTAATGTGCACCACAGGGAGACACTGAGATAAGTAGGTGAGTGGGTACTGTGTAAGGAACATACCTCATCTGGGCTAGGGAGGAGCAGCCGGTGGTCTCCAGCTGTGTTCTCATCTCCTCCACTTCTTCTTCTAGTGCCCTCGTCTGTTCAGCCAGCTGCTGTCCCTGCCCCTCTGCCCCCTGGGACAGCGTTCCGTTCAAAAGTCCTCCAGACAGCACCCCCTGCCCACAGGCCACCACAGAGTTCTGGACACGAAAGAAAGGAAAAGAGATGGTAAAAGAGAGCGGGGAAGACAGGTAATAAGAGAGAGGGGAAGACAGGTAATAAGAGAGAGGGGAAGACAGGTAATAAGAGAGAGGGGAAGACAGGTAATAAGAGAGAGGGGAAGACAGGTAATACGAGAGAGGGGAAGACTGGTAATAAGAGAGCGGGGGAGACAGGTAATAAGACAGAGGGGGAGACAGGTAATAAGACAGAGGGGAAGACAGGTAATAAGACAGAGGGGAAGACAGGTATTAAGAGAGAGAGGGGAAGACAGGTAATAAGAGAGAGGGGAAGAAAGGTAATAAGAGAGAGGGGAGACAGGTAATAAGAGAGAGGGGAAGACAGGTAATAAGAGAGAGAGGGGAAGACAGGTAATAAGAGAGAAGGGGAGACAGGTAATAAGACACCGGGGAAGACAGGTAATAAGAGAGAGGGGAAGACAGGTAATAAGAGAGAGAGGGGAAGACAGGTAATAAGAGAGAGGGGAAGACAGGTAATAAGAGAGAGAGGGGAAGACAGGTAATAAGAGAGAGAGGGGAAGACAGGTAATAAGAGAGAGAGGGGAAGACAGGTAATAAGAGAGAGAGGGGAAGACAGGTAATAAGAGAGAGGGGAAGACAGGTAATAAGAGAGAGAGGGGAAGATAGGTAATAAGAGAAAGGGGAAGACAGGTAATAAGAGAGGGGGGGAGACAGGTAATAAGAGAGAGAGGGAGACAGGTAATAAGAGAGAGGGGGAGACAGGTAATAAGAGAGAGGGGGAGACAGGTAATAAGAGAGAGGGGGAGACAGGTAATAAGAGAGAGGGGAAGACAGGTAATAAGAGAGAGGGGGAGACAGGTAATAAGAGAGAGGGGAAGACAGGTAATAAGAGAGGGGAAGACAGGTAATAAGAGAGAGGGGAAGACAGGTAATAAGAGAGAGGGGAAGACAGGTAATAAGAGAGAGGGGAAGACAGGTAATAAGAGAGGGGAAGACAGGTAATAAGAGAGGGGAAGACAGGTAATAAGAGAGGGGAAGACAGGTAATAAGAGAGAGGGGAAGACAGGTAATAAGAGAGAGGGGAAGACAGGTAATAAGAGAGAGGGGAAATTAGTGTAAATAATTAGTCAACAATAATTGGTCAAGCCTAAGAACAGAACTACAGTTACATTATTTAAAAAAATAATAACATAACATGAAAATGATTAGTTAAAACAACTCTAACATTGTTAGTCTGGGTACAGGTCTGCGTCTGCTTAAGCCAATAGCTTTGTTATGGTCTCATTTGGCAAGGGAACAATGCAGCGTTGTTGAATACAGAAACAGTCTGGTACCCAGGCTACAGATGTAGGAACTTAATTTGATCACTCTGTTGCAGAAGAACTTTCCTGCAATGCAGAAGCGTATTTGAGGTTTAAAAGGGCTTCTGAAGTTTGTAATTTTCACTTTGACACACACACACACACACACACACACACACACACACACACACACACACACACACACACACACACGACACACACACACACACACACACACACACACACACACAATGAACACAGACACACACACAAACACACACACACACACACGCACAGACACACGCACACACACACAGACACACACAGACACACACGCACAGACACACACACACACACACACACACACACACACACACACACACACACACACACACACACACACACACACACACACAGCACACACAGCACACACAGCACACACACACACTGGTCAGCCAGAAAGGTGCAACTGGAATGTGACTGTCAGTATTACAAACAGAAGAGTTTTTCCATAACAGACCTAGAGCACTCTGTGCTGGGATATGGACAGACACACACACACGCACACGCACACAGACACACACACACACACAAATGAACACATGCACAGACACACAGACACACACACAAACACACACACATGCACAGACACACGCACCCCGCACGACACACGCACAGACACATGCACGCACAGACACACACGCACAGACACGCACACCCCCCGCACACACACACACACACACACACACACACACACACACACACACACACACACACACACACACACACACACACACACCCCCCCTTCCTCTCTGTGGCGATTTGAATCACTTAAGATGGATGCAGGGCCTCACACAGAGAGAGGAACATCCACTGTATCCGACTGTATGGGCAACAAGCCAGGAAGGCATATACTGTACCTCACTGTTTAGTAGGGAGAAACATTATACTACCTCATTATAGTTGTTAGTAGGGAGAAACACTATACGACCTCATTATAGTTGTTAGTAGGGAGAAACATTATACTACCTCATTATAGTTTTTCAGTAGGGACAAACACTATACTACCTCATTATAGTTGTTCAGTACGGAGAAACACTAGACGACCTCATTATAGTTGTTCAGTAGGGAGAAACACTATACTACCTCATTATAGTTGTTTAGTAGGGAGAAACACTATACTACCTCATTATAGTTGTTTAGTAGGGAGAAACACTATACTACCTCATTATAGTTGTTTAGTAGGGAGAAACACTATACGACCTCATTATAGTTGTTAGTAGGGAGAAACACTATACTACCCCATTATAGTTGTTTAGTAGGGAGAAACACTATACGACCTCATTATAGTTGTTAGTAGGGAGAAACACTATACTACCTCATTATAGTTGTTTAGTAGGGAGAAACATTATACTACCTGGTAAACGAAAAACTTAGCAGCCCCTACAGAAATGTCCATTAATCACAATCCACATCATAATTCACATTTCCTGTTGTTGTAGGATTATTTTCCTGCTGTAGCAAACAGGCTCAAATTAAGATCCTACATCTGTAGAAGATTGTCAACATGAGATATAATGAAAGCAATGACTGTATAAGGGGATGAGGGGCACAAGACTGGTGTAGAATGTAGTATCTCTTTAAGATTTAAAGGTAAAGAACCACATGTACCTTAGTGGAGGCCAGGCTTTTGGCAGTCAATTTATCCTCATCGTCTTCAATACTGTCTGAGAACTCATCAGTGCTGCCCTCTTCATCATCTCCCTCCTTTTCTTCTTCCTCCGTGCTGAGCTCTGAAAGCACAACAGCCAACTGATCAGATCAGACACTTCCTTGCCTTTCTTTTTTTCTCTCTCCTTCCTAAGTCTGTCTTTCTTACGTACCCCACCAATCCCTCTCCCCTCTCTCTCTCTCTCCCTATCTCTTGCTCTCCCCTCCCTCTCTCTCTCTCTCCCTCCCTCTCTCCCTCCCCTTTCTCTCTCTCTATCTCCCCCCCCACTCTCCATCTCTCTGGTCTGAATCACTTCAGCAGGAGCCATGAGGGAAATATTATGTGACCAGTAGACAGCTAAACACCCACGTTGAGCCCAGCCCAGGACAGACCAGCCCCTCTGTCTTTTTCCCAACCATGTGGTGTGTGTGTAGCACAGGTCCTCTCTGTGTCCTGTCCTTGTCACTACATATGGCCCTCAGGAAGACATTCTACAATTCACTTCAAAACAAAATGGCGAAATTCAGCATTTTTTCCCCCGTATTAGTTGAGATGGACATATTATTAACATGCACGTACACCATATACAAAGAGAAGCATGCAAAGCACAAACACAATTCACTCACATTGCAATAATGTTTGTAAACTAATCAGATGCCAAAAACTACTGTGGAATCCTCAGATTATCAAATTCTTATCTACAGAGAGCTACAGAATGCCTGACACACACACACACACGCATGCAAAACACACACACACACACACACACACACACACACACACACAAACACACACACACAGACACACACATACATACAGTTAGTCAAAGGTTGAAACATTATACTATCTCATTATAGTTGTATAGTTGTAGGGAGAAACACTATACTACCTCATTATAGTTGTTCAGGAGGGAGAAACATTGTACTACCTCATAATAGTTGTTTAGTAGGTAGAAACACTATGCTACCTCCTTATAGTTGTATAGTGGAAGGGAGAGACACTATACTACCTCATTATAGTTGTTTAGTAGGTAGAAACACTATAATACCTCATTACAGTTGTATAGTTATAGGGAGAAACACTATTTTACCTCATTAAAGTTGTTTAGTAGGGAAAAACATTATACTACCTCATTATAGTTGTTTAGTAGGTAGAAACATTATACTATCTCATTACAGTTGTATAGTTATAGAGAGAAACACTATATTACCTCATTACAGTTGTTTAGTAGGGAGAAACCCTATACTACCTCATCATAGTTGTTTAGTAGGTAGAAACATTATACAACCTCATTATAGTTGTTTATTAGGGAGAAACACTAAATCACCTCATTATAGTTGTTTAGTATGTAGAAACATTATACAACCTCAATATAGTTGTTTAGTAGGCAGAAACACTACACTACTTCATTATAGTTGTTTAGTAGTGACAAACACAATACTACCTCATTATAGTTGTATAGTTGTATGGAGAAACACTATACTACCTTACTATAGTTGTTAAGTAGGGAGAAATACTAGACTACCTCAATATAGTTGTTTAGTAGAGAGAAACATACTACGTCATTATAGTTGTATAGTTGAAGGGAGAAACACTATACTACCTCATTATAGTTGTTTAGTAGGGAGAAACATTATACTACCAGAATATAGTTGTTAAGTAGGGAGAAACACTAAACCACCTCATTATAGTTGTTTAGTATGTAGAAACATTATACAACCTCAATATAGTTGTTTAGTAGGCAGAAACACTACACTACCTCATTATAGTTGTTTAGTAGGGACAAACACAATAATATCTCATTATAGTTGTCTAGTAGGTAGAAACATTACACTATCTCATTACAGTTGTGTAGTTATAGGGAGAAACACTATACTACCTCATTAAAGTTGTTTAGTAGGGAAAAACATTATACTACCTCAATATAGTTGTTTAGTAGGGAGAAACACTAAACTACCTCAATATAGTTGTTTAGTAGGTAGAAACATTATACAACCTTATTATAGTTGTTCAGGAGGGAGAAACACTATACTACCTCATTATAGTTGTTTGGTAGGGAGAAACACTATGCTACATCCTTATAGTTGTTTAGTAGGTAGAAACATTATACTACCTCATTACAGTTGAATAGTTATAGAGAGAAAGACTATACTACCTCATTGTAGTTGTTTAGTAGGGAAAAACATTATACTACCTCATTATAGTTGTTTAGTAGGGAGAAACACTATACTACTTCATTATCGTTGTTTAGTAGGGAGAAACATTATACAACTCATTATAGTTGTTTAGTAGCAAGAAACACTATACTACCTCATTATAGTTGTTTAGTAGGGAGAAACGCTATACTACCTCATTATAGTTGTTTAGTAGGGAGAAACACTATACTACCTCATTATAGTTGTTTAGTAGGGAGAAACATTATACTACCTCATTATAGTTGTTTAGTAGTTAGAAACATTATACTATCCCATTTTAGTTGTTTGGTAGGTAGAAAGCTATTTAACCGTAATAACAACCACAAAGTTCTAAGACAATCTGTCAAGCAATCAGGAGTTTAAATCTCCCTGAAAGAAATACCAATAGCTTCATATTTCCATATAAATGCTTCATACTATGAAATCCTCTTCATCGTACCAAGGCATGTGTATTGTGTGCAGTTTTTGCATAGCAACACACATCTGCCAACAATTACAATGAGGATAATACAATCTTCAGTTTGTGATCAATGGAAGAGTCTTATGGAAAATATTATTCTTGGTTAGGATTGTTTTGAACCATCTAAAACTTACTTTTAACCCTTGGCACGGTGTATTAGGGTGGGGTGGGCCTATAGCTATGAGGGTGACGGGGGACAATAAGGCTCTGTTTGTTTCGCTTACAGAACAGCATTTTGCCCATTTAAGACTGGTGTGCATGTGTGTTGCTCAGTCTA
Source organism: Salmo salar (assembly GCF_965601325.2). Classification (NCBI taxonomy): domain Eukaryota; kingdom Metazoa; phylum Chordata; class Actinopteri; order Salmoniformes; family Salmonidae; genus Salmo; species Salmo salar. The sequence goes on along the minus strand of NC_138304.1, from coordinate 42,139,064 downwards.
TTCCAATGTCTAAATGTTGGAATCTGATTAAGGAGTTTATATGACTGAAGTATGTACAACACAATCATCTTTCTGTGAGCAATAGGAAATGGTATAATCAATATGTCATGTATTTATGGTGTAGAAATTAATTCCATGATATTACATGAAGAGGGTGTGAACTCTAGTCTTTTCTGTTAGGGGACATCTTCACGTGTCCTGTCCTTACCGGAGCACCTGGTAGTGACGGTGACACACAGGCAGTGATCCAGGCAGTGTAGAAATCATGTTTTATACCCTTCTGTGTATTCATGTTCTTCTTCATATCATCCTATTTCTATACGTAGTGTGAGGCACATATCAGTTCCGTATCATATTCTATTTATGCCCAATAGTAAGTGATTGATGCATTTAAGTTGTCAATAACTGTTCACGCATCACATCAAACATAGCCATGCAGACAGGAAATGCATGCCGCGATGTCATGCATGTGGCAGAGAAGTCATAGGTTAAGACAGAGAGGTGGTTGTTTAGCTCCCAAACATGACAGATCTCTTTCTTCTATGAAAGAAAATGTGTCTTTTAAAGATATTCTTAGAATGTGTGTGTGTGTGTGTGTGTGTGTGTGTGTGTGTGTGTGTGTGTGTGTGTGTGTGGCACGTGTTTGTGTATGTGGGTGGTAATGATTTAAGGTCCAATGCATCTGTTTTTATCTTATTATCAAATCATTTCTGGGTAAAAATTAAGTACCATACTGTGATAGTTTTCAATGGCAAAATCTGCTCAGAAAGAGCATACAAGCAAGAAGATAGGACGCGGAGGGCGAGGGGAGGGAAACTGAAAACTAGCTGTGATTGGCAGAAAAGTTTTTTTTCTTTTCTTATTGGTCTATTAACTAATTTACCGGCCAAAACTCCATCCCACCAAAACAGGCAGACATTTCAGGCAGTCTTTTCAAGCAGCTCTTACACTAAAAGGGCATTACCATAATTTTCACAATTTCACAGAATATTCTAAACTCATAGTGTGGAAATATATGTAAAACACAAAAAAATCAAATGTTTGACTGCACTGGGCCTTTAAGAGTGTGTGTTTTGGACACAGAGACTATGGATACAGTGTGGAGAGAGAGGTGGCTGTTCTTTCTTTCACCTCAGGGATAGACAGAACACCCCTTATCTGTTCTCTACTAGTGGTGGGAGAAGGAATGGTTTGTTGTGTTGAATAAGGAGGCAAAAAGGGACAGGCAATCCAGTCCCCAATAAAAATAAAAAATAAAAAAGGGAATATAATTTTTTTTACTTTCCATTTCGAAGTACAACAAATGTGCGTTTCATCACCAAATCTAAATGGAAAATGTCTTCCCTAATCCTAAAATCCTTAAAACCTAATCAATCCCAACCAATCGAATCTCGGATGATACTAGGTATCATCTTATCATCATGTTTTTATCACATTTTATGTGATCATTACAAAGTCTATATATAAATGTAACAAATAGACACTTGGGTTGTGGTGTATCTAAGACACTTGGGTTGTGGTGTTTCTAAGACACTTGGGTTGTGGTGTTTCTAAGACACTTGGGTTGTGGTGTTTCTAAGACACTTGGGTTGTGGTGTTTCTAAGACACTTGGGTTGTGGTGTTTCTAAGACACTTGGGTTGTGGTGTTTCTAAGACACTTGGGTTGTGGTGTTTCTAAGACACTTGGGTTGTGGTGTATCTAAGACACTTGGGTTGTGGTGTTTCTAAGACACTTGGATTGTGGTGTTTCTAAGACACTTGGGTTGTGGTGTTTCTAAGACACTTGGGTTGTGGTGTTTCTAAGACACTTGGGTTGTGGTGTTTCTAAGACACTTGGGTTGTGGTGTTTCTAAGACACTTGGGTTGTGGTGTATCTAAGACACTTGGGTTGTGGTGTTTCTAAGACACTTGGATTGTGGTGTTTCTAAGACACTTGGGTTGTGGTGTTTCTAAGACACTTGGGTTGTGGTGTTTCTAAGACACTTGGATTGTGGTGTTTCTAAGACACTTGGGTTGTGGTGTTTCTAAGACACTTGGGTTGTGGTGTTTCTAAGACACTTGGGTTGTGGTGTTTCTAAGACACTTGGGTTGTGGTGTATCTAAGACTGATAAGCGCACGGTTTTAGTTTTGCAACAACAAATAACTAGGGTAAGGATTCTTACTTTATTTACTTTGATAAGCAAACACTATTGACTACTAATCTAGTTGTTCATGCATCGTCTGAGACTAAGAATATCTGCAACCAAATGATAGGCACTTTAAAACCCATGGAATGGAACCCAGATCTGAGGTTACAGGAATTATAAGAGGGAACTACTTGGCCATCATCTTGATTTCAGCTGAAGTATATCTTGGACCTGCATACATTGTGTACACAAAGATGGTATAAAAAAAATAAGATGGACGACTTGAAGACGTTTCACTGTAAAGCATGAGCTGGGCTATCTACACACCACATCACATCACTGTGACGATAAGGCTGGAAACATTGACACGGAGACACAGTCCAATACAAAATGGCATTACAGAACAAGCAACACGGAGGCATTTTGCAAAAACAATATAAAAAAAACAATCCAAAACACACTGAATATATTAATAATCGATAATAGATATCTAAGGTTCATGTTGCCACATTATAATGTAACTAAAACCACCCCAAAACTGTGTTGTTGGTTAGAACAGGCATTGGTTATTGTGTGGTGTCTATGTCATCCAAAGAGGAACGAAGTTGCCCATAGTCACTGATCTTAGGTCAGCATTGAGTTGTTTCCTGTAATGGTTAAGGTTAGGATTTAGGTGAATGTAAACTGATCCTGGATCTGCACCTATGGGCAACTTCTACCTGCAGTGCATTTGTCTGACTCATAGTGAAATGGCTAGACAGAATATCCCAGAGAGTTAGTAACAGTGCCCCCTGGAGCCCTGTAGGCCGGTCCCTGCCCGTCCCCACCTCCAAAGTCAGACGGCCTCTTAGCTGCCCTCTCCAGTGCCAGGGCGGTCTTCTGGGTCCTGGTTAGGACCTCCTCCAGTTGCCCTCGCAATGCCTGAACAGAGTCCAGTTCTGTGAGCAGGGCCTGGGTCTTCTCTGAGCTGCTGGGAGAGGGGCAATGACACAACGCACAAACACAAACGTCCTCAAAACTGATTGCATGGTTTTAACAGTTTTACCTGGCCTACAACTGTATATAACAATGTCTACCGACACTGAAGCTTCGTATGTACCTGCTTGTCAACAAATGTGTGTTTTCTTAAATATCCATATGTGTGTATTGTTAGGTACCCAGGTGTGTATTGTTAGGTACCCAGATGTGTATTGTTAGGTACCCAGGTGTGTGTATTGTTAGCTACCCAGGTGTGTGTATTGTTAGGTACCCAGGTGTGGGTATTGTTAGGTATCCAGGTGTGTATATTGTTAGGTACCCAGGTGTGTGTATTGTTAGGTACCCAGGTGTGTATTGTTAGGTACCCAGATGTGTATTGTTAGGTACCCAGGTGTGTGTATTGTTAGCTACCCAGGTGTGTGTATTGTTACGTACCCAGGTGTGGGTATTGTTAGGTATCCAGGTGTGTATATTGTTAGGTACCCAGGTGTGTGTATTGTTAGGTACCCAGGTGTGTGTATTGTTAGGTACCCAGGTGTGTGTATTGTTAGGTACCCACGTGTGTGTATTGTTAGGTACCCAGGTGTGTGTACTGTTAGGTACCCAGGTGTGTGTACTGTTAGGTACCCAGGTGTGTGTATTGTTAGGTACCCAGGTGTGTGTATTGTTAGGTACCCAGATGTGTGTATTGTTAGGTACCCAGATGTGTGTATTGTTAGGTACCCAGATGTGGGTATTGTTAGGTACCCAGATGTGGGTATTGTTAGGTACCCAGATGTGGGTATTGTTAGGTACCCAGGTGTGTGTATTGTTAGGTACCCAGATGTGTGTATTGTTAGGTACCCAGATGTGGGTATTGTTAGGTACCCAGATGTGGGTATTGTTAGGTACCCAGATGTGGGTATTGTTAGGTACCCAGATGTGTATGGTTAGGTACCCAGATGTGTGTATTGTTAGGTACCCAGATGTGTGTATTGTTAGGTACCCAGATGTGTGTATTGTTAGATACCCAGATGTGGGTATTGTTAGGTACCCAGATGTGTGTATTGTTAGGTACCCAGATGTGGGTATTGTTAGGTACCCAGATGTGGGTATTGTTAGATACCCAAATGTGGGTATTGTTAGGTACCCAGATGTGTGTATTGTTAGATACCCAGATGTGGGTATTGTTAGGTACCCAGGTGTGTGTATTGTTAGGTACCCAGATGTGTATGGTTAGGTACCCAGATGTGGGTATTGTTAGGTACCCAGATGTGTGTATTGTTAAGTACCCAGATGTGTGTATTGTTAGATACCCAGATGTGGGTATTGTTAGGTACCCAGATGTGTGTATTGTTAAGTACCCAGATGTGGGTATTGTTAGGTACCCAGATGTGTGTATTGTTAGATACCCAGATGTGGGTATTGTTAGGTACCCAGGTGTGTGTATTGTTAGGTACCCACGTGTGTGTATTGTTAGCTACCCAGGTGTGTGTACTGTTAGGTACCCAGATGTGGGTATTGTTAGGTACCCAGATGTGGGTATTGTTAGGTACCCAGATGTGTGTATTGTTAGGTACCCAGATGTGGGTATTGTTAGGTACCCAGATGTAGGTATTGTTAGATACCCAGATGTGTGTATTGTTAAGTACCCAGATGTGGGTATTGTTAGGTACCCAGATGTGTGTATTGTTAGATACCCAGATGTGGGTATTGTTAGGTACCCAGGTGTGTGTATTGTTAGGTACCCACGTGTGTGTATTGTTAGCTACCCAGGTGTGTGTACTGTTAGGTACCCAGATGTGGGTATTGTTAGGTACCCAGATGTGTGTATTGTTAGGTACCCAGATGTGGGTATTGTTAGGTACCCAGATGTAGGTATTGTTAGATACCCAGATGTGGGTATTGTTAGGTACCCAGATGTGTGTATTGTTAGGTACCCAGATGTGGGTATTGTTAGATACCCAGGTGTGTGTATTGTTAGGTACCCAGGTGTGTGTACTGTTAGCTACCCAGGTATGTGTATTGTTAGCTACCCTGGTGTGTGTACTGTTAGGTACCCAGATGTGGGTATTGTTAGGTACCCAGATGTGGGTATTGTTAGGTACCCAGATGTGGGTATTGTTAGGTACCCAGATGTGGGTATTGTTAGGTGCCCAGATGTGGGTATTGTTAGGTACCCAGATGTGTGTATTGTTAGGTACCCAGATGTGGGTATTGTTAGGTACCCAGATGTGTGTATTCTTAGCCTCAGTAAAGGCCTGTCTTGTACCTGTCTCCTCTAGTCTGGATGTGGTTCAGACTCTGGTACAGCCTCTTCTCTGCCCTCAACGCATTGTTCAACCTGTGGTACTCATTGACCAACTGTTCCAACACACTCTGACAGAGAGGGAGGGAGAGGGGGAGGAAGAGACAGAGCGAGAGACAGAACGAGAGAGAGAGAGCGAGAGATTGTTGACACACACTCCACTCAGTAGGCTAGACACCAGACCTTAACAAGGACAATGTTGTAGGCAATAAAGAATTTAGGCAGAGAGGGATACCTGGTGGTCAGTGCTGGAGGGCTGGTCCCTGACTGTAATTTCTGGGGCCAGGATCTTAAATCTATCCTCCTGCTTTTGGGCCTGCTGCTGGGCCTGGGTGAGAGCTGAGCGCAGGGCTGAGAGCTCCAGCTGAGCCTCCCTCTCTTTCTTCCTGATCAGCTGCAGCTCTTCTTGGATGGCATGTACCTCTGCTGCCCCCTCTGGTGTGGAGGGCTCCATGCTCTCCTCCTGGCCCTGCATCAGACTCTGTAGAGGGTGGACAGTGTTATGTTATGACAGTTTTACTACTTGAGACTCTGTTGAAGGTTTTTGGTATGGTACGCATGTGTGAGTCTAGTCTAATTTCTATGAGCTAGTGTGGAAATGTACAGTCTCAGAACAGACAGACAGACAGACAGACAGACAGACAGACAGACAGACAGACAGACAGACAGACAGACAGACAGACAGACAGACAGAGACAGAGAGAGAGAGAGAAATACACACACAATGTGTTCTCCAGTGTCCCAGAATTTACCTGGATAAAAGTCTCTTTCTCTTTTAGTAGGTTCTGCAGTCGCTCTGCCTCTCCTGTTCTCTCCCTCTCTCTCTCCTTCCGCAGCTCGCCCATCTCCCGTTCCCGTGATGACAGCTGCCTGTGCAGCTCCTGCAGCTGGCCCGTCCGCTCGCCAATCACCTGGGAGAGCCTATCAGAGCAGTCCTGAGAGAGAGGAGGCGGGAGGGAAGTAGAGGGAGAGGAAAATGGTGTGGAGAGAGAGAGGTGGAAAAAAGAAAAGAGAATCTGAAATCGACTATGGCTTTATATGTCCATTCTACGGTATATCATTCAATTTCTATAATATACTACTGGAAGTCTATCCCCTATCACTGCTGTTGGGCTGGGTGCACTGAAAAGCTGATGTGAGCTGATTCTCAGAGACAGGTCCTAGATCAGTGGTGTGTGTGTGTGTGTGTGTGTGTGTGTGTGTGTGTGTGTGTGTGTGTGTGTGTGTGTGTGTGTGTGTGTGTGTGTGTGTGTGTGTGTGTGTGTGGTACCTGTATGTACTGGTCCTTGGTGCTGATGGTGCTGAGCAGGTCCTGGACCTGTGCTTGGTGTTCGTGGCTCTGGCGGTTGCGGTCTGACAGAAGTTCCTGGAACAGTTTCTCCTTCAGTGCGAGGCGAGCCTTCAGCTCCTCCACCACCTCGCTGGGGCCTGCCTGGACCTTAGCCAGGAGGGCTGCCGTCAGGTCCTGCACACACCACACACACACACACACACACACACACACACACACACACACACACACACACACACACACACACACACACACACACACACATTATCAGTACACCTGTTGTATTTGTAAGAGTCAGAAATAAGAGCAGGATTTTGTTGTTGGACTTCTTATTTCAGCCAACAATGAAAAGCTTCAACAATGGGCAGAAATTAGTAGAGTGGTTGTACTTTGGTTACAAGAGCAAAGAGAATGCAAACTGGTGCTATAGCCAGTCCTCACTAGCGTGACCTAGCGTAGATTTAGTTTAGCATGTGTGTGTGTGTCCGGTGAACAGTGGGTTAACTGCCTTGCTCAGGGGAAGAATGACAGATTTTCACCTTGTCAGCTCAGGGACTCAATCCAGATACCTTCCAATTACTGGCCCAACACTCTAACCACTAGGCTACCTGCCATATGTGTACTGTATGTGTGTGTGTGTTTACCTGTGTCTCCCGGCTGCGTGTCTGCAGGGCAGACTGTAGCTGGTTGATGAGTGTGTCTCTCTCTCTCAGAGTGCTCTTCTCTCTCTCCTCACTCTGCTGCTGGAGCCACTGCAGGTTCCTGTGGGCTTCTGCTGCCTGCTCCACATCCAGCTCCTTACCCCGCACCAACGCATCCAGACTCTATACAAACACACAGTCTAAACATATCAATGTACTGTAGGACACACAGTCTAAACATATCAATGTACTGTAGGACACACAGTCTAAACATATCAATGTACTGTATAAACTCTAGATGTACTTGTGTGTGTATTCTCGTTGTAGCTCAAGGTATCTTTCTTTAGTGTGTGTGCGTGTGTGTTTGTGTGTGTGCAAATGTGTGTGTGTACCGTGATGGTCTCCTGGTTGTTGAGCAGTATGCAGCGTAGTCTCTCCAGGTCTCGTTCTTTCTCTCGGAGGGCCAGCTGTAGTCTCCTCACCTGCTCCTCCCTCTCCTCCAGACAACGGAACTTCTCATCTATAGACCGCTGGACAGAGAGAGAACATGTATTAATATTATCATTAAGATCATAATCAGTATTATCATTATTATTATTATGATCAGTATTATTATTACTAATATGATCAGTATTATTATTATTATTATTATTATTATCATTATTATTATGATCAGTATTATTATTATTATGATCAATATTATTATAATGATCAGTATTATTATTATTATGATCAGTATTATTATTATTATTATTATTATTATTATGATCAGTATTATTATTACTGTTATGATCGTATTATTATTATTGTGATCAGTATTATTATTATGATCAGTATTATTATTATTATTATGATCAGTATTATCATTATTGTTATTATGATCAGTATTATTATTATTATTGTGATTATTATTATTATTATGATCAGTATTATTTTTAATATTATGATCAATATTATTATTGTGATCAGTATTATTATTATTATGATCGGTATTATTATGATTATTATTATTATTATTATGATCAGTATTATTATTAATATTATGATCAATATCACTATTATGATCAGTATTATTATTATTATGGTCATATTATTATTATTATTATGATCATCATTATTATTATGATCGGTATTATTATTATTATTATGATCATCAGTATTATTATTATGATCATATTATTATTATTATGATCAGTATTATTATTATTATTGTGATCATTATTATTACTATTATTATGATCAGTATTATCATTGTTATTATTCTGAACAGTATTATTATTCTGATCAGTATTATTATCATTATCATTATTATGATCAGCATTATTATTCTGATCAGTATTATTATTATGATCAGTATTATTATTATTATTATGATCAATATTATTATTATGATAAGTATTATTATTATTATGATCGTTATTATTATTACTAGTATGATCAATATTATTATTATTATTATTATGATCAGTATTATTATTATGGTCATATTATTATTATGATCATCATTATTATTATTATTATTATTATCAGTATTATTATTATTATTGTGATCATCATTATTATTATTATTATGGTCATATTATTATTATGATCATCATTATTAATATGATCAGTATTATTACTAATATTATTATGATCAGTATTATTACTATTATGATCAGTATGATCATTGTCATTATTATGATCAGTATTATTATTATTATTGTGATCATTATTATTATTATTATGGTCAGTATTATTATTATGATCAGTATTATTATTATTATTATGATCGGTATTATTATTATTGTGATCAGTATTATTATTAATATTATGATCAGTATTATTATTTCTATTATGATCAATATTATTATTATGATCAGTATTATTATTATTATTATTATGATCAGTATTATTAGTATTGTGATCAGTATTTTTATTCATATTATGATCAGTATTATTATTACTGTTATGATCAATATTATTATTATGACCAGTATTATTATTATTATTATTATGATCGGTATTATTATTACTATTATGATCAATATGAGTATTAATATTATTATTATTATGATCGTATTATTATTATTATTATTATTATTATTATGACCAGTATTATTATTATTATTATCATCAGTATTATTAATATTATGGTCATATAATTATTATTACTATCAGTATTATTATTATTATGATCATCATTATTATAATGATCAGTATTATTATTATTGTGATCATTATTATTATTATTATGATCCGTATTTTCATTATTATTATTATGATCAGTATTATTATTATGATCATCATTATTATTATTATGATCAGAAATATTATGATCAGCATTATTATTATTACTATGTTCAATATTATTATTATTATTATGATTGTATTATTATGATCATTATTATTATTATCATGATTAGTATTATTATTATTATGATCAGTATTATTATTATTATGATCATCATCATTATTATTATTATGATCACATTATTATTATTATGATCATATTATTATTATGATCAATATTTTTTATTACTATGATCAGTATTATTATTATTATTATGATCAGTATTATTATTGTTATTATGATCAGTATTATTATTATTACTGTGATCAGTATTATTATTATTATGATCGTATTATTATTATGATCATTATTATTATTATTATGATCAGTATTATTATGGTCAGTATTATTATTATTATGACCGTATTATTATTATTATGATCAGTATTATTATCATTATTATGATCATCATTATTATTATGATCAATATTATTATTACTATGATCAGTATTATTATTATTATTATGATCAGTATTATTATTATTATGATCATCATTATTATTATTATGATCAGTATTATTATTATGATCAGTATTATTATTATTATTATGATCAGTATTATTATTATTATGATCAGTATTATTTTTATTATGATCAGTATTATTATTATTATGATGATCAGTATTATTATTAGTAGTAGTAGTATTAGGATCTTATTATTATGATCATCATTATTAGCCAACTGACATTTACTCCTGAGGTGCTGACCTGTTGCACCCTCGACAACTACTGTGATAATTATTATTTGACCATGCTGGTCATTCATGAACATTTGAACACCTTGGCTATAATCTCCACCCGGCACAGCCAGAAGAGGACTGGCTACCCCTCATAGCCTGGTTCCTCTCTAGGTTTCTTCCAAGGTTTTGGCCTTTCTAGGGAGTTTTTCCTAGCCACAGTGCTTCTACACCTGCATTGCTTGCTGTTTGGGGTTTTAGGCTGGGTTTCTGTACAACACTTTGAGATATCAGCTGATGTAAGAAGGGCTATATAAATAAATTTGATTTGATTATTATTATGATCAGTATTATTATTATTGTTATGATCATTATTAGTATTATTATGACCAGTATTTTTATTATTATGATCAGTATTATTAATATATTATTACTATTATGATCAGTATTATTATTATTGTTATGATCATTATTAGTATTATTATGATCATTATTATTATTATGATCAGTATTATTAATATATTATTATTATTTTTATGATACGTATTATTATTATCTTATTATTATTATTATTATGATCAGTATTATTATTATAATATTATTATTATTATCATCAGTATTGTTATTATTATTATTATCTTATTATTATCATTACATTATTCTGATATTATTATTATTATGATATGATTATGATTATTATGATCATTATTATTATATTATTATCCAGTATGTGTGTGTGTGTGTTCTTACCTCCAGTGCTCTGTCCCTGTCCCTGATGCGTTCTCTCAGTTTGTCCATCAGAATATCTCTGGGTTTGGAGCTGTCTACTGATTCCAGGAGCTCAGAGTACTCCTACACACACAGAGCGAGATAGGATTAGTGTGTATGTGTTTATGTCTGTATGTGTGACCACTTATGTGTATGTTCAGTGTGTGTGCACTATGTGTATGTTCAGTGTGTGTGCGTGTGTGTGAGTGTGTGTGTGTGTGTGTGTGTCTCACCTGTAGCTGGCTTTCCTTGTCCTGTAGGGAGAGTTTGAGCTGTGTGATGTTCTTGTCTCTCTCCTGAACCTCCATGTGTTTCTCTGCCTCGCTCTCCTTCTGCTGAGCCTCTTTAGCCTGCAGCGCAGAGCGGGACTGAGCCAGGGCACTGAGCAAGTCCTACGGTGGGACAGAGGATAGGTTACACACACCTCCTACATCACAGGGGTCCAGACACACGCACACACACGCATGGATGGACACACGCAAGCACGCACACACACACTGACCTGGTTGTGTTTGTCGGTGACCTCCCTATGCTGCAGTGCCTCCTTTAGATCAGAGTGGAGTCTGTCTTTAGCTCTGGTCAGGTCCTCAGCCTGTCTCTGGCTCTGTCTTTGAGCTCTTTGACTGGCTTCCAGCTCCAGACCCAGGGTAAACAGAGAGCTCCGTACCCCCACTAACTCACGCTGCAGCTGGGCTAGACCCGCACCCTCACTGCCCCCCTCTGGAGCCTGGGAGAGCAGACCAAACGAACAAGAACCACTGGGGTTAGTCTGGCCATGGGGAGGAAGGGTGTCTGTCTCCATCTATCTATCAACAATTGGGTTATTATGGCTCTTCATTAAGCGGTATCCTGCTCAGTGTTTTATCTGGATCTGTCTGGGGTGTGTGAGGTCTCACCTGATGTTGCGTGATCTGGTTGTGGTGGGCCATTTCTCTCAGTTTACACAGTGTGGTGTTCTGCCCCTCAATTAACTGGTACAGCTCCTGGGCCTGAGGAGGAATATTCAGTAGTGTAAAGTACTTAAGTAAAAATACTTTAAAGTACTACTTAAGTAGTTTTTAGGGGTATTTGTACTTTACTATTTATATTTTTGACAACTTTTACTTTATTTCCAAAGAAAATGATGTACTTTTTACTCCATACATTTTCTCTGACACCCAAAAGTGCTTGTTACATTTTGAATGCTTAGCATGTTCCAATTCACGCACTTATCAAGGGAACATGCCTGGTCATCCATACTGCCTCTGATCTGGCAGACTCACGGACTCACGAAACACACATGCTTTGTTTGTAAATTATGTCTGAGTGTTTGAGTGTGCCCCTTGCTATCCATAAATGAAAAAGATTTGGTTAATATAAGGAATTTGACATTATTTATACTTTAAATTTTACTTTTGATACTTACAGTGGGGGGAAAAAGTATTTAGTCAGCCACCAATTGTGCAAGTTCTCCCACTTAAAAAGATGAGAGAGGCCTGTAATTTCCATCATAGGTACACGTCAACAATGACAGACAAAATTAGAAAAACAAAATCCAGAAAATCACATTGTAGGATTTTTTATGAATTTATTTGCAAATTATGGTGGAAAATAAGTATTTGGTCAATAACAAAAGTTTATCTCAATACTTTGTTATATACCCTTTGTTGGCAATGACACAGGTCAAACATTTTCTGTAAGTCTTCACAAGGTTTTCACACACTGTTGCTGGTATTTTGGCCCATTCCTCCATGCAGATCTCCTCTAGAGCAGTGATGTTTTGGGGCTGTCGCTGGGCAACACGGACTTTCAACTCCCTCCAAAGATTTTCTATGGGGTTGAGATCTGGAGACTGGCTAGGCCTCTCCAGGACCTTGAAATGCTTCTTACGAAGCCACTCCTTCGTTGCCCGGGCGGTGTGTTTGGGATCATTGTCATGCTGAAAGACCCAGCCACATTTCATCTTCAATGCCCTTGCTGATGGAAGGGGGTTTTCACTCAAAATCTCACAATACATGGCCCCATTCATTCTTTCCTTTACACGGATCAGTCGTCCTGGTCCCTTTGCAGAAAAACAGCCCCAAAGCATGATGTTTCCACCCCCATGCTTCACAGTAGGTATGGTGTTCTTTGGATGCAACTCAGCATTCTTTGTCCTCCAAACACGACGAGTTGAGATTTTACCAAAAAGTTCTATTTTGGTTTCATCTGACCATATGACATTCTCCCAATCCTCTTCTGGATCATCCAAATGCTCTCTAGCAAACTTCAGACGGGCCTGGACATGTACTGGCTTAAGCAGGGGGACACGTCTGGCACTGCAGGATTTGAGTCCCTGGTGGCATAGTGTGTTACTGATGGTAGGCTTTGTTACTTTGGTCCCAGCTCTCTGCAGGTCATTCACTAGGTCCCCCCGTGTGGTTCTGGGATTTTTGCTCACCGTTCTTGTGATCATTTTGACCCCACGGGTGAGATCTTGCGTGGAGCCCCAGATCGAGGGAGATTATCAGTGGTCTTGTATGTCTTCCATTTCCTAATAATTGCTCCCACAGTTGATTTCTTCAAACCAAGCTGCTTACCTATTGCAGATTCAGTCTTCCCAGCCTGGTGCAGGGCTACAATTTTGTTTCTGGTGTCCTTTGACAGCTCTTTGGTCTTGGCCATAGTGGAGTTTGGAGGGTGGCTGTTTGAGGTTGTGGACAGGTGTCTTTTATACTGATAACAAGTTCAAACAGGTGCCATTAATACAGGTAACGAGTGGAGGACAGAGGAGCCTCTTAAAGAATAAGTTACAGGTCTGTGAGAGCCAGAAATCTTGCTTGTTTGTAGGTGACCAAATACTTATTTTCCACCATAATTTGCAAATAAATTCATTAAAAATCCTACAATGTGATTTTCTGGATTTTTTTTTCTAATTTTGTCTGTCATAGTTGACGTGTACCTATGATGAAAATTACAGGCCTCTCTCATCTTTTTAAGTGGG